>NC_048224.1:62158389-62338755 GCF_002007445.2 Ailuropoda melanoleuca | reverse complement strand
TGTTGGACTTTTGGTCTTGGTTCACCGAGGCGCAGAATAATGCTTTCAGTAGGGATGGGGGTGTTGGTGTGGGGTGCCCACGTAGCGAAGGGCGCATGGGGCAGCCAATACTGAGAACATACAGGAGTGTACATGGAAACATGAACTTCATTTTTCCTGTTCCATGTGCTTTTTTAAAGAAAAATTTGTAGAATCACGTTTACTGAGGTACAGTTCACATATAATAAAATTCACCAGTTTTAGTGATCAGTTCTATGTGTTTTGACAAGTGTGTATAATATATAGCCACTATCACATTCAAACTTGAGACCATTTCCATTACTATACGGAATCCCCTCATCCTTGTGGTCAGTCTCCTTGTTGTCAGTCTCCTCTCCCCTTCCCCAGCAAGCAGGCATCTGTTTTTTTGTCCCTACAGTTTTGCCTTTTCCATAATATTCCAGATATTTCCTGATTTCCCTTATGACCTCCACTTTCACTCATGGCTTAATGAAAAGTAGATTGTTTAACATAAAAATCTGGGGAGTTTTCCAGATCTTTCTGTTATTAATTTCTAGTCTAATTCCATTATGATCCCAAAACATACTTTACAAGATTTCAATTCTCTTTATTTATTGAGATGTGTTTTATGACCCAGCATATGGTCTCTTTTGGTGAATATTCCATGCGAAGTAGAAAAAAATGTGCATTCTGTTGTTGGGTGGAGTGAACTATAAATATCAATCAGGTGAAGTTGCTTATAGTGTTATTCACGTCTTTTCTACCCTAATGAAATTTCCATCTACTTATTCTATCATTGAGAGAAAAGTGTTGAAGTCAACACTCTAATATGGATTTATTTCTCAATGAATTAAAACTTGGCATATAGTTGAGTCTCACTTTTTTTTTAAATCACATCTCACCGTCTTTGTCTTTTAATTAGCATGTTTAGTTCATTAAATTTAATGTAATTATTGATGTGGGTGGATTCAAATCTACCTTATTGTTTTCCATTTGTTCTATTTTTTAAGTTTATTTTATTTTTTATTTTTTAATAATATTTTTTATATTATGTTAGTCACCATACAGTACATCCCTAGTTTTTGATGTAAAGTTCCATGATTCATCACTTGCGTATAACACCCAGGGCCCCATGTAATACGTGCTCTCCTTAATACCCATCACCAGCCTATCCTATTCCACCCCCCCCCTCCGCCGAAGCCCTCAGTTTGTTTCCCAGAGTCCATAGTCTCTCATGGTTCATTTTATTTAAATTCCAGTTAGTTAACTTATGGTGTAATATTAGTTTCAGGTGTACAATATAGTGATTCAGCACTTCCATATGTCTTCCAGTGCTCATCACAACAAGTGCAGTCCTCGCTCCCCATCACCTATTTCAACCCATCCCCCCACCTGCCTCCCCTCTGGTAACCATCAGATCATTCTCTGTAGTTAAGAGTCTCTTTCTTGGTTTGCCTCTCTCTCTCTTTTTATCCTTTGCTCATTTGTTTTTCTCAAATTCCACATATGAGTGAAATCATATGGTATTTGTTTTTCTCTGATTTGGCTTAGCATAATATTCCCTAACTCAATCTATGTCATTGCAAGTGGCAAGATTTCATTCTTTTTTATGGCTGAGTAATATTCTATTGTGTATATATACAACATCTTTATCCATTAATCAGTTGATGGATACTTGGGCTTTTCCCATAACTGGCTATTGTAAATAATGCTGCTATAAACATCAGGGTGCAGGTATCCCACTGAATTAGTATTTTTGTGTCCTTTGGGTAAGTACCTACTTGTGCAAGTGGTGGATTGTAGGGTAGTTCTATTTTTAAGTTTTTTGAAGAATCTCCATACTGTTTTCCAGAGTGGCTGCACAAATTTGCATTCCCATCAACAGTGTAAGAGGGTTCCCCTTTCTCCACATCCTTGCCAATACCTGTTGTTTCTTGTGTTGTTGATTTTAGCCATTCTGACGGGTGCAAGGTGGTATCTCATTGTAGTTTTGATTTGTAATTCTGTGATTATCAGTGATATTGACATCTTTTCATGTGTCTGTTGATCATTTGGATGTCTCCTTTGGGAAAATGTCTATTCATATCTTCTGCCCATTTCTTGACTGGATTTTTTGTTTTTTGGGTGTTGAGTTTTCTATGTTCTTTATAGATTTAGGATACTAACCCTTTATCACATATGTCATTTGCAAATGTCTTCTGCTTTTAGTTTGGCTGGTTGTTTCCTTTGGTGTGCAGGAACTTTTTATTTTGATGTAGTCCCCAAAATATATTTTTGCTTTTGTTTCCTTTGCTTTAGGAGACATATCTAGAAAAAAGTTGCTGTGGCCAGTGTCAGAGAAATCACTGCCTATACTCTCTTTGAAGACTTTTATGGTTTTGGGTCTTACATTTAGGTCTATAATCCATTTTGAGTTTATTTTTGTGTATGGCAAAAGATAACGGTCCAGTTTCATTCTTTTGCATGTGGCTGTCCAGTTTTCTCAATACCGTTTATTGAAGAGACAGTCTTTTTCCAATTGGATATTCTTTCCTGCTTTGTAGAAGATTAACTGACCATATAATCGTGGGTTCATGTCTACATTTTCTATTCTGTTCCATTGATCTATGTGTCTATTTTTGTGCCAGGACTATACTATTTTGATTACTGCAGCTCTGTAATATGACTTGAAGTCCAGAATTGTGATGCCTCCAGGTTTGCTTTTCTTTTTTAAGATTGTTTTGGCTATTCAGGGTCTTTTGTGGTTCCATACATATTTTAGGATTGTTTGTTCTAATTCTGTGAAAAATGCAGTTGGTATTTTGATTGGGATTGCATTAAATGTGTAGAGTGCTTTGGGTAGTATAGACATTTTAACAATGTTTGTTTTTCCAATCCGTGAGGACAGAATGTCTTTCCATTTCTTTGTTCTGTCTTCAATTTCTTTCATCAGTGTTTTATGATTTTCAGAGTACAGGTCTTTCACTTCTTTGGTTAGGTTTATTCCTAGGTATCTTATTATTTTTGATGCAATTGTAAATGGGATTGATTCCTTTATTTCTCTTTCTGCTGCTTCATTATTGGTGTATAGAAATACAACAGATATCTGCATATTGATTTTGTGTCCTGTGACTTTACTGAATTCATTTATCAGTTCTAACAATTTTTTGCTGGAGTCTTTGGGTTTTCTATATAGAGTGTCATCTGCAAATTGTGAAAGTTTGACTTCTTCCTTGCTGATTTGCATGCCTTTTATTTCTTTTTGTTGTCTGATGCCTGTGGCTAGGACTTCCAGTACTACATTGAATTAAAGTGGCAAGAATGAACATCCCTATCTTGTTCCTGACCTTAAGGGGAAAGCTCTGTTTTTCTCCATCGAGGATGTTAGCTGTGAGTTTGTGGCCTTTATTGTGTGGAGATATGCTCCCTCTAAGCCTGCTTTGTTGAGGGTTTTTATCATGCATTATGCTTTGTCAAATACTTTTTCTGCATCTACTGAAACAATCGTATGGTTCTTATCCTTTCTCTTATTAATGTGATGTATCATGTTGGTTGATTTGTGTATATTGAGCCACCATTGCAACCCAGGAATAAATCCCACTTGATTGTGGTGAATGATTTTTTTTTTTTTTTTAAATAGACAGGGAACCCAGCACAGGGCCTGAACTCATGATCCTGAGATCAAGACCTGAGCTGAGATCAAGAGTTGAGCACTTAGCCTACTGAGCCACCCACGAGCCCCATGAATGATTTTTTTCATGTATTGTTGGATTCGGTTTGCTGGTATTTTGTTGAGGATTTTTTTGCATCTGTGTTCCTCAGAAATATTGGCTTGTAGTTCTCTTTTTTAGTGGTGTCTTTATATGGTTTTGGTATTGGAGTAATGCTGGCTTCACAGAACAAATTTGGAAATTTTCTTCCTTTTCTATTTTTTGGAATAGTTTGAGAAGAATAGGTGTTAACTGTTCTTTTAATGTTGGCTAGAATTTGCCTGTCAAGACATCTGGTCCTGGAGTTTTGTTTGTTGGGAGTTTTTGATTATTGACTCAATTTCTTTGCTGGTTGTCTGTTCAAATTTTCTATTTTTTCTTGTTTTGGTTTTGGTGATTTATATGTTTGTAGGAATTTATCCATTTCTTATAGGTTGTCCAATTTGTTGGCATATAATTTTTCATAATAATTCTTATAATTGTATTTCTGTGGCGTTGGTTGTTATTTCTCCTCTTTCCATTTGTGATTTTATTTATTTGGGTCCTTTCTTTTTTTCTTTTTGATAAACCTGGATAGAGGTTTATCGATTTCATTAATTTTTTCAAAGAACCACCTCCTGGTTTCATTGATATGTTCTATTGATTTTTTTTAGTTTCTATATCATTTATGTCTGCTTTGATCTTTATTATTTCCTTCCTTCTGCTGGGTTTAGCCTTTGTTCTTTTTCTAGCTCCTTTAGGTGTAAGGTTAGGTGTTTTGAAATTTTTCTTGTTTCTTGGGGTAGCTATGTTGCTATATACTTCTGTCTTAGAACTACTTTTGCTGCATCCCAGAGGTTTTGGATCCTTTCGTTTTCATTTTCATTTGTTTCCATGTACCTTTTTACTTCTTTTATTTCCTGGTTGACCCATTCATTGTTTAGTAGCTTGTTATTTAACCTTTATGCATTCGTGGTCTTTGCAGATTTTTTCGAGTGGTTGACTTCTAATTTCATAGTGTTGTCTTCAGAAAAGGTGCTGCATGGTATGACTTAAGTCTTTTTGAATTGGTTGAGGCCTGTTTTGTGGCCTAATGTGTAATCTATTCTGGAGAATATTCCATGTGCTCTTGAAAAGAATGTATATTCTGATGTTTTAGGATGGAATGTTTCAAATATATCTGTTGTATCTGTTACAGTGTGCCATTCAAAGCCCTTGTTTCCTTGTTGATCCTCTGCTTAGGTGATCTGTCCATTGCTGTGAGTGGAGTGTTACAGTTCCCTACTATTATTGTATTATTATAGATTAATACCTTTATGTTTGCTATTAACTATTTTATGTATTTGGATGCTCCCATGTTGGGTGCAAAATATTTACAATTGTTATATCTTCTTGTTGGATTGTCCCCTTTATTATTATATAGTGACCTTCTGTGTCTCTTGTTACAGTCTTTGTTTTAAAGTCTATTTTGTCTGGTGGGGCGCCTGGGTGGCTCAGTTGTTAAGCGTCTGCCTTTGGCTCAGGGTGTGATCCCGGCATTCTGGGATCGAGCCCCACATCGGACTCCTCTGCTGGGAGCCTGCTTCTTCCTCTCCCACTCCCCATGCTTGTGTTCCCTCTCTCGCTGTCTCTGTCTGTCAAATAAATAAATAAAATCTTAAAAAAAAAAGAATAATTATTAATACGTATATATTTATTCCCATTTTATCTTGTTTTGTGGTTGTTTCTGAAGATTTTCTCTGATCCTTTCTTTTTTTTTTTTTTTTAAATATTTTATTTATTTATTTGACAGAGATAGAGACAGCCAGTGAGAGAGGGAACACAAGCAGGGGGAGTGGGAGAGGAAGAAGCAGGCTCACAGCAAAGGAGCCTGATGTGGGGCTCGATCCCGCAACGCCGGGATCACGCCCTGAGCCGAAGGCAGACGCCCAACCGCTGTGCCACCCAGGCGCCCCTCTGATCCTTTCTTATCTTTCTCTGTTTCATGGCTTCTTGGTTTTCTTTAGTAATGTATTTGGATTTCTTTCTCTTTTTCTTTGCATATTTATTAGTAGTTTTTGATTTGTGGTTACCATTAGGTTTGTATATAACCTCTTCTGCATGTAGCAGTCTATATTAAGTTGATGGTCTTGTAAGTTTGGACCCATTCTTTATTTCTGCCCTCCCCATGTTTTAGGTATATGTTATTATGTTTTACATGCTATTATTTTGTGAGTTCCTTGACCGATTTCTTACAGAAATATTCATTTTTACTGCTTTTGTGTTTCCTACTTTTATACTGTCACTTTCAGTCTTTCTTTTCCACTCTCTGAGTCCCCTTTAGTATTTCTTACAGGGCTTTAGTATTTCTTACAGGTTTAGTGGTCATGAACTCCTTTAATTTTTGTTTGTCTGTGAAACTCTATTTATCCTTCTATTTTGAACGTTAGCCTAGCTGGATAGAGTTCTTGGCTGCAGATTTTTTTCCACTCAGCACTCTGAATATATCATGCTAATCCTTTCTGGCTTAGAGAGTCTCTGAAAAATCTGCTTATGGGTTTTCCCTTATAAGTAACTATCTTATTTTTTCTTCCTGCTTTTGAGATTTTTTTCCTTATCACTGTATTTTGCCAGTTTAATTATATGTCTTGGTGTGGATCTGCTTTTGTTGATTTTGCTGGGGTGTTTCTGTGCCTCCTGGATCTGGGGATCTGTTTCCTTCCCTAGATTAGGGACATTTTCAGCTATTATTTCTTCATATAAAATTTTGTCCCCTTTTTTTTCTCTTCTTCTCCTGGGACTCCTATAATACGAATGTTACTACGTTTGATGGAGTCACTGAGTTCCCTAAATCTGTTCTCATTTTGCATAATTCTTCTTTCTCTTTTTTGTTTAGCTTCATTGCTTTCCATTACTTTGTCTTCTAGGTCATTAATTCGTTCCTCTGCTTCTTTCAGCCTGCTGTTCATTGCATCAAGCGTGTTTCCAATCTTGTTTATTGCCCTCTTCATTTCTGAATGATTATTTTTTTAACTCTTTTATCTCTGTGGTAAGGGTCTTACTGTTGTCTCCCATTTTTTCTCAAGCCCAGTGAGTATCCTTATGATCAGTGCTTTAAATTCTCCATCAGGCATATTACTTATATCTATTTTGCTTAGATCTCAGGCTGTGGCCTTATCTTGTTTTTTCATTTGGGATAAATTCTTCTGTCTTCTCATTTTGTCTAAGTCTCTGCCTACTTCTGTACGTTTGAAAAGCCAGTTATGTCTCCTACTTCTGAAAGTAATGGTCTTATGAAGAAGAGGTCATATAGTGCCTAGGGCCTGCACTTTAGCAAGTATCTGTAGTGTGTGCTGTGTGCACTCTGCTATTGTGTTCTGACTGCTGTATCCTTCAGGCTAGTCATTTGCAGAGGATCTCCTTACCTGTTCTGGGCAGTGTTTGGTCCTTGGCCTGAAGGTGGCAAGTTTTAACTAGGTGTGTTCTGGTCTGCTTGTGAAATGAGACCTGCTACCACCTCCACCCTACCGAGGCCCTACAAAACTCTTGTCAGGAGATGTGATGTAGGCATGAATTTGTGCTTCTGGGAAAGGGGCCCACTGTACTGGAACTGAGGCAAGTGTGACTGAGAAAGGCACTCTCACCAGAGTACAGAGGGTGGGGCTTGGTATAAGCAAGTTTAGTCAGCCAGTGTGCATGCTGCCTGCTTCCTGCAGGTGGCTCTGTATTTATGCTGAGGGGTGGGAGAGGGAAATGGTACTGGCCAGTTCCTTTGTTCAGGGAGGAGTCTCTCTGTGAATGCTGCCCCTCAGGAGCACACTCTGGGAAGAACAAATAATCTCCCCACTGTGTGCCCCAATTGATCTTCAGATCACTGTTTCCATGCTGTATTCCCTTTAGATCACTGTTTCCATGTTTGCCTGCTTCCTCTTTAAGAGCAGCCCCATTGCCTCCAGGCTCCCCTGGAGCCCAGCCGGCTGACACTTAGAACTTCAGACTTTAAGCCCCTCTGGTTGCAAGAACTGATGAAATTCAGCCCCTGTTGCTTTCTACGTCAATGGCTATGGGGAAATGTTCTCCTTGTGTGTTCTCCTGTGTGCTCCTCTGTCTCTCTCTCTTACTTTCTCTCCCACTCTCTCCCTTCTCTGCAACCATAGCTCCCTGTGCAGCATATGTGATCCATTTCTCCCCTAAACCCTGTCTGCACACTTCTGAACTTCTTTGAAGTTTTTTTTTTTTTTTGAGAAAAAGAGAGAGTGAGAGAGAGAGTGCAAGCATAGGCAGGAGGGGCAGAGGGAGAAGGAGAGCGAATCTCAAGCAGAGTCAATGCTGAGCATGGAGTCCGATGTAGGGCTGAATCTCACAACCCTGAGATCATGACCTGAGCAGAAACCAAGAGTCAGGCACTTAACTGACTGCACTACTCAGCCGCTCAACTTCTGACCTTTTTTGATGTGTCCTCTTCCTACCTTTAGTTGTGGAGTTTGTTCTACCAGTCTTCAGGTTGATTTCTGGGGTATTTAGGATGATTTGATAGTTATCTATTTGTATTTGTGGGATGAGGTGAGCCTAGGGTCCTCCTACTCTGCCATTTTCTTCCTCCCTTCCCTCCATTTGGACCATTTGTTTTTTGTTCTTCTCCCCCACCCTTTATTTAACTGCCTTTTGGATTGACTTTTTTTTATTATTCCATTTTATTTCCATGATTGGCTCATTATTTATAAGTCTCAAAAATACATTTTGGTGATTACCATTGGATTTATGATACTTTTTTAAAATTAGCCATGGTTTACCTTCATGGGTCATGTAAGGACCTTCCCAGTTTCTTCCACCTATGGTATTGTCATAGATTCTTCTTTACACATGCCAAAACACCAACTACAATGCCACTGCTTTTTCTTTACACATTTAACTAATGTTTAGAGTAATTAAATTAAAACTTGTTTTAACCTGCATTTTCACTATTGCAGCATTATTCCTTTTTTTGTGTGTGTATAAATTCAGATTTCTCCTGGAATCATACACCTTTTGTCTGAAAGACTTCCTTTAAGGTTCTAAGTCTGCTGGTAAATAGTTCTCTCAGCTTTTTTGAGAGAAAGACTTTATTTTTCTCCATTTTTAAAATGATTTTTTTCTTGGTATTGAATTTTGTGTTGACAGTTTTTTCTTTAGTTCTTTAAATATGTCACTCCCTAATCTTCTGGCTTGCATAGCTCCTGACAAGAAGTCTGCTTTACTCTTATCTTTATTTTTCTGTATGTAATGTGTCTTTTTGCTCTGCCTCACATCAACGTTTTTCACATACTTGATTTTTAGCAGTTTAAATATGATGTGTCTAGGTTTGTGTGTGTGTGTGTGTGTGTGTTATCTCTCCTACTTGGTGTTCTGAGCTTCTTGGATATGTGATTTATGCTCATTTTGGAAATATCTTGGTCATTTTCTCTTCAATTTTTTATGTACCTCATTCTTCTTTTGGGGTTCCAATTATGTGTACATTAGAGTATTTCATATTGTTCCATGGCTTTTAGATGCTCTGTTCTGGTTTTTTTCCCAGCTTTTTTTCTCCTTGTGTTTTAGGTTGGGTAGTTTTTACTGACGCATTTTTCATCTCATTGGTTATTTTTTCTTCACTATAGAGTCTCCTAATGAGACTGTCTGCATTAGTTATCTATTGTGTAACAAATTACCCCAAAACTGAGTAGCTTAAAACAACCGTAAACCTATATTATCTTGGGAGTGCCTTGGCTGAGTGATTCTTGCTTGGAGTTTCTCTTGATGTTTTAGTTACCACCTTGGCTAGGGTTGGTATTATCTAAGACTTGGTAAGACTGGAGGGTTCATTTTCAAGATGAATTGTTCACATGGCTGCCAAATTAATTGATAAGAAACTGTGGTTCCTCCCACTGTAGACCTTTCTATAGCTTGAATGTCCTCATGATGTGGCATTTGGCTTCCCCAGATAAGTGATCTCTGAGGGTACATGGTGAAAGCTGAAATAACTTTTATGACCTAACCTCAGATGCCACATATGGTCATTTTTACATTATCCTGTAGGTACACAGGTCAAGCCTATTCAGTATGGGTGGGAACTATGTAAGGGTATGCATACCAGGAAGCAGGGATCACTGGGACTGTCTTAAAGGCTGGCTACTATACCGCCAAAGACCGTTTTTTATTTTTGTCACTGTCATTTTCATTTCTTGCATTTCTATTAGATTCTTTCTTAGGATGTGAGCGCGATCTGGCTGTGATATCTGTCAGTCCATTGATCGCCAGGGTTGATTTGGCTGATCTAGCTGGCTAAGTGGGTGTCCCCTTCCTCCCTCACCGCTCCATGTGCGTCCCTTCTGAAGCTTTGTGCTCAGTGGAAGAGGATGACCTTCCCCGGTAGAGGAGGACCATTCTTCACTCAAGTGTACATGAGTAGCTGTGCTCCCCTCCTAGAACCTCCAAACGAGCTCTCAAGGTCCATTTGTAGGAGAATGTAGGGTAGTCAAGCTTCCAAGACTCCAGACACATCCAAATGAGGCGCTGCATGTGGTAGTCTGCCTTCCTTTAAAAAAAAAAAAGAAGATTCTTTCTCATACTTTCCAGCTCTCTGCTGAACTTCATCATTTATTCACTTTGCCATTAGAGCATTTAACATATTGAATCATAGTTACTTAAAATTCCCTGATAGTTCTAATATATGGGTTACCTTTGAGTGTAATACTGTTAATTGCTTTGTTTCTTGACGAAGGGTGGCTTCCCTTGCCTTTTTGTGTTTCCCCTAATTTTTTACTGAATGTTGACGTTGTGTGTAGAAAATGAGAGATCGAGGGTGCCTGGGTGGCTCAGACAGTTAAGCATGTGACTCTGATGTCTGCTCAGGTCATGATCTTAGGGACATGAGATTGGGCCCTGCATCGGACTCCAGGCTCTGCAGGGAGCCTGCCTGAGATTCACTCTTCCTCTCTCTTTGCCCCTCCCCTCACTAGCACTCGTGCTCTTTCTCTCTCTCTCAAAATAAATAAATCTTAAAAAAAAAAAAAAAGAAAATGAGAAATTGAGATAAAGCTGTATTTATGCCTGGAAATGGACAGCCTTTTTTCTGCTAAGTTGTTGGTATGGGGAGTCAAGTCAATCTAGTGAAGAATTTAGTTGTCATTGTATTTTATTATTTCCACAGTTACCTTCAGTGCACTAACTTCACGATCATCTAGCATTACCTTGTGCTTTGGGGAGGCTGGGTTGCCGGAGAGTGGTTTCCAGTAGTTTTCTCTACTCTCAGCTTTTAGTCTTTTCTTCTGCCCCTGCTCCAGGGAGGGGATTTCTTATCATGCCCTTGCCCCTCCCCCAGAGGTAGACTGCTGTAATTTGTTAGTTCAGCTCCAGTCTTAGGCAGGCGTTGTATACCTTGACTTCTGTGGTAGAGCTTTCTCAATGATCCTAACCCTTCTCCCTATGGCAACCAAATTCTACTTTGTATGTTGGGTGAGTGTTACACAGGAGAGATTTCTGCTCCTTCCTCAACAGAACTTCTCAACCATGATGCTATTAACATCGTTGGCTGGATAATTCTTTGTTGTGGGGGCTGTCCTGTACATTGTAGGGTATTTAGCAGCATCCCTGACCTTTACCCACTAGATGCCAGTAACCTCCTCCCTCTAATTCTGATAACCAGAAATGTCTCTTGACATTGTCAATCCCCGGATGTGGACCACTGTTCTAATGGCATGGATATAGGATCCTCGACCTAGGGTACTTATTTACTCCTCCTTTAGAGTGGGGAGTTTTTTCTTTCTACCAATTGCCCCCCAATTGCAATTGGTCTTTAGAGTTTGCTACCCCTTACTGAGTGGCGTAAGGCTTTTGTTCTATTAGGGAATCAAGGCTGGTGGGCTTTGTAGCTTTTCCTGCAGCAGCAGCCACTTCCCCTTTCCAGGCCACTGATGAAGGTTCTCTCTGCTCTCCTGCTTGTCCCCAGTCTTTCTTGGGAGCACCTGATGTAGGATCACAGAGTAGAGCCTGTGAGTCAGAATGAACTCTGCTTTGTGTATGTACCTCCTACTGGTTTTTATACCTTAATGCTAGCTCACACTTGGCTTTCAGCAATTTTTTAAACATATGAGCTGACTTGTTACCTGTTTATATAGCGCCTGCTGAGACTTCCTTCCATGCTCTTCCACAGGTAACCTAACCTCCAGTCTCTTCTGGGGAGGACCAGGCTTTCCCTGGATTTCAGGCTCTTTGTAATCTCAGCTAGGCTCAAGAAAAGTTATGAGTATGTAATTTATCTGGCTTTTTCTTGTTTTTAGGATGGGAGCAAAGTTCTATCCTGGTTTTACATCCTAGGCAGAAGTGGAATCCCATGGCTTCTTTATTATTCTTTTCTGTAAACTGAAACATAATGTTTGTATTTAAAATAGGAAAAGCATTTATTTGAGCCTTTTAGTGTTGTCCTAAGAATATCAAAAGGGATTCATGCTTGTTGGAAAACAATTAGAATCGTAAAGATGCATATAAAGTAGAAAGTGAAATTTCTTTTTCCTTCATGTCGTAATCCTTAGAGATGAACATTATGAGTTTGGAGTTTTTCATCCTCCAAGAATTTTTGTAATCTTATATTATAGACTTCATTTTAATAATAGGAATCCATTATAATATAGTGTTTTACAACTTGATTTTTGTACTTAATAATATATTGTGACCATTTTTTCCCCATGTCCTTACATGTTGATCTACCTAACAATGTATTTTCTGTAGCTTGGGAAATGATTTGTGAGTACACCATTCAATTAGTAGCTAAATAATATGTTTTCACAGTTGAACACTAATGCATAGGAAATAAAACTGTTCAACACATTGAAATTATAGTTTGAAGACTCAGAAAAGAAGTTAGGGAGAAATATATATACTTAGTATTTTGTTGGCCTCTGAAAGTTTGTCTGCTAATAATACAAGGGTCAGCAAATTCTTTACATAAAAGACCAGATAATAAATTTTTTAGGCTTTCAGGGCTGGGTATAGTTTCTATTGCATATTTTATAATTCTTCAAAAATGTTAAAACCATCCTAGCTTGTGAGCCTTGAAAAAATAAGCCATAGAGTGAATTTGATCCAGGCAGGAGTCATGGTTTGCTGACCCCTGCTCCAACATGTTGGAAATGCTTTCTTTCTCCACCATTCTCTCTACTCTGCCATACCCCTCAGCATCCCTCCCTAATCTACCAATTTTAGTATAGATTGGTTACCAAAAAGTATAAGCTCTGAAATTCAGATCTCAGCTCTACCACTAAATAGTGACCTTTGGCAAGGGATTAAGTTCTCTCTCCTTCAGTTTTACCCCCTGAGAAATAGGGATAATAATGCCTGCCTCATTGTGACTTGTGAGAATTACAGTGTTATTCACCAGATATGATCTTGAGAACCTATTATATGTCTGGTACTATTTAGGGCTAACAAGTGCCTGGTCTCATAAGTCTAGTGGGGGATTCTGTGTTGATCAGGATACTTTTGGTTGCAAGTGACAGAAAATTCAGTTCAAAATGGCTTAGGGAAAAACTAAGTGTTCGTGTTTATTGTTTTTTATCTGTTTTTTGGCTTATGTAACTGACAATTACAGATTTTGGCTGCACCTGGATTCTAGTACTGGTCTACCTGGAATCTCTTCCAATTTTGTGGCTCTGCTTTTCTTTCAGGCAGGTTCTCACCACAAGGTGGCCAAAATGCCATTGGCAACTCCAAATCTTCATTCTCTTAGCTCTTTAAGCCAATTAGGGAGAGCTTTTCCTCTAACATCCACATAAGAGTCCTAAGGTTGACTGTGTACTCTAACTTGTCCTCCCATCCCTGTAGCCCAGGGGATAGAAAACTTTGGTTGGCCACAATGAGTCCCACAATGGCTCATCTCTGGGAACAGGGCCTGCCCCACCTAAACTACATAGACTAAATTAGAAGGGGAAGCTGGAATAATGGCTAGGCAAAAATATGTCCACTAGAGACCTTAAATCACCATACAACTGTATAATTATTAACTCTATAATTGCAACAAAGGTCAGGTGCTGTGATGGTGTTCACTGGGATGGCCTGATCCTGCTGGGTGGTAGGTAGGGAAAGAGACTTTGGCCTGAGCTGAGAAGGAAGTGAAGCTGCTACCTAGGCAAAAGGATAGGGTGGGTGTGGGTAGGACAAGTAGAAAAACATGTGCAAAGGACCTCTGGTGGGTAATTGCATGAGCAGTCATACATGCTTGGAGTGGAAAGAGGGAGAGGGAAATAAGAGAAGAACCAAGAGATAGTTAGGGCCTGACTTACAGGACCTGAGAGGTGTGTAAGGGGTTTAATCTTTATCTGAAAGCCATATTAAATGAGATTGGAAGAGATAATGAATGGCAAGTGTTTAGAACAGAGCTGAACCTCATAATGTGGCCTGTTAATAATCTTATTCACTAAAAGAAAGGGGGGGGGTAACCAGAAGGGGGAATGAAGCATGAGAGACTATGGACTATGAGAAACAAACTGAGGACTTCAGAGGGGAGGGGGGTGGGGGAATGGGATAGACTGGTGATGGGTAGTAAGGAGGGCACGTATTACATGGTACACTGGGTGTTATACGCAAACTAACTTTACATCAGAATCCAGGGATGTACTGTATGGTGACTAACATAATATAATAAAAAATCATTTAAAAAAATAATCTTATTCACTAAATATCTACTAAAACACTATTGGCATAGATAATTCCCCTTCTTTTTTTTTTTAAGATTTTATTTATTTATTTGACAGAGATAGAGACAGCTAGCAAGAGAGGGAACACAAGCAGGGGGAGTGGGAGAGGAAGAAGCAGGCTCATAGCAGAGGAGACTGATGTGGGGCTCCAACCCATAACGCTGGGATCACGCCCTGAGCCGGAGGCAGACGCCTAACCGCTGTGCCACCCAGGCGCCCCTCCCCTTCTTTTCTAAACACGTACTTACATACATACATACATACACACACGTATTTATTTATTTAGAAATATTTTTAAAAATTGAGATAAAATTCACATAACATAAAACCATTTAAAATGTATAATTCAGTGGTATTTAGTACATTCATCATGTTGTGCAGCCATCACCTCTATCCAGTTCCAAAGCATTTCATCACTCCTAAAGGACATCCCATATTCATTAGCAGTCACTCCTCAATCTCTCCTTCTTCCCAGCCCCTGACAATCCCAAGTCTGCTTTCTGACTCTGTGGATTTACTTACTCTGGATATTTCATTTAAACAGAATCAAATAATATGTGATCTTTGTGTCTGGCTTCTTAATTTTAGCTTAATGTTTTTTGTTTTTGTTTTTTTTATAATAACTTTTTATTTTATTAGTCACCATACAGTACATCCTTAGTTTTTGATGTAGTGTTCCATGATTCATTATTTGCATATAGCACCCAGTGCTCCACACAATATGTGCCCTCCTTAATACCCATCACCGGCTTATCTCAGTCCCCCACCCCCGTCCCCTCTGAAGCCCTCAGTTTGTTTCCCAGAGTCCATAGTCTCTCATGGTTCATTCCCCCTTCTGTTTACCCCCCTTCATTCTTCCCTTCCTTTTCCTACTGATCTTCCTGCTATTTCTTATGTTCCATAAGTGAGTGAAATCATATGATAATTGTCTTTCTCTGCTTGACTTATTTCACTTAGGATAATCTCCTCCAGTCCCGTCCATGTTGCTGCAAATGTTGGGTAATCATTCTTTCTGATGGCTGAGTAATATTCCATTGTATATATGGACCACATCTTCTTAATCCAGTCATCTGTTGAAGAGCATCTCGGCTCCTTCCATGATTTGGCTATTGTGGAAAATGCTTAGTTTAATGTTTTTTTGACATTCATCCAAGTTGTAGCATGATTCAGTATTTCATTTCTTTTTATGGCTGAAAAATATTCCATTCTGTGTATTACTACATTTTGTTTATCCGTTTATCCATTGAGGGACACTTGGATTGTCTTCTACCTTTTGGCTATTGTCAATAGTGCTGCTACGAACATTCATGTAGTATTTGTTTGAATCTTGCTGTATTCAGTTCTCTTGGACATACTTGGGAGTAGTATTGCTGGCTCATGTGACACTTCTGTTTAACTTTTTAAAGAACTGCCAACAGTTTTTCATAGCAGCTGCACTATTTTACATTCCCACCAGCAAAGTGTGAGGGTTTTAATTTCTCCACATCCTTGTTGACACTCGTTATTTTCCTTTTTTAAAAAACTATAGCTATCCTAGTGGGTATGAAGTGGTATCTGTTTGTGGTTTTGATTTACATTTCCCTAATGAATAGTGATATTGAATGTTTTCTCATGTGCTTGTTGGCCATTTGTATATCTTTGGAGGAGTGTCTATTCAGAATCTTTTGCTCATTAAAAAATTTGGTTGTTTATCTTTTTGTTGTTGAGTTGAAAGTTTTTTATGTATTCCAGATGTTAGATGCTCTTCATATGTATATGGTTTACAAATATTTTCTCCCATTTTGTAGGTTGTCTTTTCATTTTCTTGATCGTTTTTTTGTTGCATGAAGTTTTCATTCTGAAGAAGTCTAATTTATATATTTTTCTTTTGTTGATTGTACCTTTGGTGTTATATCTAAGAATCCATAGCCAAATCCGAGGTTGTGAAGATTTACCCCTATGTTTTCTTCTAAGTGTTTTTATTTTTAGCTTTTATGTTTACATCTTTGATCCATTTTGAGTTAATTTTTATATAAGCCATGAAGTAAGGGTTTAGCTCAATTTTTTTACATGTGTATATTCAATTTTCCCAGCATTGTTAAGGAAACTCTGGTTTCTGCATTGAAGGTCTTGTTGACAATCAGTTGAACATAGATGCATGAATGATGTCCTATTTTAAAATAACTATAAGGAAATAAGCTTACAAAGTTAATTGGTATATAATTATATTGGTTTGTTTCATAGGTCTGTACACTTTAAGGGTAAGAACATTATTAAGGTTGAATATGTTGTGGTAAATCAGAAAATAGATTAGTAAGGAGGAAGCAGTGAGCAGGGCACTTTAACCTCCTCTGGATCCTTAGTTTGTTCACTTGTATAATGGGAGGGTTGGACTTAGATGAGCTCCAGGACCTGTCCCAGTTCTCTAATGTGCTTTTCTTTAATAAATATTTACTGCCTGAGTTCTGTGTTAGCTGTTGTGCAAGGGGCTGGGGACACAGCTGTGAGCAAGACCAGTGAGGACTTGTGGCCATTTGGAGGAACAACACAAGGTCTTTAGGCTTTGTCTTTACAAAATCAAATAATTGATTCCTAAACAAAGATTGCTAGATAAATAGATGAAAGGATAATAGTTAGGGTTGCAGTCTGAAAACTTTGACCATGGAGTAGAAAAATCAGAGTGCTGTCACCTCCTGTGGTTCAGTGCACATGGTAGGGTAGGGAGGGACTGTGGGCTGATAGTAGAGAGCCTAGTATCATGTTGGACAGGCCAGCAAACCATGCCTCATGTTCTGATACTCGTTTTTCTGTTGGCCTATTCATTATCCTCATTCTTTGATCATACGCAGACCTATTCACTTGAGACTTTCATTTTTGAAAACATTTTAGGATGGATCTGTAGATCTTTCAGCTTTAAGGATTTTTTTATTGTGTGTGAAATCATATAATTTTTAGACCAGTGAATCTCAACCAAGGAATATTCAGAAATATGAGGAGACACTTTTCTTGTCTGAATGACAGGTGGTAGTACACCTTTGTCATTTAGTGAGGGAAGGGATAAGGATGATGAATGTCCTGCACAACAAAGAAATGTCCTGCACACAATGCTAGCAGTGCCTCTGTTGAGAAGCATGCTGTAGACAAAGGATACTCACCAACCACAGGGGGCAAAATATAATATGTTACATTATCATATATGATATCTGCTATATTGGGGCAGCAGGTAAATTGTTTTCTCATTGACATATGACACGGTTTCATAGCCATTTTTTAGGAATCATTGGTCTGGGAGGACAGGAATACTTATAATTTGGCTACAAAATCCCTGCTTTAAGCCCATATCAAGTTAAAGGAGTGATTCTACTGGGAAAGAAATGGTATCAGCAAACTAAATGTAAAACTTAAATTTTTCCTCTCTTTTAAAATAATCTGATGATAAGAAGCCAAATATGGAGTTCTTCATGGAAAGGGTTGAATTTTCATTGTAAAACAATGTACTTTGGTAAGTATTTTGGGAGAGACTAATTTCCTTTTACTAATGAAAACTATAAAAACTTTTATAACCATTTGACTTTTTAAAAAGACTACTACATCCTGCAGGGATTGGTGACTATGCCTATAGAGTGATTTTGCTTTTCTATTTTTAGACAATTAAATCCATAACAGGGAAGAAGAGAACCATCTTTCTGTAACATTATTGAATAATGTAATTTCATTAGGACATCACAGCAAAGCACAAAATACCTTTCCCACCCTAACCTCTTGAGTTCTTTATGCTGAATTTTCATTCTATGAGATCATTTAGGTTACTAGGTAAAAGCTTAATTTCTAGCCATTGTCCTTTATGTATTATTTTTAATAACAGGGAAATACATCACTAATTAACCCTCTTGAATTTTGTTCCCTCCAGGTTTAGAACCGAGTGGTTAACCAAATGTCCGATTAACAAAGACTTTAGTGAAACTGATGTTTGCCGGGTGTGTCCAAGGAGCAAGGAGCATATTGGTCTGGCCAGAGGGCTGCTTTAAGGAAGGCAAAGAAGGTGGTGTGAAGTCAGATTGTATTCAGAGGGCTAGGGAGTTGAGACCCCAACTTTTATAGGTAATGGATGTGAGGTTTCCAAGGTATATCATAACAAAAGCTACTTTTGGGGAAGATTCGTTTCTCTACTGTGCATCATAGCTTTGGAAGTGAATGAAGATCACAGTACTTTGGGCTTGACTTGTGGTTATGGCAGTAGGGATATAAGGGATGGTGACAGCGGAAAGAGAACCATTCCTTGGCCATTCTTGGCTCTTGGAGCAGTAATGTCTCAGAACTTTGCCAGGTACCTGCCAGGGCCCAAGTGCTGGTTCCTAAGGAATGTGTAATTCCCATGGTTTAGGTACAAGCCTGCTCCACACTCCCGTGGGTCATTTGGAAGTACACTGCTTCAGCGTTTTTACCTGCCAGGTGTGAAAAACATTCTGTCCTTCTGTTCTTACTTTATACCACAACTCTTAACTTTTCTCATGGTTCACTCATATTTAGGTAGTGTGCCTGCCGAACAGGGCCTGAGGTTTTATTTTTTGTCTTAGTGTATCTGTGTTTATCTTTTTTTTTTTTTTTTAAGATTTTATTCATTTATTTGAGAGAGAAAGCGTGTGAGCAAGAGAGCAGCAGAGGAAGAGGGAGAAGCAGACTCCCCACTGAGTAGGGAGCCCGATAGGGGGCTCGATCCCAGGACCCAGAGATCATGACCTGAGCTGAAGGCAGTCCTTTAACCAACTGAGCCACCCAGGAACCCCTGTGTTTATCTTTACTTATTTGCTTACTTTTTTGTGTGTGGTATGAATAGCTTTGAAGATACAATATGAGCAAGGAATGGGAAATGTTATCATATACACTTGAGAGTCAAGCAAGTTTTACACATAATCTGTAATTATGTCTTTAGCTTCTTCTGATGACTAAATAGGATTTGAGAAAGTGATTCATTGCATTCAATCTGCTTGTGGCAAGGACTACAAGTGACCAGCCTTATACATTGGTCCCCCATAGTGTCCAAGAAAGTTCAGGTGTTGGCACAGTTTATAGGCCCACAGGCCCTATGGTGATGAGTGAGGCAGTGGCCTCAGCTGTGCCCCAGAACTGTAGGCTCTGTAAAATCATTAGGAAAATATTCCACAATGATCTGTTATCTTGTGCCTTAAATCTGGACTTAAGTATGAAGTTAAGTGTGCTGGGGCAGAGTGTGAAAAGGCTACGGGCTTTGATCTTAGCCACAAAGTGTGGCCTTAGGTTAGTGTCAGTCTGAATTTCTATTTAACCTTTGACTTGGGAATTTTTTCCTTTACACCAAACTGAAAATGGTATACAGTGAATTTTTTTCAAAGTTAACTGTTATCTTGTTTTTTGATATCTTTTAAGTCTGGAAGGCTGAGTCGAGCTGTGTTATGACTTTGAGTTAGGTCTATGGTGTTATTGTTGGTGTAGACCTGATTGGTGAGGAGTGGATGGTGAGGTGACATGTTTTCTCAGAGCAGTGTGGGAAGATGCAGTTGTTGTCGATAGATAGTTGTGGCCTTTCACTTACTGATGAGCTAGATGATGATGGAAAAGCATGTGGTCTAGCATGACCCACTACTGTATCCAGGGGCAGCTCTGGCAGACCTGTCTCCTTTCTGAATGGAGTATCATAAGACAGAGGTAGGCTGGTGCTTGGATGGGAGTTGGTAGGGACAGGCCTGCAAGTGGGATTGTGTGCTTTAAGTTCCACAACAAAGCATTTGATGAGTAGTGGCTGATAAACTGCTACTGAAGGCTGTGCCCTATGCTCAAGGCTAGACAAGTAAGTCTTCCTTCCAGGGTGCCTTTACACATAAGCCATCCCTTTAAAAAGTGTAGAAAAGGGGGGCGCCTGGGTGGCACAGCGGTTAAGCGTCTGCCTTCAGCTCAGGGCGTGATCCCAGCGTTATGGGATCGAGCCCCACATCAGGCTCCTCTGCTATGAGCCTGCTTCTTCCTCTCCCACTCCCCTGCTTGTGTCCCCCCTCTCGCTGGCTGTCTCTATCTCTGTCAAATAAATAAATAAAATCTTTAAAAAAAAAAAAAGTGTAGAAAAGGGAAAACATGCCTAATTTAATTATCCCAATACCCATGTGTTATATTTTTTGTTTACCTCCAGTCTTTCATGTGTAATTTTTTATAGGGTAATTATAGCGTTTGTGTGTGTATATTGTGTGTGTGTGTGTGTATATACGCACACACACAATTTCATATTCTGCTTGTATTAATCAACATCTAATACTTTTTTGTTTATTAGAGTCTGCAGTTTTTCTAGTGGCTGTGTAAGAGTCTATTGAGTGGATACATCAACTAAATCAAGTACCGTTTATCCATTTACATTAACATAATTACTGATGGGGAAAGACTTACTCTTCTTACTATGCTATTTTGTTGTTTTCTGTATTTTGTCCCTTTTCCCTCTCGTAGTTATTCTGTTCTTTCCCCCTCTCTTGCTGTTTTCCTTTTTTATTTCTTTGTTTTTGCTTTGATTCCTTTCTCATTTTCTTATGTGTATCTTCTATGTAGGTATTTTCTTTGTGGTTACCATGGGGATTACATAAAATATAGCCTTATTTTAAACTATAACAACTTACTTCAACTGTATACAAAAACTACTCTTTTACATGTCCCCCCACTTTATGTTATCAGTGTCACAAATTATGTATTTTTGTATTTTGTTTATATTAGCATAGTTTTGCAGTTATATTTTTTTATGCTTTCATCTTTTAAATTCTGTACCAGAATTAGAAATGACGTATGCACCCTCATTACATTCTGTATTTGTCTATATATTTACCTTTACCAGAAAGCTTTATATTTTCTTAGCATTCTTGCTGCTATCTAGCATTTCAATTTGAAGGATTCCTTTTAGCAGTTCATAGTGATGAAGTCCCTCAACTTTTGTTTATCTAGGAAGGTCTTTATTTCTCTTTCATTTTTGAAGGACAGTTTTGCCAGATACAGTATTTTTAGTTGTCAGTTTTTTTCTTTGCAGCACTTTGAATATATTGCCCCACTACATTCTGGCTTACGATATTTTTGCTGAGAAATATGATAATTTTATGGGAGCTCCTTTGTATGTGACAAGTACCTTCCTCTTGCTGCTTTCAAGATTCTTTCTTTGTCTTTGACTTGACAGTTTGGTTATGTGTCTCAGTGTAGGCCTCTTTGTGTTGATCCTTGTTGGAGTCTTTGGAGCTTTTTGAATTTGGATTTACATTTCCTCCCTCAGAATTGGGAAGTTTCTGTCCATTATTTCTTCATGTAAGCTCTCTACCCAATTCTTTACCTGTTTTTCTTCTGAGACTGCCATAATGCACATATTCCTTGACTTAATGGCAACCCATGATTCCCTTAGCTTTCTTCACTTTTCTTTGTTCTTGTTTTCTTTTTATTCCTCTGACTTAATAATTTCAAATGACTTGTCTTTGAGTTTGCTGATTCTTTCTTCTGATTGGTCAAGTCTGCTGCTAATCCACTCTAGTAAATTTTTTAATTCATTTATATTCTTCAGCTCCAGAATTTGTTTCTCTTTGCTGGCATTTTTATTTTGTTCGTGCATTGTTTGCCTGGTTATATTTAGTTGTCTGTGTTCTCTTGTAGCACCCTGAGCTTCTTAAGATGTTACTTTGAATTATTTGTAGGGTAGTTCATAGAACTTTGTTTCTTTAGTGTTGATTTCTGGAAATTTATTTTGTTCCTTTAATTTGTTCATATTTTCCTGTTTGTTTACGTGCCTTGTTTTTTGTTTTTTTTTTTTAAAGATTTTATTTATTTATGTGACAGAGAGACAGCCAGTGAAAGAGGGAACACAGCAGGGGAGAGAGGGAGAGGAAGAAGCAGGCTCCCAGCCGAGGAGCCTGATGTGGGACTCGATCCCGGAACGCCGGGATCACGCCCTGAGCCGAAGGCAGACGCTTAACAACTGCGCTACCCAGGCGCCCCTATGTGCGTTGTTATTTTTTACTGTGATTTGTGCATCTGAAAACACAGCCACCTCTCCCAGTCTTTATGGACTGGGAGACTTTCACTAATCAACCTGGCTAGAGATTCTGGGAGCCTTTCAGCCTTTACTTTCTCTTGGCTTGTGCATGTAATTTCCCAATTAGGGAGGTTCATCAATTTTTAAAATCAGTTTTTCAGGAGCTTGTCATTTGTTGCTCTCCCTGGAGTCTGTGTACAGTACTGCAGGTTCTATGGCACCACAATACAGCCCCGAGCTCCCTTAATTCTCAGTGGCCCACAGGCATCCAAAGTATGCCAGTTCCCCATGTTTCTCTGAGTCAGATAAGACAGAAACCAGTCCCTCAGGCACCCCCCACCCCCAAAAGCTGGAATTTCAGATATACATTCTACTTTTTTCTTTCCCACCCAAGCCAGAAGCTTTTTCTCCTGATTACACTGAGCTGTGCTAGCTTAGGGCAAGGGCTATTTCAGATAAAATGCAGTGGGTTTTCTTGCCTATTTCAGTGTACTTGTTCTTGGCTTTGTGCTTGCCTGGGGTATTGCAACTTTCTAACTGGTTTCTGGAGTTGCCATAAAGGCTTTTTGGACTGTATATCGTTTCAAGTTTTTGTCTCTGTGGGAGAATGAGGCATGGGACTGCCTATTCCACCATCTTGGTGATTTCACTCTATAAGAGTTTTATAACAAAAGAACCAGATCTTGATATCAGAGAGCATCCTGTTCCACAGCTCTAAATAATCCATTTGCCCATATTCATCTCCTTTTTCCCCCCTCTGTAGAGGCTCCAGCAACAGTGGAATTCAGTCAATCTAAATTAAATGTCATTTAGAAAACAGTGATCTTATTGCTACTTATAGTACTTTGCTATCATAAGTGAAACTTGGTCAATCATTCCTATATATCATTCTTCCATATTTTGAGTTACTATTAAAAATGGAATTACTAGGTGTAAGCTCCTTTCTGGCTCTTAACATTTGGCTGAGTGGCAGTGTAAATGCCCTTTACCCATTTAAGAGCACTCCATTAAGGGATACCTGGGTGGCATAGTCAGTTAAGCATCTGCCTTCAGCTCAGGTCATGATCACAGGGTCCTGAGATGGAGTCCCACATCGGGCTCCTTGCTTAACAGTGAGCCTGCTTCTCCTTCTGCCTGCTTTGCCTGCTCTGCCTGCTGCTCTCCCTGCTTGTGCTCTCTCTCTCTCTCTGACAAATAAATAAATAAAAATCTTAAAAAAAAAAGTGCACCCAATTAAGACTGTTTGATTTTAAGCTTGCCAGTATTAGGTGTGTTAACCTTTAAAATCCTTATTAAATCGATAAATGAAAACCGATACTTCATTATCCAAATTTGTAATGATAAACATGTCATTGTTCTAACATTGGCATTCTTAATTTGGTTTCTAAAATTACTGTAAAGCTGATTGAGCAACCCTCCTTTTCTCTAAACTTAAAAAATAGAAGCCCAAATCTCTGTTTTAAAGGACACTGCAAAGCTCTTTTGGAAAGATGGGGATGATGCTTTAATAAAAACTGGAGCATTGAAGTAATGTTGATTATATATTATATAGATATAGATATAAACCTAGATATCTATCTAAACCTACCTAATTGTCCCTTACGCTTTACAACTTGTAGGTTGTTAAATTAATGCCCAAAGTCAAAATAAGCAAGTGTCTAACATAAACATTTTCATTTTGTGAAATCTGTTAAATGAAATATATAAATACCAACTAAGGAAATTTTTTTTTTATCAGTTGAAAACATGATAAGTCCATTTGAAAGTAGTCATGGCATGCATATTTAATGCTTGGAAAGTAGTAGATACTTTTGCAATTGTAAAATTGGCCTCTAGTTTTTTTCACTTTGCTGATAAAAGTGATCATTATTGGTGGGTGGTCATTATTAGATGACCAGATTAGAACATTAGATACCATGTACTCTACAAACACATAGAGTCCTGTATTTTTAAGAGGCATATTATAAGGCATATGAGGGAATCTGGGAATTTAATATTAATAAAAAATAAGGAACACTTGGGGCAAAACTCCATGCCAGTAGAAGTCCAAGGGACCCCAGCTTTCAGGAGGGAGTGCTGTGTAAGCATCCCAGGATTGTTTGTTTTGCCTCCCACTCTTGGGCTTCCTACTGCTTGCCTAGTGGCATAGGCACCCTGGGATTTGTATCTGCTTACTCTGAACTGCCGTGGTTGTGTTTATTTTCATTTGAAAGACTATATTCAAAGACTTGTTGCCCAGCATATCTATTTGAACAACTGGGGAAAAAAATCAAAAGGTTTCTTTCAAGTTGGTGACTTTCACCTTTTAGGAGTTGGGTTGTGTTGTGTCAGTCCGTATTGCCCAGGGGAAATCTTCCTATCATTCAGAAGCCCTGGTCATTAGCAAGCATTGAATTGTACATTTGTGTGAGGGAATGCATCTTGGATACTTGAGTAGCTCTTACTATTTTTTTGGCTGAGGACACAGCTACTCCCTGTTCCCTCTGACTAAGAAATGTTATGAGCGAGGGTGGGAGAGGAAGAAAGATGTGCATGCCTTCTGCTTGCCTGCTTTAGCATTGGCAGTAAGCATGGTACAGGTCGCGCAGGATGAGGCAGTGTGCCTTTCTGGAGAATACCTTACACCTTTTCATGCTGAGAAAATATACACAAGCCTTCCCTGAATAAAGAATCTTTTCCTGCTATTTATTAATATGTTATGTGGACTTGTCTTGGGGACCTTTTACATTTTCTTGGTTTGCTTACAGTTCAAAGGAACACTACTTACCTTGCCATGTAAGTTGGTAGGTGGTGGGTGGGACTCTTCTCCCTCGAAGGGTCCTGGGTATCTCTCCATGACTCTGAGCATTGCCAGAGCAAGCCCTACAATATTGAGTGACGCTCCCTACTTCCCATATACCCAGGGCCTCCCAAGGCCAGCATGGCTCTTCTTTCCTCTTGGCCAGTGACCCACTGCTAATGGTGAGTACAGTAGGTTGATCCCTTATCATTTACCAGGTCTTGTGTTTTAGGCTTTACACATAATCCCATTCAGCCTTCACAATGACCCTGTGAGGTGGGAACTATTATTTATTCTGTACCTGTCGCTCCCACCCTCCCATTTATTGTAATCTCCATACCTCAGGAGTATTTTTGACATTAAAAACCTTACCCAGGAGCCCACAGTTGTAAGTGGTAGGGATACATTTGGATTCAGGTCCCTCATACTGTTGTGCTCTCTTGTCCCTTCTAGGGGAAGGAGGGACCGGAGGGAGGGAGTGCAACAGGGCCTGGGAGTGTGGAGAGAGCCTTTCCCCAGCACTCCTGGGCAGTTCAGCCTCCTCTCCCTTCCTGTCTGGGTCTGTGCCTCTTCCCCACTCCCTTAGTCCAGCACTGGCCATCCTCTGGGCTGGACAGAACTTTCTACTTCCCATTCTTGAAGGAGATACAGTGAGATGACTTTGCTGCCTGCTGCCCCCTTTCCTTGTGGGTGTTGGAGAAGCAAGGGTGAGCTCCAGGGCCAAGGAAGGCACTAAGTATCTGGCTGACTGCACGAGGGTCGAGACACTTGGCTGTTAGAAGCTGGAGAAGACAGACCAGGAGTTAGAGTTGGCTTGACCATGAGGCAAGATGCCTTATACCTGGTCCTTTGGGAACTGAATAAGAAAATTTCAAAGTTGAGAAGAACAAGGTTGCCAGGCTGCCCCCTTCCCTCTACTGAAAGTAAAGGAGGTTGGGGGAAGCCTAGGCAGGCAGCTGGTAGGCGAGGGGAAAAGACAGGAAAGGATTTTTCCAGAAAATCTCTCTGGTCTGGAGTATTGGCTGCGACTGATATGGGAAGGGAGAGGAAAGTTTCCGGTGTCCCCTGTGGGCACAGCTGAGCCACAGGTACCCCTGTCTAAGCAGCGTGGAGGCCCAGCAGCCTGGGGGCCCGGTTGCATCTGGGGGGCCGGGAGCACTTTATTTCTTCACAGGTTTTTAGTTCATTCTTTCCTTAAGCTGACCCTTGAAACATTCTGTCTGGTTGTGGTAAAATATTACTAATGACAGTAATTACATGATTGGAATTACATGCAGTAATTATTCACATTGTCAGATATGGGCTGGGCTAGCTTTTGGTAAGTCTTTAACTGTAACACAAAGCTTCTTGTGTTTTTAGCTTTATTAATTTGTTACTTGTGGAATATGACCCTCTCTTCCTAACTTGGAAATCAGAGGGAAGACCACATCCCATCTTCTGTGCCAACCTGGGGCAGGGGAGCAGACAGGTGGGCACTGTGAGGCCCCTACTGCTGGAACCAGTGCTGGCCTGCAAGTATGCTCTGAGATAACTAGTAAGAATGTTAAAGCCACTATGAAGAGCTGAAAGTGTAAAAAATATAAAAAATATAATGTCACTGCCTTAAAATTCCTACTGCTGCACCCTTAACTGGAGCAATTTTCAGTAACTGTTAAGTTTAGATCTAACTGCTATTTTTGTGGAATTCAGGGCCAGGCAGGTACATATGCTCTTCTGTTTATAGCCAGATATTTTTATTAAATGTCTGCTCTCTCCCTAACAGCTAAGTAAGGAATCCCTTTCTTTAGAGATTATGGAGTGAAAACTGATGCTTTTTATTAATAGCATATGGGTAATCCACAACTAAAATTACCCTGTTATTTAGATCCAATTAACTTGATGTTTTTGGTACTTTACTGAGATGTTGTTCCTAAAATATTATAATAGGTGAAAATCGTTTTATTATATAAATAATGATAAAAATGAGAAATGAAGAATGAGTTATCTTGAGTCCTGCTACCCTCACAAATTATCTTTTTTTTTATTATTATTTTCTTTGGATAATTACAAATTTAAAAAAGATTTTATTTATTTATTTGTCAGAGAGAGAGAGCACAAGCAGGGGGAGTGGCAGGCAGAAGGATCCTGGGATCATGACCTGAGCCAAAGGTAGACACTTAACTGACTGAGCCACCCAGGCGTTGCCTGATCCTTACGAAATTTTATGTGAAATTTTATATTGTGCTTCGCTGCCTCTGCCTTGACCAAGGGTCTTGTTCTTCATTATATTTGTTCTTCACATTATTTGTGATGGCTGGGAAGCTGGGCTGTGTGGGCCACCCTGGAAGAGACCTTGGAATTGGGCTTGGTCACTGTGCCATGCGGTCCCCCACCCACTGTCATAGGCTGGGTCCTTGAGTTAACCAGGACTCCTCCAGCTCTTCTAGTGTGGGGACAGTTCAGACACCTCAGGCTGGTACCCAAAGGCTGAATCTGGCCATCTACAGTTTAAAAAAATTTTTTTTTGTTTGAATGACTCACTTGTGTTTAAAAGTCAGGAAATTTCTGCATAAAATGCAGATTTCTACCAGTTCTTCAGAATCCAATTATCTGCTAGGATCCTTCCCTTTCCCTTTCCCCCTTCCCCCTCATGGTCCACATATGGTACTGGCTCCTCAGGAACTGGGAGACTCAGAAAGCATTACGATAGAGTTTCCCATGGAAGAACTTTAGCTTCTTTCTCCTCACTGAGGGTCTGCCCCAGTGATCCATTGTCATGACTTGGAGGATCCTCACTCTGTCCCCAGCCCAGTCAGAATTCTCCTTTTTCAGAGGTGAAAGCAGTGGTAGGACAAAAAGCTACCACCCTACTAGCCACTGTCTTGTCCCCACTAAGGAAGCACAGCACAGCCAACAATTATACAGGAAGTTTAGAAAACTTCTAAACTTAATGCTTATCTCTAACATGGAGATAAGCATAGAAATTACCCGATAGGGCTCTAGTGATTTGGAAATGGGCTAATACAAGTAAAGTGCTTACAAAGTGTCTTGCATGTAGTGTTAGCTGTGGTTGTCATTATTATTGATGGGGGTGGAGGGAAGGAACATCTATCAATTTAATTTCCTATATAAATGTTATTGTCAGTTTGGATTTCTTTTGTGTTTTACATGTATACGTTTTATTACAGTACATAGTTGTCATTACAGTGGACATGGAGGTCAAGTGACTTGCCCACAATCACTTAGCATTCAGTGGGAGTGGGAGTCACATTGGTTTCTCTGACTTCCGGTTCAGTGTTTGTTTAGTTTTAAGCTATTTCATGCTGTGAAACTGTGTTTATCTGGCCTTTAGGTCACTTGTGGATATGCTTAGTGAAGAGTTGGGATATTTAAAAGTCTGATATTCCCTGTAGATGTGGTCCAGCCTTAAAATGTCTATAAAGGACTGCTAAAAAAATTACACGGCGCCTTTACATAAGCTGTTACATTGTTGCTGTATGTCACTGAAGACAGGAACAAATTGAATGTGAGAAGCACTTTCAGTCTTTTTAGTTGACTAAAGCAGTTGTATCAAGGGACTTCCTGGTCAGAAAGCGTTATCAAGGTTGCTTGAAAGGTGAAGAGGTTTTCTTTTCGAGAGTGAGCAGTGGGGGAGGGGCAGAAGGAGAGCGAGAATCATAAGCAGGCTTCACGCCCAGCATGGATCTGGCTGCAGGGCTCGATCTCAGGACCCTGAGATCATGACCCTGAGCTGAAACCAAGAATCAGATGCTTAACAGACTGAGCCACCCAGGCACCCCAAGTGAAGAGGTTTTCTTTCCAGGCTGTGGTGAAGGTGGCTATATGCAGGACTTTTTTTTGTCCTGAAGGAGTGCTTTTATATTCTTGAAAGTGTAAAGTCTTTTCTAAGCATGAAATGGAATCTAAAACAAAAGTGACAAATCTACTTTAGATTAAAATACTTCTGTGAGGCACATACAGTGAACAAACTCAGCACAGGGCAGCACTGGATAAACTATTTACAGTAGTAAAAAAATATACAAAGAACTGCCACAAATCAAGAAAGATACAAGAAACCTTATGGTAAAATGACCAAATATGAATTGCCGATTTACACACAAAAATATATACAAGGCAAATAAAAGTGTGAAAATCTAAGTCTCCTCCCCCCATCAAATTGGAAAAATCAAAGATTGATAAGACAGTATAGTATGGTGAGTATATTCTTATCTACTCTGGGGGGATTAGGGATAATTTCCTAGGGTTGCTCTAGCAAATGACCACAAACCTGGTGACTTAAAACAGCTGGTCTACTTTGGCACAGTTCTGGAGGCTAACTGGCAGGGCCATGCATCTTCTGAAGGCTCTAGGGAAGCATCTGTCCTTGCCTCTTACTTCCTTCTGGTGCTTGTTGGTAATTCTTGTCTCTGCCTACATTACCAGGTGGCTTTTTTCCCTGTGTGTCTCCTCTGTGTCCATATCTCCCTTCCCTTTCTATTATAAAGACACCAGTCATTGGATTTTGGGTCCTCATTAATCCAGTATGACCTATCTTAACTTGGTTATGTCTGCACAGGCCCTGTTTCCAGATAAGGTCACACTCACAGGTACCTGTGTAAGGACTTAAGCTTATCTTTTTTGGGGGGGGCACAATTTAACCCACAATGCCCCATTTGTTTTAAATGGGAACATGCTATAATTTCATCCCTAGGATTCTGCCCTATGAAAATAGTCTCCATTTGCACAAAAGTATACATTCATGGCTATTTATCATAGCACTGTTTGTAATTATAGAAAACTCGAAACAACCTGTCTTTCAAAAGGAGAGTAGAAAACCACAGGATTTTATATAATGGCATATTATACCGCTTTTAAAAAGGAGGTAAGTCCATCTGTACTGATCTAGAAAGACATCACTTTAAGTCCAGAGAGCAAGCTATAACTCTCCATCTCTGTCTTTGTGTCTGTCTACCTGGCCTGTTGCTGTTTTTAAGGATGGCTAACTGCATGCATAGGTACTTATGACACGTCTGTGTTATGTTTAAGCACAGAAAAAAATTATGGAGAAATCCCACTCTATATTCTCAGCAATAGTTCTCCAAAATAGATGGAGAAATGAGGAGCATCTCCTTTCATATCGCGAATGGCTTTTTCTTATGACATCCTTGACGGGCTTTGTATTGTTAGGTTGCTTTGTAGAATATATTGAGAAGTTAATTTTTTTTCTGCTTTGAAATATTGATATGATACGGGAATTATGTGTTCTTGAAGGTAAATTAGCACTTATTCACAAACACTCTGCTATGTTATTTTCTCATCAATTATGAAAAAATTTTAAAAATGCAACAGAGGATATATTCACCCACCACCTTGAACTAACAAATGCCCAGCATTTTGTTCTTTGCTTAGAAAGGAAAAATCTTTTTTTTTAATTTAAAGATTTATATTCATTTATTAAAGACAGCACATGCAGGGGGCAGAGGGAGAAGCAGACTGCCCATTGAGCAGGGAGGTAGAAGCGGGCCTCGATCCTAGGACCCTGGGATCATGACCTGAGCCGAAGGCAGACGCTTAACTGACTGAGCCACCCAGGCGCCCGGGAAGAAAAAATCTTTTTAAGATGAATCTTTCTCTTATTTTTTGAAAACAAAAACAAAAACAACACTGTAAATATATAATTGCAGTTCCCTGTGAACCCTTTCCTGATACTATTTCTCCTCCTTCTTCCTTCCCTAAAGGCAACCATTACCACAAATTTGATGGGTATTATTTCTGTCCATACTACTGTACTGTTAGTACATATTTCCAACAATTACCACAAATTTGATGGGTATTATTTCTGTCCATACTACTGTACTGTTAGTACATATTTCCAACAATTACCACAAATTTGATGGGTATTATTTCTGTCCATACTACTGTACTGTTAGTACATATTTCCAACAATTACCACAAATTTGATGGGTATTATTTCTGTCCATACTACTGTACTGTTAGTACATATTTCCAACAATTACCACAAATTTGATGGGTATTATTTCTGTCCATACTACTGTACTGTTAGTACATATTTCCAACAATTACCACAAATTTGATGGGTATTATTTCTGTCCATACTACTGTACTGTTAGTACATATTTCCAACAATTACCACAAATTTGATGGGTATTATTTCTGTCCATACTACTGTACTGTTAGTACATATTTCCAACAATTACCACAAATTTGATGGGTATTATTTCTGTCCATACTACTGTACTGTTAGTACATATTTCCAACAATTACCACAAATTTGATGGGTATTATTTCTGTCCATACTACTGTACTGTTAGTACATATTTCCAACAATTACCACAAATTTGATGGGTATTATTTCTGTCCATACTACTGTACTGTTAGTACATATTTCCAACAATTAATTAAATAAGTTTTGCGCGCTTTGAAGTTTTATTTAAATGTTACATGTAATTTGCATAATACATATATTCATAATACAGTAATTATGTATTTCTACAACTGCCTTTTTGTACTCGTTTTATGCTTTTTGAGATCTGTTATCTTACGGACACGTGCCATTTCTAACTCTTTTTTGTATTACAGTTAATATGAATATGTGACAATTTTTACAATCCATTTGATGCACACTTAGGTGGTTTTAGCTTCTTGCCAGTAGATGTAATGTATTGCACAGAGCTTTGTGTAGCCTCCTGGTGGACGTGTGAGAGAGCTCTTTGCCTGTCTACTCAGAAGTAACGTTTCTGAATTGTTGGATTTATGCATCTTCAGCTCTACTAGATATTGCCGTATCATATGTTGTATTACTGTAATGTCCAAAGTGCTTAGATTGTAATACACATTTTCCAGCTGTATTGAGTTTTCATTTCTCCACATCCTCTTCGACACTTGGTGTCATCACAGCATTTAGTTTTTGCTAATCTGTTGAGTGTGAAACAATAGGTCAGGGTTTTAATTTGCATTTCCAGTTAGAGCTAAAATTAAGCAACTTTCAATATGTTGTTGGTCAGTTGGGTTTTCTCTACTGCTAATCACCTGTTCATATCCTTTGGCCATTTTTCTATTGTATTGTTTATCCTCTTCTTATTAATGAGTGCTGTTTTAGAGAACTTGGTTTCTTTTCCACAAACCCCTTTCCCCAATGGTTTTATATATATCTATATATACCCCCAGTGCTGATTTTGGTAACATTTTTGGTCTATTTTGGAATAAACTTTTAAATTGTTGGCCTGTTCTGTACAAAATACAGAAACAATGTTCGAATCAGCAGTTACACTCTCTTCATTTCCTGTGGCCAACAGTGTGAAACATAACCTACCTCGCTTCACTGTTTTCCTTGATATCTCCCCTCTGTACATTTTCTTTTACGGAGTGAGGATGTATGTACACTTAGGCGTGCAGAGATCATTTTGGACAGTCTGAGTGTGCCGTGTCCTTGCAGGCACAAAAGCATGCTAAAAGATCCCAGGCAGCTTTTCTCCTTTCAGTTGGATAGGATTCAGTCAGCTACTGAGCACTGTGAAATCTCTCAATGAAAAGCCAATTTTTCATTTCTGGGCCATAACTTCCATATTAGGAAGAGTATGGCCAAGTCACTCTGGACGCTTTCTAAGCTGCATCTCCTATCTGAGCTAATGACTTGGAACACAGAGGGACCACATCTGCTCAAGTTGTCACCCATCCTTGTTCAAGGAAAGGTAAAAAAGGCTCTTAGTTTGCAAGCACATGGGTCATGTTTGCCTTTGGGAAGCCTCCACCTCCCTTGGAAGTAAGTGGGATTTGAAGTAAATGTAACACATAGCTCAGAAAGGGGATGGTAAAATTTCTCCAGCCTGTTGGAGGATGAGAGGAAAAACTCATAAGACATGAGATCTTGGTAATAGTCAGTTTCCCTCAGAGTGACACACAAGGAGTCCTCTTATATTTTCTTCCTGAGTAAAATTAAGCACTGCATCCGAACTACATTCGGAGTGAGCTCTTCATGCTTCAATGATGGGAAAGTAGCAGATTGCAAACTAGTTTGTACAGTGATCTGAATTTTTACTGGAAAATGCTGGGGAAAAAACACAAGTGTCAGTAATGATTATCTCTTGGAGATGGAGTTTGAATGATGTTTGTCTCTTCCCTTCATCATATTTTTAAAATTTTCAAAATGAACACCTGTTACTTTTGTAAATATGAATACATGCTTGTTTTTTAAAGGGCTTCACATGTGGGATCATCTGGTAGATGTGAGGTGCACAGGTCACTTGTGCTTGCTTCTTCTTTTTTTTTTTTAAGATTATTTATTTATTTTAGAGAGAAAGAGGGAGAGAAGGAGAGAGAGCGAGGGAGCATGGGGTAGGGGGCGGAGGGAGAGGGAGAGCGAGCCTTAAGTAGACTCCACACTCAACGCAGAGCGTGATGCAGGGGTCCATCTCACGACCCCAACATCACGACCTGAGCCAAAGCCAAAAGTCAGACACTTAGGCGACTGCGTCACCTGGGCGTCCTTGTGCTTGCTTCTTTAATGGGAAGCTGAGTGTGTAGTAATCAAGCCCTTAGTAGATGCACAGGAGTGGGGTCAGGTCCCATGAGTTGCATGAGCTTTGGTAAGTTAATTCACCTGTGTGTGAGATAGATTTCCCATTCATAAAATATAGAGAATAAAAATACATGATTGTCCTGAGGGTTAAATAACAAGGTGCAGAAAGTACTTACCACATACCAGGTACTGTTTGAAATGCTTGGTATATGTTAGCATGATAATGACTTACTGTCAGAGTTTCTTTTGCCAACATTTTTTTTTTTTATTTTTCTTCTCAGTATTTCTGTTTTTTGTTTGTTTGTTTGTTTTAGCAGGGACAAATTGGTAGGCAGAATAGGATTTGAATTCCCTAGGATGTAGTCATGCATTTCTGTTTCTCAGAGCCCCAGTGACTGGGAAGAGGTGCTCACATTTATTTTCTTTTAGGCATTTCTTTTTTTTATTTTAGCATATGACAATCAGGAAGGAAAAACAGGAATTGAATTGCCCAGTTGTCATGTGGTTCTGTTTCTCAAAGCCCTGGTACAGCGAAGAGGTGAATGACTTTTTTTTATTGAGGTACAATGGATATACAACATTATAAACATTATATTAGATTCAGCTGTACAGCGTAATGATTCAGTATTTGTATATATTACGAAATGATCACCACAGTAAGTCTAGTTAACACCTGTTATCAGAGTTACAGAATATTTTTCTTGTGATGAGTACCTATGCTTTTTTATGTCTGAGTTCAATTTAGACAACTTTGGCTGCATTTCTGATTATGAAGGTTGTGTGAATGCACATTTCCTGCAAGTATTAGAAAAACCACATCATATGCCTATCACTTTAGGGAGGAATAAACTCAGTAGCCTCCTTGCCTGTAGTTATCCAGAATCAGGTGAACTGCCAAACCTGAGGCTCCACCCAGCTCTCCCTGCAGAGAACCTTGGCTTTAGGAAGTAGCCACAGTCCTCCACAAAGCCAAGTGTGTGAAACTTGTGATCTTTTCTTGAACATGTGGCCAAGAGTGAAACAACCACTTAGTTATTATTTTAAATGTAGGCTGCAAAATGGCTTATGTTGCTACGTAATGGCATCCTAGGTAATGGAGACTGCCAAGGAAGTGTTCACATTGCCAAGTCTGTGAGAATATCGCTCTCTTCCCAAGAGGCCTGGCTGGATTCCAGAACCCTCTTTCAGGCAGTGCTCAAACCCGTCATAGTTTATTTTGTTGTTCTGTTTTCAGGCAACAGGTTTGGTCATTGCTTTTACTATGTAAGTGCTGAAAGGGTGTCCTAAATATCCACCTGCTCCAGAGATAAGTCATCTGGATCAGGATTCTCTGGAGGTTGCCGCCGGCACCACCACCTGCCGGTTCTCCCAAGCCAGAAGTCTGGGGCCGTCCTCGCCTCATCCTCTTCCTAACCTCCCACTTCCAGACCCCCCACATCCAACAAATGATCCCACTTCTTGTAATACTTCTGGAATCCATCTCATCTTGTTGTCTTTTGCCCTTGCTTTAGATTCTTTCTAAATGGCCATTCCGATCAGTCATTTAAAACCTTTTAGTCGTTTCCTGCTGTCAGCTGGATAGAAGCTGAGCTCCTTGTCATGGTCTGCAAGCCTTATGTGATGCTCTTCTGAGGTCCATGAACACACCCGTGCTTTGGGAAAAGTCCTGTTCCACTTACGCAACTGACTTTAAGCCTTTCTGTGAGGCCTTCTTCAATGACTCCTTTCTCTTCCACTCCTCCCCTGCTCTCAGCAGAATCAGTCAGGTTTTATTCCACCCCTGAATGACTCACACAGTTTTTTTACGGGATAAATCATGCTACATTGTGGCACTTTATTTGGGTGTTTCTCTGCTTGGCTAAGAGCTACTTGAGGATAAGAGCATGTCAGCTTGGTATTTGTAATGCCAGTGTTTGCCCTGGTGCTCGAGTCCATTGTCTAAAGAAAGATTGGCCTGTGGAACCACCATCTTTTTAAAAAAGATAACCAAAATTTACATATACAAGATATGAAAATAAATAGGAGATGGATTAAATAAGCATTTTTTAAAAATACTAAAATGTTTTAGAAGATAGTACAGGTCCTGTAACATTGGGTTAAGATGGACTTTCAAAGTGAGATATGAAACCTATGGACTTAGAGGAATGCAGGCTTTGTAAAATTTAACCTCTGCTAGACAGGGAGTACTGTGAACGGAATCAAAAGATAAGTAACAGACCAGGAAAAAATATTTACAGCGTCCAGATCATATTAAAAGAAATCTAAATTAATAAAAGACCAAGAACCCAATATAAAAATGGGCAAAGAATAGGAATAAGGAAATTCACAAAAAGGAAAACCAAATGGTCAATAAATGTATGAAAAGATGATGGTATTCAGGGAATATTAGTATTCAGGGAAATGAAAAATAAAACTGCTGGCTATGGAAGTCAAGGCAGTTACTACCCTTGGGGAGTTCCTCCTGCAACAGGACAGGGGAGAGCTTCTGGGCTACTGGAAAGGATTGTGTGCTGGTTACCCAGTGTGTTCCCTTTGCAAAAACTCTTGTAGCCGCACGCTTATTATGTGTACATTTTCCTGGATGTGTATTACTCTGCAATAGAGTATTTACTTATTGGACTCTTGGAAAAGAATAGCTGCCTGGGGTGCCTGGGTGGCTCAGTCAGTTAAGGGTCTGACTCTTGATCTCAGCTCAGGTCTTGATCTCAGGGTCGTGAGTTCAAGCCCCACATTCAGCTCCACACTGGGCATGGAGCCTACTTAAAAAAGAAAAGAATAGCTGCCTATTATTTTTACCTCTGAGATTGGCAAAGATGAAAAAGATAACATCCAGTGCTGTTGAGGGGGTGGTGTAGTGGGTATTCTTCTCCATTGTCCTTGGGAGTGGTACCACCAGTCCCTTGGTACCACCTTTTGGGAAGGATTATTTGGCAATTAGTCACTTAAAAATAAACTATTGGGGCACCTGGGTAGCTCAGTCGGTTAAGTGTCTAACTCTTGATTTCAGCTCAGGTCATGATCTTAGGGTTGTGAGATTGAGCCCCACCTTGGGCTCATGCACTGGGCGTGGAGCCTGCTTGGGATTCTCTCTCTCCCTCTCCATCTGGCTACCCCCCACCCCCAAAATAAGTAAATAAGTAAATTGTTAAATCCTGTGCCCTAGTAGTTCTACTTCTAGGGATGTACACAATGTCATGCAAAGACTTTATCACGGCATTGTTGATGATGAAAAATAGGAAACAATCTAAGTGTCTACAGATAGAGAAATGGTGAAGGTTGGGCATATCCATTCATAGGGCCATGTGGCTGTTAACAGCATTTATAAAATGTTGTGGAGGGGAATTGCCAAACAATATATAAAGTAGGAACCATTTTTATTAAAAAAAAAAACCAGAGAATCCAAATCATTTGTATATATGTTTGTATAAACTCGAAAAAAAAATCTAGTCTTTTAACAGTGAAGGTTGGATTGGAAGGGGAGGGACCCTCACTTTGTACTTCTGATTTTGTTGCAACGTCTTTATTTTTGAGTATGTTTTAAAAGGGTGAGATTGAACAACTTCTTTGAAAGTAGCTTTTGAGAGATTTCTCCTGTAGCTTCTTGGTTGTAACAGCTGGTGAAATGGGTGCTGGTGACAGACAGCTTTGGCAACAGGTTGGCACTGAGCATGAGGCTGCTGCAGGAACTGAGCCCCATGTGACTCGAGTGCCTGCAACTCACTAGGGTTTGTGTTGGGATGTGTTGTCAAGTGTAAAATTCCTACTGGATTTCAAAGACTTGCTATGGAAAAAAGAAAAGAATGTAATATATCTCAGTAATTTTTAATATTGGTAACATGTTGAAATGCTAATATTCACATATATGGAGGAAAATAAAATATGCTATTAAAACTAAGTTCACCTGATTCTTTTTACTTTTTAAAAATGTGGCTGCTAGAAAATTAATAATTGCAGACACGACTTATATTCTATTTCTGTTGGATAGCTGGTCTGGAGCTTGAGACCTCAGAGAGCTTCCTGGCCCCTGAACAGGGTCAGTCAGGGCTAGTGCTGTTCTCCTTGGGCAGGCCTGCCCTTTTGGGTATTGTTTAAAGGGAAATACCATTCATGCTGCTTACCTTTGTGCATTTGATAAGCTATCTGCCCAGAGTAGTGTAGTGTCATTCTGCTAGCACATTTGCTTTCAAACATCTGGGAATATATTTGAGTTGGATTATCTGCGCATCTGCTATATTACATCATATAAAAAATGCTATTGATTGTAAGACATCTTCTAATTTAAGAAACATTAAGGAAAAAGTGTGCAAATTAGATAGAGGACATACAGTATTTTCCAACCCTTGACCTGTTTGGTGCTAAGGGTTCCTTCCCCTGGTTAGTTAGTAAATGAATAAACCATATATTCCTGTAACTTTTTGCAAAGATCTTTAGGATTGATTGAATCCATATTTATAAAGTTGAGAGTCTAGCTGTGGGAGCAGAATGCCTGGCTCAGCTTTCACTTCTGCCCCGTGTTACCTGGGTGACCTGAGCCACCAGCTTGTATGTACAGTGAGGATAATAGCAGTACCTATGACCATCCGGTAGTCATGAGAAGTGAGTAAATGTGTGGTAAATGAGCTCATCTGTGCAGCACTTGGAGGGGTGCCTGGCACAGAGCAGGCCCTTCAACATGGCCTCACTTGCATGCCTTTGAGCAGGGAGTGTGTTATCCCCATTTTACAGACTAGGGAGCTGGGTTGACTGAGTTATACATTTAGTAAGTCATATGTATGTCAGGATTTATCTTCTGTTTTCATATTTTTTTCCTGAGCTACAAGTAAATTTAAGATTTCTAGTAAAGTAGGTGCCCTAGGCCTAGTGGTATTTTTGCATCATTATCCTGGAATTGGATGGATGTTGCATTTTGTCTGAACTCATTTCCACATTAGCTGTTCTCACAAATTTAGAGAGACCATTCAGAATAACCCGAAGTCTTCCAAATCGAGTTTTGAGAACTATTTTGGTGTGGCAGGGATTGTTTTACGCCTGGGATTCCAGTGAGCAGACCTAGTCCCTTTGTGTTAGAGCCCTACAAGGAGGGCTCATCAGCATTTGAACAGGAACAACTTAATAGAAGAAATTATTAACTAGTGATAGGGGATACTTTCTAAGAAAGGATCGCAGAGAACACTAAGGAACACCCTTGGGCTGAGGGAGAATGCCAAGGAAGGAACGAACTTGGAAGGTGTCCCCAGCCCAGGGCTTAGGTACAGACTTGCTGGAGGTGTGGCTATGGCCCAATGGGTGGAGACATACTTCCGCTCCCTGTGCTGCCCTGGTCTGTGGCTGGTCTGAAGCTGTAGGCGGAGGCTGGTCGGCAAGAAATCTTGAGCTGGGACTGGGAGCAGGAAACCTCTTGCCAGGTTCTGGTGAGCTAAGGGGGCAAGCAACCCTGGATGTTGTGCATGCATCCCCCTGGTAGCCTGTAGTGAGGACCAGAAGAGGAGCCCCTTCTGCTCAAGCATTTACTAGTATTGGGGAGTGGGACAAAGCAGTGTGGGTTTGCAGCAGAGGGGCAGTACGTTGACAATGGCACAATCCCCTTTTCATCTGCCTGCCTTCTGCTGCTGCGGAGCTTCCCCCACATTCTTTCCTAGACTCCCTCATCTGTCTGTCCTCCATGACAATGATTTTCCTGTCCTGAGTTACAGAAGAGGGTGTAGAAAGGCCATGGAGAGTATGCGGTGGGCAAAGGTGAACATAATAGGAGAGTAGCTGGCTAAGAAGAGAAGGGGAAACCTGGGGTAGAAAGGAAGGATATTGTGAGAGGTGAATATATCTACAAAGGGCGAATTTTGAAGAGAAGTGAGGGAATAACATATTGTGTCATGGGAGAGCAGATAAGAGGTGAAGGTAAGGTGAACAGGAAATGTACACATTTTATAAATAGGACGGGTGGAGATGAGGTGTAAGAGTGCGAGTGGTGGGTAAGTGAGACAGGGAGAATTGGGAGGTCAATAGGCAGTGAGGTACAGAAATTTTCCTTTTGTGAAAACAGTACTCACATATGTGTGATGAGAATTTTTGATTTTCATTAGACCTCTTAGCGATATTTTAAATCCTATATACAGGTTGATTTAGACTCTGTTCTACATTAGTAACTGATCGATTCCATTCCCCTTTGCTTAGAGCAGGGATGGGAAACTCAAATTCTCCAGGGCCCTGGCTGGTACATGAAGGGAGGCTTGGTTAGGTTGAGCAGCAGTGAACTGGTATCCCTTCCAAAAGGGACAAGTGGCACTCATCCTCAGGAAGGACATCTGGTATTGGCTGGATCTTCAGATTTTTCACATTAACCAATCAGGCAAGAGATCAAAATTTTTATTTCTGATTTTTAAATTGTGGGTCAGATTTTCTTCCTCTTATTGTGAGTACATGTGACCTCTAGTCACAATGTGATTTAAACAGTTAATTCTTTTTTGAGAGTCATAGTTCCCTTTGAGAACTTTTATATCTTTTTTTTAATGATTTTTTACTATATTATGTTAGTCACCATACAGTACATCCCCGGTTTCCGATGTAAAGTTCGATGATTCATTAGTTGCGTATAACACCCAGTGCACCATGCAATACGTGCCCTCCTTACTACCCATCACCGGTCTATCCCATTCCCCCAGCCCCCCCCCCTCTGAGGCCCTCAGTTTGTTTCTCATAGTCCATAGTCTCATGTTTCATTCCCCCTTCTGATTACCCCCCTTTCTTTATCCCTTTCTTCCCCTACCGATCATCCTAGTTCTTATGTTCCATAGATGAGAGAAATCATATGATAATTGTCTTTCTCAGCTTGACTTATTTCACTTAGCATTATCTCCTCCAGTGCCATCCATGTTGCAGCTAATGTTGAGAACTCATTCTTTCTGATAGCTGAGTAATATTCCATTGTATATATGGACCACAACTTCTTAATCCAGTCATCTGTTGAAGGGCATCTCGGCTCCTTCCACGATTTAGCTATTGTGGACAATGCGGCTATGAACATTGGGGTGCATATGGCCCTTCTCTTCACTACGTCTGTATCTTTGGGGTAAACACCCAGTAGTGTGATGGCTGTGTCATAAGATACCTCAATTTTTAACTTTTTAAGGGACCTCCACACTGTTTTCCAGAGTGGCTGTACCAGAGAACTTTTATATCTTAGCCACTTTTGTTTTTATTTCCTTCAAAGGCTGTTTCTCTGGGGCTGGTAACAGGTTGTTTTGCTATTTCTATCTATCATCTTATCTATCTATCTGTCATCTGTCTGTCAGGTTGTTGTTTTGACCATGACTTTGGGATGTTAGTTTTATATCCAATCTCTTTTACAAAAACACATTACAGGTAGTAGGGGGAGGTATAAGAAAGAAGTGACATTTAAATGTAACCCAGTGCTGCCCAGAGAAAATTATGGTTTAGGATTTTGTTGTATCATATTCTAATCATTTTCCCAGGTCTACATAACATGAACAGTAACAAAAATGGAATCACATTATGTATGTTGTTAACTGTAGAAAATGTTTAGTTTTAAGTGAGAATATGCATTGAAGGAAAGCATACACAGCAATGGTATCTTAGGTGTTGAGATTATGGGGCAATGGTGTCTTGGGTAGTGGAATTATGGGCATTTTATGCCCTTATTAATATGCCCTATCTAAGTCTTCTAACAATGGCCCTACAACATTCTTTTGAAAAAAAATATTAGTGTAAAGAATTCATTTTACTATTCAAGTGTGGTTTGAGAAGTAAACTTTTTTAAAGAAGATGGGGTTTTTTTTATAAGATTTTATTTATTTAGAGAGAGAGAGTGCACAGGTGCGTGTGCAAGTGGGGGGAAGGGAAGAGGGAGATGGAGAGACTCTCAAGCAGACTCCCTGCTGAATGTGGAGCCCAACGCGGGACTTGATTTCATGACTCTGAGATCATGACCTGAGCCAAAACCAAGAGTCAGACACTCAACCGACTGAGCCACCCATGCACCCCGAGGTTGGAAGCCAGCTCATCTGTAACACAGAAGGAGGAAGCAAAGCCAGAGAACCAATGGGTCTGAATTAGGAGGGACGAGGCTGCTGCAGGCCCTGCTGATTCAGAGAGCAAGATCAGCCTATTCAGTATGTCCATTGCTACCCAGGCCCTCCCTCTCAGTAGACAGAGCTAGGAAATATATGCATACTAACCCATATATACACACATACCTATTTTTATTTCTGTATCTATCTACTCATAAATGTGTATTTAAAAAAAACCAAAAATCACAAGTTCGTATGATCATACGTCTGATGTCCATCCAGCTCTACTGGGTTCATCCTAGCCTCCCCCTTTTCTTTATTTGTTCTTTGACGGTGAAACACTGGCTCTCATTATCTACGATATATTTATTTATTTGTTCAACCCTGTATGTATACAAAGTTGTTTCAAATTGCTAACCCATACCTCTGTGAAAAACAAGTATACCAACTCCAGCACAGTGTTCCTGCACAGTTCTTATCTTTTACTTTAAAGTAGTTTGGAAGAACACTGTTTTCCAAAGTTACTTAGGCCAGCTCCTTTCTTACCCCCTTGTCTCAGGGCAATTATGTAATTCATTTGTAAAATAGTTGGACTCATTTGCCACAGCCTGAGATTCATTTTGCAGTCAAAAAATTCATTTGTTGGTATGTATAGTGCTGTGGGTTTTGACCAACATACAGAGTTTTGTATCCACCCCATAGTTCCTTACAGAATGGTTCCATCACCCCCAAATGATGTCACTTCATAGTCAAGGCCACAGCTGATCTGTTTTCTACCCTTATAATTTGCATCCCTCCTTTCCCCCTCTGAGGTCATGTAAATGGAATCATATAATCTGTAGGCTTTTGGTTTTTAGCTTCTTTTCTTTAGCAAAATGGGTTTAAGTTTCATTCATGTTGCTGTGTTGATCAGCAGCTTATTTCTTTATGTTGATGAGGAGTAATCCACTGTAAGTTTATATAGTTTCATCAGTTGAAAGACAGCTGGTTTGTTTCCGTTTTTGGATGATTTTTAATAAAGATGCTATAAACCTCACATAGGTCTTTGTATGTACATAAATTTTATTTCTTAAGAGTGAGATTGTGCATATAGGTTTAACTTTATAAGAAACTGCAAAACTACTTTCTAAAGTGACTGTGTAATTTTGCATTCCCACCGGCAGTGTAGAGAGTTCCAGTTGTTCTGCCTCCTTGTCAGCACTTGGTATTTTCTTTTTTCCTTTCCATTCTAGTTTTGTTTTATTTATTTATTTTTTTAAGATTTTATTTATTTGAGAGAGAGTGCATGTGTGTGGGCACAAGGAAGGGGAGGGGCAGAGGGAGAGGGAGAGGGAGAAGCAGACTCCCCGCTGATCAGGAAGCCCCATGCGCGACTCAATCCCAGGACCCCAGGATCATGACCTGAGCTGAAGGCAGATGCTTAACCGACTGAGCCACCCAGGCGTCCCTCTTTTCCATTCTAATCAAAATGTAGCAGTATATCATTGTGGCTTTAATTTGCCTTTGCCTAATCACTAATGATGTTGAGGATCATTTCACATCTCATTTGCCATCCGTATCTTCTTTGGTTAAGCATCTATTTAGATCTTTTGCCTATTTTTAAAAAGATTAGGTTGTTTTCTTATTGTCAGGATTTGGGAGGTCTTTATATATGCTGGATACAACTTCTTTCTCAGAAATATGATTTACAAATACCTTCTCCTAATCTGTAATTTGTTTCTTCATTTTTTGTAACAGTCCCAGAATGAAAGTTTTTAGTTTCAATAAAGCTCAATTTATCAATTTTTTTTCCCTTCACGTTTCTGATATTGGTATCTTATTCTAAAAATTCTTTGCCTAATCCAAGGCCACATTTGTGTATTATTCTAGAATATCTATAGTTTTAAAATTTACATTTTTGTCTGTGATGCATTTTGAGTTAATTTTATATAAAGTGTATAGACCAAGGTTCATTTCTTTGCATAAGGAAAATCCAGTCATACCAGCACCATTTGTTGAACACTGTGTTTTCTCTATTGACCCGCCTTTGTACCTTTTTGAAAAATCAGCTGTCTGTGCTTATGCAGATCTGTCATCTCTGGGCTTTTTTATATTGTATTGATGCATGTGTCAATATAACAGTATGTGCCAGTCCTCCTTTCTCTAAATTACTATAGTTTCATAGTAAGTTTTGAAATTGGATAGTGTGTCATCTAACTCTGTTCTGTTTCAAAATTGTTTTGGCTATTCTGGTTCCCTTGCCTTCCCATATAATATTTGGGAGCAGTTTTTGATATCTACAGAACAACCTTCCAGAATTTTTACTGGGATTTTGTTGAATAAGAATCAAATTGAGGAGAAGTAACATATTAACACTGTTGAGTCTTTCAATTCATGACCATGGTATATCTCTCCATTTTATTTCTATCTTCTTTCATTTATTTTATCAGCATTTTATAGTTTTCAGCATACAGATACTTAAGTATTTTGTTAGATTTATGCCTAAGTAATTCTTTTTGTGTGTGTGCTATTGTAAATGGTAGTTAATTGTTTTTAAATTTCAATTCTTCATTGCTACAATATAGAAATATAGTTGTTTTTCTTTTTAATGTTGATTTGATTGATCTATATCCTGCTATCTTGCTGAACTCATTTACTAGTTCTAGGAGCTTTTCATAGATTCTTTGGGATCTTCCATGATCCCATGTAAACATTCATGTCTCATTTAGAGACAGTTTCATTTCTTCTGTCTATATGCCTTTTATGTCTTTTTCTTGCCTTGTTACACTGGCTAGGCATTCCAGTATGATGTGGAACAGTGGCAAGAAGTGGTGAGCAAAGACATTCCTGCCTTCTTCTTGATCTTAAGAGAAAAGCTTTTGGTCTTTCACCATTAAGTATGTTGCTAATGTAGGATTTTGTAGTTTCCCTTTATTATAAATGCATAGATATAGCAGGCAGAAACTCAGTAAGGACATAGTTGAACTAACAACACCACAGTCAACTGGGTATAATTGACATCTATAGATTGCTTCATCTAACAACAGCAGGATACACATTTTTCTCAAGCTCACATGGAACGTTCATCAGGGCAGATCATATAATGGGCCATAAAACACACTTTAACAATGTAGAAGAGTAGAAATCATGGGATATCTGCTGTCATATCACAATGAAATTAAACTAGAAATCAGTAACAGAAAGATAACTGAAAAATCCCCAAAAGCATAGAGATTAATCAGTACATTTCTAAATAACACATTGATTCAGGAACAAATTTCAAGAGAAATTTTAAAATATTTTGAACTAAATGAAAATGAAAACACAGCTTATTAAAATTTGGGTTTCAGTGAAAGTAGTGATTAGAGGGAAATTTATAGCATTGAATATGTATATTAGAAAAAGGAGAAATATCTAAAATGAATAATGTAAGTTTGCACCTTAAGAAACTAGAAAAAGAAGAGCAAATTAAATCCAAAGTTAGCAGAAGAAGAGAAATAATAATTAGAGCAGAAATTGATGAAATTGAAAATAGGAAGTCCATAGAGAAAATCAACAAAACCAAAAGCTGTTTCTTTGAAGAGATCAATAAAATTGGTAAGTCTCTAGCTGGCTAACTAAGATAAAAAGAGGACATAAATTGCTAATATGGGTAATGAAAGAGGGACATCTCTACAGATCATATGGACATTAAAAGAATGATGAAGGAACACTGTGAACAACTGTACCCACAAACTTGAAAACTTAGATGAAATGGACCAATTCCTTGAAAGACAAAATCTGTCAAAACTCATGCAAGAAGAAATAGATGATCTAATAGGCCTATATATAATAAAGAAATCAATAACTGATACTCATCCTAAAAAGAAACACCAGATTCAGGTGTGTTCACTAGTGAATTCTACCAATCATTTAGGGAAGAAAATATATCAATTCTTTCCAATCTCAGAAGACAGTAGAGGGAATACTTCCCAACTCATCCTATGAGGCCAGCATTTTCACAATATCAAAACCAGGTGAAGACATTACTATCAAAGAAAAGCACAGACCAATATCTCTCATGAACATAGATACATAAATCTATAACAAAATATCAACAAATCAAATCCAAAAAGGTAAAAAAAGATTTATATACCATGACTGAGTGAGATTTATCCCACATGCTCAAGGCTTATTCAATATTTGAAAATCAGTTAATGTATTCCATTACAATGCATTGATACTATTTTTGCTTTGGATATTCAGTTATATTTTTAGAGAAATTGAAAATAAGAAAACATTTATTTTATCTTCGTTTATCCCATTCCCAGTGTTCTTCATTTCTTTGTGTGGATCCAGTTTTCAGTCTGATATATTTTTTTCCTTCTGTCTGTAAACTTACCTTTAAAAATTATTATAGTCTAGGTCTAATTGGAATGAAGTCCCTGAGTTGTTTTTCTCAGTAAAGTTTTTTTCCTTCGTTTTTGAAAGATAATTTTACTGGGTATAGAATTGTGGTTTGACAGGTTTTTTTCTTCAAGCGCTTAAAGATGTTACACCATTATCGTCTAACTTGTATGATCTCTCACAAAGTCGTTTGCAATTTTACTTTGTTCTGGTATATATTATGTGACTTTTTTCTCTGACTTCCTTCAATATTTCTCTTTGTCTTCAGCAATTTCAACAATTTGAATATGATATACATAGATGTGTGAGAGTCTGGGGGGAAGGAGAATTATTTATCCTGCAGTGTATTCTCTGAACTTCTTGGTCATATGATTTAGTGATTTTTATTAGTATTGGAATAGTCTCAACCATTATTTCTTTCATTTTTTCCCCCTGTCTCTTCCAGGATTCCAGTTGCACAAGTAAGTGTTCTGTCATTTAATACTTTTCCTACAGGTCTTGGATGCTCTGTATGTTCTTCTCAGTCTTTTTGCTCTTTGTTACTTTATTTTGGATAATTTCCCTTGTCTCATCTTTAAGTTCACTGATTCTTTCCTCAGCTGTTTTGAGTCTGTGAATGAACCAGTTGAAGGTGTTCTTTGTTACTCTTTCATTTTTAATATTCTCTTTGGTACTTTTTTTATTGTTTCCATTTCTCTGCTAAAAATTACCCATGTGATTTTGCGTTCATACTTTACATTAGAGCCCTTAACATAGTAATTGTAGTTATTTTAAATTCACTGTCAGATATGACACCATCTGATTCATATTGGAGTCTGGTCCTGATGATCACTTTGTCCCTGGGTGTGCACTATTTTGTATGCCTCACAAATGTTTGTTTTTGAAAGCCAGACATCTTGAGTAGGACAATAGTGACTGAGGTAAACAGTTTTTACGCCTGGGATTTGGCATGCCTTTTCTTCTGTGAGGCTTTTACTGTGGGGATTTGAGTTAATCTGCTTAGGAGTCGGTCAAGGTTTAAGGTTTGTAATTGCTATGGTCACTATTGGTACACTATAGGTTTCAAATTCCTCTAGTAATACCTTGTGTTTAAGATCAAGACTGGTGGGCTTGAGGTTTTTTTCTCTCAGTATCTTCACCTTCACGTCTTCCTTTTGCACTGCCCTCAGAGAGGATCTTCTTCCATATTCTCATTCTGTTCCTCTCCCAGAAATATTCTCCTGTTACTTGTTACTTTACACTGGTTAGCCTGGTTATGGGGAGCAGTGAGAGGGGCTTTTCTTGTGGTTCAGGTTAGGCCTTTATCTTAAGCAGGCATTATGTCTGTGGTGCTTGGGAATGTGGCTTCCTCAGTGCCCTTAGCTCTCTCTCAGCATCTGTGCCTGTTCATCCCCACGGATAAGGGTTTTTATTTCCGTTCCCTTCACCCAACATAAAATGGGTTTTCAGCAACGGTAGGTTTTCATGCTATTGTCTCTAGTCACTTAAATGAATCAAATGTATTTATTCACATTCTGAATGAGTCAAATGTGGAATCACAATTGTTTCCAATTATTTCCCTTAGATTTTTCCTGTGGACGTTTGAACTTAAAAAACTCTGTCTACTGGTTGTAGTCCTAAGTGAATTAGAATGTTAGTGGGTTTCATCATGCGCTTGTAGACTTGTCTGTCAGCTGTCCTGCACAGGAGGAAGCCTGTCAGGCTGTTGCAATGTGGAACAGAAAATTTCAACTGCTGGCTAAATCTTTTTGGCATAAATATAGACTTGAAAGAAATGATTGCTAAATTTTTTAAAAACTGGATTATAAAATTCTTTTTGCCACAAAGGAAGGACTTTTTTTAGTACTTATTTTTAATAAGCACTAATATTAGTACTTAATAAGTACAATATTTAGCTGTCCTATCACAGGAGTAACAAGGAATCTTCCTGATGCTGTTTTTGGATTAAATAATGTGTAGATGTGTGGACTTCATTATCCAGCTATTTGGTCCTGTCTTTGAGCTAGCTTCTTAGAGGTCTTTAACTAGCCAAGAATATTGTCTGAGTTAATGCAATAGTGAGACACAAGAAGCTACATACTATATTTCTTTGAAGCTATATGCAAGATTAGAATGGCTGTTACTTTACTATTGCTTATACCAAAAAAGGTAAATCTTTTTTTTTAAATCCCTAGTGGACTAGTTTGAGTGACATAGAGAGCTGAGTAAAATGAGGGGTAAAGACTCCCTCTGCTTGGTACTCCTACTGTCCTTTCATTCATTTGAATGAAGAGGGCATCTTTCTTGAGGAAAGTGGCCTCCTTAGTGAGCAGAAAGGGTAAAACTAGGCAGACCAATGAATCAACCGATGACCAGGAGGGTGACAAAAGCTGCTGACAGCTCCTCCTTATGCCCAGGCTCTCGATTCTTAAAATAGGATTCATTCTCAAAAATTTAAGGCTGTGACTCATGGCTTCAAACTTTTTTTTTTTTTAATCGAGAAGGATTGCAACTTTGTTAATATAGAGGCTCTGACTAAACATACACCTGTTAGTAGGGTGTGTGTTCTCATTAACTGTTTTACCAAGAAGAGTTTTGCATCAAATAGAGTCTTTAATTTGGGGATAGTTAGTGCTAGAGAAACCCTTCAAAATCTTCAATGGGAAGGGAATTTTTCCTTTCTTGGCTAGAGGTTTAGGAGTGGTATACAATTTTAGTTTACTGTTAAAATCATCCTTGGGCCAACATTCTTTATCATCTATTGTGAGATTCATTATCTTTTTTTCTTTTCAGTGCTCATGGGAAAAAGAGACCCTTTTGTTCTGGACTAACTTTTCAAGGATGTTTGTGTAATTAACAGCCTTGGAAAATAGAATGTCTCTCTCTGGAGCAAAGGGCGGTTTTGTTTGCTGTCACCCTCTGGGGCATCGGTCAAGTGGGTTGCTTATACTCAGTTGTGAGGGATTTGTGTTTCCTAATAAGCTCAAAGTTCCTCAGTTGGGACACAAACCCAGATCCAGCTGGCTCCCTTCACATTACCCCCCTGGGACTTGGGGATAAGAACTGATGTGAACATGAAGCTCCTGCTGTTTGATATCCTATAATATTGTCCTTCATCTCTGACCCAAGAGTCTTGTGTCTTCTGTGAGCATCTGTGAAACTATGGCGGCCAACCTTGTTAGCTTCCATATAGGGCAAAATCTCAGATTCTTTATAATTCTTGATATTATCCTTAAACATTGTCTTGCCTTAAAATTAATGTAAAAACTTGAAAAAATGGAGAAAAAAATCACTTTTAATCCCATTGCTCTAAGATTATAATCTTGATAGTATGTTTATATGCATGTTTCCATTCTTTCCATGTATATCTGGACGTAATTCTAATCTTACTATAATACAAAATCATATCCTTTAAATAACATTCCTCTGATTGTATAAGTAATTAATGGTGATTACAGAAAATTAGAAAATTTATAAAAGAGTAAAGAAAGTTATTAGTATTCTTATTGCCCAGAGATGGAGTCCCTATTACCAGTTTGTATATTTCCTTCCAATATTTTATGTACATTTATTTTACAGTTGTAAGGGAGACTTGTATATTCTTTACCTAACATGTCTTGTGTACTTTACTATTTCATTCAGTATTGAAAAGTAGGCTCCCTTGCTTTAATGGTTATAGTGTCTCATTCTGTGGGTGTCCATATTATCATAATCACTTTATAATAATTCTTAAGTCAGTTTTGGAAATCGATTCTTTCTTTATGTATTGCTTCTACCCACCCCCCTTTTTGTTTCTTTCTCTCTCCCCAACTTCACTTCACTTTTTTCTGGAACTGCATTTACCTGTACGTTAGAACTCTTCAACATTTCCAATGCTCTTTTCTGTATTCTGTATTTTCTGTATTTTCTATTCTGTTGTCTCTTCATGCTTCAGTCTGGATATTTTATCCCGATGTATCTTCCAAATTATTTCTTTAGCTAAGTCTGTCTTTTAAAAGTCTTCATTGTATTTTTCAGTTGTTGAGTTTCTATGTGATTCTTTTTATAGTTACTAGTTATATGCTAAAATTTTTCAGTATCTTTTAGTTCCTTAAACATATTAATAAGTTATTTCGGAGTTTATATCTGGTAACACCATTCTGTGGATGTCCTATGGGTCTATTTCTGAAGTCTGTTTTCTCTCTTAGTTTTCAGTCAAGGCTTCTCTGCTATCCGTTTTATTTTTTTGTTTAAGTGTGAGACATGGCTTATGAAAAACCAAGGTTCTAGTTAGCTTTTGTCCTCCAGAGAAGCTAGGCTAGGAGCTTATCTCTAATTTAATCATGGGTTGAAATGAGTTGAGGCAAGTTGAGGCTTGTGAAGCCTGGTCACTGTTACTCCAGGGTATAGCCCTTGAGGGTCCCAACTAGAAGCCTAGAGCAGTTACCAGGCCCTGAGCTCCAGTTTTCCCTCAGCACTCTGAGTTTGCCAAAAGCCTTGCCTATCATTTCAGTCATTTTGTGTCTGCTTTTGAAATAAACAATTGCTTTGAGGATTAAAGAGGAGCTGTATGTCAGGCTTATATCTCCAAGTTTCCCTACTACACGAATCTTGGGTCTGCAGTTCTTCACTGTTTCAGACAGATTATTTTTTATATGTTTTCAGCTTTTTTAGTTGTTCTCAGCGGGAAGATTGTCGCAAACAACCCAGTGTACCATTATCAAAAGTGGAATGCTCTCTACAAGTAATTTATTGTTACAGCTCTTTCTGTGCCCAGTGGTAGGCCCTGGGTTATGGTAGGTAAGTAAGACATTTTGGAGACCAGATAGAAACATTTTAATGTTCCTTCTGTTGTTACTAACATGTGTGCCCCCCCCCTCACCAATACCACTTAAGAGCAGTTTGTGATACTATGTTAGTATTCCTACGTTGACCAGACTCTGTAGTGTTTGTAATCCTCAAGTCTGACCAGGTAAGTATGGCCTTCTGGCTTGGTGCCATATTGTCATGTTGCTTGCTTTTGTTACAGTACATATTGTCTGCTCTTAGTTATAGCTACTTGCATGAATGTCTGGGGTTTTTTTTGGTTTTGTTTTGTTTTGTTTTATGTGCTTCTTAAAACATGTGCTTCTTGAAAAGCAGGGTCTACACCTTCTTGTTCTGTTGAGTAGGAAAGTTCCTTGCATAGACGAGTTCATCAAAAGTGTATTTGAATTCAGATGTTAACGCTAATAGTAACTTGTCAGCCAATTTCAGACTTCCATCTTCCCAAGGTCCCCTCAGTGGATCTACTTCACGTATTAGCTTTCTTCAAGATTCCAAAATACTTCTAGACTAGTACACAAATACATATACAAAGAGAAGCTTCTGTAGGTTGTGGCATAATGTTATGATTTATACTGTAAATGAAATGGGAGTCATTGCATTAGATATAGGTGACAGAATTTTTTTCTATTAAAAAATACTGGAGGTTGTTTTTAGCATGGAGTCCTATCTGTGGGATTAGCAGCATGACTAGTAGCTGAACAATGGGAGGGGATTTAGCAGTAGTGGCAGCTTCCTGTTATGCAGCGTGGAACAGATTGCAGTAGCGGAGAGTCCATCCATCACATACATACTGAAAGGAGACGGATCAGTTCACCCTCAGAGCTTCATGCTATTGCAGAATTGGGGGAAGAAGGAGAGACACAAATGCCTGGACTTCAGTCTGACTTCTTCGTAAGTCAGAACAAATCCTTAGTAAAAGAGAACAGACCTTTAGTCCGTGGCAGATGGAAGTCTGTTTTGAATGTGTAGGTCTAGGAATGGGTAGGATTGCCCCGTGGGTTGCCAGAAAGCAGGGATGTGTCTTGTGTCTATTGTTTCAGTCCTCTTTAGACATTTTCTCTAAAATAATGTAATTATCGAGAAGAGTAAATATGTATTCAATGAGCATGTGGGGTGTTGTATGAAACTGACTACATCACAGAATTTTTCATTAATAATTGATTGATTCAACAAATGTTTACTGAATACCTTCTTTTCATCAGGTGTTATTCTTGGAGCTGGGAATACAGCAATAAAGTAAAAATAAAAATGCCTGCTCTCATGGAGCTTTCATCTTTGAATTCTGTTTTACAGTATTGGTGTTTGTTTAAATATAGCCATTTTCTAAATGTCAGTTCAAAAGATGGGCAGTGTTCTCTTAGTATGTTTATTTTCTCTTGCATGTGAGATGTAAACCTTTAGAATATTGAAATACAAAATTTCCTTCCTCCCCCAGTTTTGGAGCCTGCATCATGCTTATTTGTACCTTAGTATGCTCTGGATTTGGTCATATGATTGTATGGGGGGAGAATGGCTTTGTGACATTTTTAAGTATATAGTAGGTAGTCATTAAAATAGTGTTACTTAGTATTAGACTACTAAATATTAACATTGCTGATTATAAATATATTTATCACATAAATTTGATGCTTTAGAAACATTGTACAAAAACAAAACAAAACAGAAACATTTAACAAAATAATGAGAGTCAGAAGACCATAAACCTAGTAATTTTGTAGGCAGGGACTAGAATTGTGATGTTACTTCCCTATGGATCATGAGATTAATAGAATATTTAAGGTTTTTCTTTCTATACTGGAAAATTTATGTGCCAGCTAACACTAGAAGAGGGGATCAGATTAGATAAATTTCAGGTGCCTGTGAAGTATCCATGTGAAGATGGTTTGAGAAGGAGAAATAAAAGGTGAATTGAGTCTTTAGATTGGTGAGTTAAGCTGTGGGCTTCGTTGGGATTTCCTAGGGAGAGAATTGAGGTGAGAAGAGAAGAGTCTGGGACTGAGTTTTGAGAAAATCTAGTTCTATTTGATTGGTTTCTGCCATCTTTATTGTAGTCTTTTTATTTTTCTTCGGATTTATTATGTTCTGTTCCTGACTTCTTAAATTGGATGCTTGACTTGTTGATATTTTAGACTTTTTTTTATTAAAGAAATTTGAAGAATAAATAAGAACTGTTTTAGTCATACCTATAAATTTTGACTTTTGGTGTCCCCTCTGGACAGATGGAGTCAAGATACAGATAGCTATTGCCTTGGTGTTGCTGTTCCTGTGGAAAGTACTATAAATTATTTTATAGTCAAATATATACATGGTTGCAAGTGAAACTAGTTTTATGATACTATAGAGTTTTCAAAAATGAGAAGTTTTCATAAAACAGTGGTTGTCATCCAACAAAATGTTGAATGCAATTTGTTGTTTCACTCATTGCAATAACGAAGTGTTTGGGCTAAAAGTATCTAGTTCAATTATTATTAAAAAAAGCATCGTGGTTTTTTTTTTTTAAAGATTTTTATTTATTTATTTGACAGAGATAGAGACAGCCAGCGAGAGAGGGAACACAAGCAGGGGGAGTGGGAGAGGAAGAAGCAGGCTCACAGTGGAGGAGCCTGACGTGGGGCTCGATCCCATAGCGTCGGGATCACGCCCTGAGCCGAAGGCAGACGCTTAACCGCTGCGCCACCCAGGCGCCCCAAAAGCATCGTGTTTTAATTTCCCTCCAAATATCACAAATAGACCCTCTCCCTGTTCTCTGCTGCTTTGAGAATTACTTCATTATAAAGAGAGATTCCCTGATGGAAATGCTTTATACTAAAGTGTGTTTGATATGGAGGCAAAAACAAAGTCATACAAGAAAATAATTTATGTAGTCTTCTCAGATTTGTCACCTGGAATTTAAAGATAGTCCTCGCTGGTAATAAATGGTCTCAGTGATTGATGTGATATCCTTCACATCAACTTATTTATTTTTCATTTTTCTCCTTAAAAATTCAGTGCTTGGGGCGTCTGGGTGCTTGAGTTGTTTAGGTGTCTGATTTCAGCTCAGGTTGCGATCTTGGGGTCCTGGGATGGCTCCTCCTTGGGCTCTGTGTTCAGCAGGGAGTCAGCTTATCCCTCTCCCACTGCCCCTCCCCCAGCTCATGAACGCTTGCCTGCTCTCTCTCTCTCAAATAAATGAAATCTAAAAAAAAAAAAAACATTCCTGATGCCTTAATTCTCCTCCAATTTTGTGTTTTATGCTATTCCCAGCACTCTGTTAAGTAAAAATTTTGTATTAAAAGTCCCGAGTCTTCCTCATGAGAAATATTTAGAAATGCAGTAAAACTATATGCTATTTGCAGGCTTAAATGAACTATTTTTAATTGTATTTTTTTCATGGCAAGTGTTTTAACCCAGTTCTAAATAAATGATAAAAGGTACCAGAAATAGCATCGGAATGAGGATGGAACATAGACTCGTCAACAGGACAGCAATTAATGCAGGTGCCACTTCAGCCTTTTCTCCATTCCCTGTGGTCGTCCAAAGAAAGGACTGCTATTTAAAGCAAACAACAGTAATCCTGGTAACCGTAACACCTAATCCCCAGGAAGTAACTCCTAAATACGGTCTACACTGATTTTTACTTTGGAAAGGTCTTTCTAGATTGGGTATAATTTGTTTTATTCTATTTTTTTAAAGATTTTATTTTTTTATTTTATTTTATTTTTTTAAATATATTATTTATTTATTTGACAGAGAGAGACAGTGAGAGAGGGAACACAAGCAGGGGGAGTGTGAGAGGGAGAAGCAGGCTTCCCGCCCAGCAGGGAGCCCGACACAGGCTCGATCCCAGGATCCTGGGATCATGACCTGAGCTGAAGGCAGACGCTTAACAGCTGAGCCACCCAGGCGCTCCTATAATTTGTTTTAGATTATTGTAAACTCTGGGTTTTGTAATATGTTTTTAAAAACTTTTTATTGATGTTAAGGAAAAAATAAGCCCCTGGTTAGGGCATAGTACAGTTTATTGCCTGTGATAATGAAAACTTGAATAGGTAATAATCAGCGCTGACAGACGTTGTAATGCGGATCACTTCCCTCTTGGGTTTGAGAACGAATTTCCTTCTGCCATGATTGCAGTGGGGTCTTAGCTCACCTTTCTTTTCTTGCCATGTCTTTCCTCATGTCTGTTGGCTAATAGAACTTCTTTGCATGTAAAATACTTTAAGTACTGAGGTCTTCTAATTTAGTTTTACTTTTTTTCTGGAAAACACGTTGAAGATTGCTTCCAGATGTTTTGTATTAACAAATGTAGATTTTCTAGCAACAGAACACCTATCTAAGATGCCTGAGTTGATTTTTTTAAAAAAATTAATGAAATTTAATTTTCCCCTTGAAAATATTTGCTTTGGAAAATGGTATTGTTGCACAGAAAGTGAGTAAATTTCAGAAGCGAGTCCTTATTCCCTTTGCCAGTACACTCACTTGCTGTGGCCATGTTGCTTTTCTAGAACATTCCTAATTGACTAACATTGACTAATAACAAAACACCAAAGTTTATAAATGATTTACCTTTTCAAATATAAGTAAGTTAGAGAGAATTAAAAGTTATACCTATAATACCATCATTCAGTTTCTTCCTTTCAAGAAGGCAAGGGAAAAAGTATTTAAACTTAACCTTACCTTTTAACTATGTGGTACTGCCTGAGATGAGCGAACTCTTCTGATGTACCAGGTACTTGGGAAGTTACATGTGCTTTACTTTTCCCCAGAGTTTTGTTTGTTGAAATCTGAGCGTACCGACTATAGTGGTTGTGTGTGAGAATTTTGTTATGTGTTGTGTCTCCTTCCCACTTCAAAACAAACAGAACAGAAACAGATAATCATCGCTTTCAAAATGCTGTCAGAGTTTAATTTAAGCCAAGTCAAGCTTATGACCTTCAGGGGTGATTTCTCTAGAAATGACCCCTGAAAAACACTGCTGCGTTGGGAAGGCACTGGCTGGATTCTCACCTGGTCACATGGCTGTAGTTTAGAGAGAGCAAGACTGCTTCGCATTTAGGTTCTCAGCTCTCTCATTGTTTGGTACCTTTCTCTGCCCTTCCTCTCAGGCTCTCTTAGCTTTGCAATCAACCACAAGTGATGAGGGTCCTGATTTAATAGCCTTTCAGACTCCATTTCTCAGACAAGGAGTATTGGTTCCCTACTGAATAGCAAGGAAATGAACTCAAGGCTTGACATGGACAGAGGCATTATAACCCTGGCCCACCAAATTGAACATAGTTGTTACTATCAACAACAACAAAAACAACAACAAAACTTAAAGCAAATGTGCTATTAAAAAACCCTTACATAATTGTAGCAGGTTTGGGTTTCCTCTGGTTCGGTTTTTCTTGCCTCTTTGATAATCAAATGATCTGAAGAAAGGCATAGAATTTCAGGGGGGAATCTGCATGACAGGCTAACAATAAGGCTATTCACAAGGACTCTTTTATTAGCTTAAACAGTATCTGCATCATTCTTAGTCTCTGGCTTTACTACAAGGCTCCATTTAAACTTAACCCAACTTGCTGACTTAACTGATCCAGGAATTACTCAGTACAACCAGCCAGCTACTGTAGCTTTTTTCCCCCTTTTGATAAGGGGATTTAATACAATGGCCTTTACAGTTCTTAAATGACTCCATTTTTTTTCTGTCTTTGAGATGTGGTGCTTATATGACCTTTTGTTCTTAGTAAAATTTCTCATGGTTTGATTATATTTTTAAAAAGTATAAACAAATACAATATTGACTCCCTACCCTCAGAGTAGAACTTTTTTAATCTTGTAGAGGATATAAAAATGGAATTTGTCATAATATTTACGCAGCTGATTTCAGTATATTAGATCTCATTAACGATTAGGTAGTAAAATAATCAAACTTGAACATATTTTCTTTATTTTTGAGGGGTGATTTTCATATCATTACTAGTAGTCCTCCAGCATTTCATATTCACCTTTACACACTTTTGGCTATCTGCTGGTGTTTATGCAGTTTCTGCTACCACAATGCTAATACCCTAATCAGGACGTCCTTGGTTGGTCCCTGAGTAGCTGGGGGAGGAGGGTAGGACAGAGCTCTGACATCAGAGTGGAGAGATTCTCGAAGACGTATTTGGTAGCATGTCACACTCAGAGTATAGATGACTCATACTTTGGATCCACACCTCAGACTAGTGGGTCTCAAACTTCAGTAGGAACAAAAATCACTGGAATGTTTGACAAAAATGCAGGTATCTGGACCCCCCCACCTGGCCGCCGACTGTCATTAGGTCTGGGATGAGGGCCTGAGAATTTGCATTTTTGACAAGCACCCAGTGGATTCTGATGCTGATGATTACCAAGCCATACTGATACTATTATCCTATAAATTCACCGGGGAACTTTGGGAGTTCATGATACCTGCCCTGAAAGGCGTCTTGCCTCCAGGTAAGCTGTGACCCATTTGGGTAGGAGTGGCCCTGTGTCATTTCCCAGAGGAGTTGGTGGCAGGAGGGTAAGGATGCCTCTAGTATTTCTAGTGCTGGAGTATCAGTATACTCAGTAGCTTGAGTATCCTTCTCCCATTCTGCTTCCGTCTGCAGCAGGGCAGTACCCACCGTGTGTATCACATTCCCAGGAACAGGCCTCACCTGTGGGACCGCACTTGGGTGTTGGAGAATGTCATCTCCCTCTGCCCCGGCTCTGTGCATGATTAGAATTTCAGAGCCGTGTTATCTGCAGCACTTAATCCAAATTTGCTCCTCTGTCCTCCTCCCATGCCCCTATTAAAGTAATTTTAGATTTTTAGAAACAAAGGTCCTTTTCAAAAGGATTTCCCCTAGAAATGGATGCTCAAGAAGACTTTGGGAATTATGGATGTAACATGTTTGTTCATTTCATGAAGATAAGATTTTTCCTTGAAGATAAGTTGATCTGATGGTCAGGACAGATAGGGAAAATAAGTGGTGATGACTACTGTTGCTGTTTGTAGCATTTTGCCAAAGGCGCTGTCATAGTCCACCCCCACAGACTTGGCACACCGTGTTTTATTACGGGAATTTTCAGTTGGTCGACTTTTCTATTATGAGAATTTTCAGACCCATGTAAAACTAGAAAATACAACTCCCATATGCATGTCACCGTTTCCAGAGTTATGGAGATTTGGCTGCGTTTCTCGGCAGCTTTTTGTTTTGTTCTTAAATTATGCTAGTAGTTTTCCGATTTGTTCATTTGAGGAATGAACCAAACATGACATATGCTTTGCTTGGGGCCTGAGTGCAGTATCATGAATAGTAATTTGAATATGTCCTTTCCAGGAATGCGTGCCAGAAAACCTGGAGCTGAAGAAGAAGATTTTTGCTCAGTTAGATCAAATCATTGATGATAAAGTTGTCTTGAGCAGCTCCACCTCTTGCCTCCTGCCTTCCAAGTTGTTTGCTGGCCTGGCGCACGTGAAGCAGTGCATTGTGGCCCATCCCGTGAGTGCATAAACCTCAAGACTTGGTTGTATCTCATTCTGGTTTTTAGAGCAATACATTTTGACTACTCTGCTAGTATATTTTAACTACTTTATTGAGGTATAATTCATATGCCACACAATTAAAATTATATAATTTAATTTTTTTAGTATATTTAGAAAGTAGTACAATACCGGCATTTTAAAAAAGAATTTAATCCAAAAATGCCTTGAATTGTACCTGCGTACCTAATGCATAATGGGATAGAATGAGACATACTTACACACTTTCACTCTTATGAGACTCACCGTCCAGCTGAAGAAAGAAGCTACTAAACACATAATGCCACTGTCAGGGAAAAAGCTACATTTAAAAAATGTATACATTGAGTAAGATTTTGTAACCATGTCACTGTGCTGTGCAGTTTACTCAACACAGTTCAAAGTAGGACCAGTTTTGCTAAAGTCAAGATTCTGGGTCCTGCTCCTGAAATTCTGGTTCAGTAGGTTGACTTTAAACCCCTACCCCTTTTTCTTGTTCCCTTGTACCCATTTGTTGTAATTACCTGGGCAGACTTATTCACTGGGGGTACATGATGAGTTATATTGGACAGTGAGTTCCAAATTGATGTGCAAGCACTCAGTAAATCTTTTTGAGATGAATGTGGTAATGTGACGAAAGAGGAATCAGAGAGGAGATCCAGGGATCACTTGGTGGGGGCTTGAGTACCGACTGAGCTCAGTGTGACCTTGGAGAACCGGGACAGACTGTTAGGACAGAAAAGCTAACTTAGCTCAAGCCATAATAAATAGGATAGTAGATGACAGTGGCCACACCCCCAGCACCAGCAGGCCATCAGAGGGGAAGGCTGAGGAGAGGCTAATGGAGAAGCTGGGGCCAAGGTGGGCAAGATCTGGTTGGACTGACAAGGGAGGAGAGAATGTGAGGCTGGGAAAGAGTGTAAACAAAGACCCTTGGCCAAGAGCAAGCGTGGGGCGTGCAGAATAAGCTCAGACCTTATTCAGCCTGACTGGAAGAGCACACGTACCTCACATACTTGGACAGCAGGAGGAAAAAGCTGGAAGGCTTGGGAACAGTTGGGTTATACAGAATATTGAGAGTTGCTCTGAAGACCTGGGACTGGCTTAGGCACAGAGCAGCCTTGTGATGTGGTGGAAATGCTGCCTTTGGAAGGTAATTGGAAGGTTCTTTCTATATTGAAGATGGCTCAGAGAGGGGAGGGGTTACCTCACAGAATTGGGGCAGTATTCCAAGAATGGGTGACCAGGGCTTCAGTGAGGCTGAGTGCCCTAGACTGAGAGCAGGGAAGGTCCTCTTTCTGAGCAAGAGTAGTTCAGAGTTAGGGGTGGGGGTAACACACTTGCCCTAGGAGCTGAGGAAAAAGGGGGAATCACAGATGCCTGCTGAATTCTATGTGCTGAGAAGTGGGGCAGCTTGGACCACCATTCACATGACTGTATGTATCTGTCCAGATGTCCTCCTACTGAAGTACAATGGGAAGTGGAGATTGGTGATAAAACACAGAGACTTAGACCCACAGAACATAAAGAAAACCGGTCATGTCTAGCTACCACTCAGATATAGGAAATTAGCACCAGGAGGGACCCTTAACTGAAGCATCCAAATACCAAGTGCATAAACATGTCCTATCTTTGTTTCTATGGCGTTTACATGTCCGTAAAAAGGACTCTTAGAAACTGTAAACCATTGTTAGTTGCTTCAGTGAAAAGTGTAAGCCTCTTGCTTGAAAACTTCCAATTTCTAACCAGAGATTTTACTTTCTTTTTTTTAATTTGTATTTTATTTTATTTATTTTTTTAATAATAATATTTTTATTATATTATGTTAGTCACCATACAGTACATCCCTGGTTTTTGACGTAAAGAGATTTTACTTTCTAAGTCAGGTAAAATAAAAGAAAAAAAACAACGAAGTCAAATTGTTTAGAAAATACCTCCTAAGTCCTTTAACTCGACTTCTACCCATATCTCTTAATTTTAAACTACCTGGTAGATGAGACTACACCTTATTCACTTTCCTGTCACACCTAACAAGCACCTCCGACTAGCAGTTCAGCCCGTGACTGTGGAATAATGACATTTCTCCTACAGTTCCAGAGTTGTTCGCTTTTACTTCTTTAATCAAAGGCAAGCAGCATAGCCAAAGTAAGCTCAGACCTTATTTCAAAAATTAATGTCTTATTACTTCTGTAGATTATTTTATACCAAAGCCAACATTAACTAAAGCAGATGAAGTTGCCCAAGTTGACTGTCTTTGGAGTTTTATCCTTTCTTTTGTGCTGGTGCTGCCCATTGTTTAATCATTCCATTGAGCTCAAGGAGAGTGAGGGAAAAAATCATCTTTGAACAATTTAACCTAAGCTGGATGGACAGTCCCTAAGTAATCCAGAACCATTTATGATCTTTGGGGAGCTACAGTTTCCCTTCAGCCCTGCAGGCTAGGCAGGAGAAGCCCAGCATATCAGCTCACGTGCCACTACCTCAGCTCTGTGCTCCAGTCACCCACAACTATGCCCAGTCAGGAAACAGCATAAAGGAAAAGGAAGCCCATTCATGCCTCTGAAAGGCTGGGGCAAAAGTGGATAGTCAGCAATTGCCAAAGATTGCTGCCTCCACCCCTCCTCGGAAGAACCAGCAGCCAAGGAATTTCCACATCGCGTACTGTGTCTTGGGCACCTTTTCCCATTGGGGAGTGAGAAGCTTTCAGGTCAGCTCAGCATGGCTGGGTGAGTGTGTTCTCTCAGCGTACAGGTAGGTTGAGTGGGAATTTTGAGTGGGCTTCATAGACTAGAGTCAGGAAAGTGACAGGCTCAGGAAGAGGGTGTTAATGTGGCCCTTCTCTGTGTCCCTGACAGTCTTCCACTCAAATGTTTTTTATGTTGCCTTTGCTTGTCTGCCTTGTCTCCCCGGGGATGTGTAAAGGGGCTCAGGGATGGCCATTTGGTGGCTGGTGATTATCTGAAGGTTGAGTTTGGTTGCATTCTGTCTTGGCACTTAGATCTGTGTTAGCAATCAATCAAAGCAGCAGTTTTCTACTGATAGTTTCAACCACATTTTACAACCTTTTTTCACTTGGGGACGTGATGGTGCCATGGAGCTGATGGGGGCTGCTTTAGCCCATCACATGCTCTTGGTGCCACTCTCATGGATGCCCTGTAGATGGCTCTGCCTGGGAAGGACACACATCTGCTCAGGGATTACAGTCATGAGTGGAAACACTTCCTAAACACACAGCTCTCACTTAGGTTTCTAGTTGGCCATGGTGCTCTAACACAGCCTGGAATTAAATCAGGCCCTACCTGCATAAGGTGCCCAGAGTATTCCCATCGGAGCACTCCTTGCCCACGCTTGCACCTTTTCCGACTCACTCTCCCACCTGACCCGGAACCATGTGCCCTCATGTTGGTGGTCATTTGAATGTTCGTCTGTTTTTGGAGAACACGTGTGTGTGCGTGTGCCGGCAGTGCCCATTTCACATTACTAGTTACTGCCTTCAGAGGGGCTGCCTTTCCCTCTCTGTCTGTGGAAGGTGAATTCAGGAAGGGGGTGGTAGGGCTTATCACTAACAAAAGGACTTTACTACCTAAGTTATCAAAATGGTGAGGGATTAAATCCTCTCAGCCTGCTGAAGCAAGATACCCCTTCATTTTTACACTCCTCTCATAAAGAGGAAGAGGAATTCACCTGGTCAGGAGTGCCCGCTCCCCAGCAGGGCTGTGAGAATGAATTGCAAATTGCTGTGCCTGTGTTCTGGGAAAAGGGACAGTCTGCCTATCCTCTGCGAGTTTAACTCTGTTTAATCTGCTGCAGAGAAAATAAACGAAGCCTCTGTGTTGGGCTGTGCTATCGCCGTGATCACATGCCTCCCAGGCTGTAGTCCAGATTCTGGGCAGGCTTTCACGAGGTGAATGGAGACTGCCCCCCTTGGACTGCCCTGCTCAACTTGAGCTCTCAAAGAGCCTCATAGGCCAGGCCCTCTCTTGCGCCTCCAGCAAAGCTCAGCCCTGCTCTCCAGCCAGCTGAGCCCAGGACCATCTCCTGTAACCTTTAAAGAAGTTGCCTCCTTTCCTCCTTTGTTTGTTCTTCCCATTTCTTGAGGGCATGTTTCTAAGTCTAACTCACAGACTCCTGAGCTCAGAAGGCCCAGGTCCTACCGTCCATGTCAGAAACCGAATAGCAGTCAGGAAACACAGCCATTCCTTTCCTATCTAAGAGAGTCGCTTGCTGGGGCGTCTGGGTGGCTCAGTCTGTTGAGTGTCGGCCTTCGGCTCAGGTCATGATCTCAGGGTCCTGGGATTGAGCCCGGCATTGGGCTCCCTGCTCAGCCTGCTTCTCCCTCTCCTTCTGCCCCTGCCCCAGCTTGTGTGCCACCCCACCTCTGTGTGTGTCAAATAAATAAATCTTTATAAAAAAAGTTTCTTGCTTTGCTTACCTCTTGTCCTCTCCCATCCCCACCTCTCCTCTCTCTACTATGTTATATTTAAGGCACACCTGTCATTGTCACTGTTCATCTCTGAGCCTGTAGTAGGGATCAGGATCCTTGTCCCAGGACTGAGGTGCCATAGCAAGAACAACCCCCTGTAGGCCCTCAGACTCTGGGAGGTCCTTGCTCAGAAGCTTATTAACTTGAGCGCATGGACGCAGAAGCGTGAAAACTCAACCTGTTTTAGGAAGCTCAAAGGGCCAGATCATGCAGTTGTATTTTTGTGGGTGGGGGGAATCAGGATCCTGCAGGGTTTTGAACTGCAGGTGGTATGACCAGCATCCTGTTTTTAGTTTTTTTTTTTTCTTCTCAATTTTAATTGTGATAAAATACACATAAGATTTGCCATCATAACCATTTTTAAGTGTACAGTTCAATGGCAGTAAGCACATTCACACTGTCGTGCAGACCTCACCACCATCCATTCAGACTTTCTGTCTTCTGAAACTAAAACTCTGTCCCCATTAAACAGCAACTCTCCATTCTCCTGCCCCCAGCCCTTGCAGCCTCAGGTTCACCTTTGTGTCTCTGGATTTGACAGGCCCCTGCCTGACAAAGGATCACCTTGGCAGTGGCAGAGAGAATGAGCCTGGAGGTGGAGGCCAGTGAGGAGAGTGCCAGAATCTGACTTGGAGGTGATGGCCTGAGCTAAGCGTGTGGTGGCAGGAATGGGTTTTTTGAGAGATGTGCATAGAATTGACAGAATCACTGATGGAGAGTGGGGGAGGCAGGGGAGAGGTAAGCACCAAGGATACTGCTCATGGTACTAACTTGGGTGTTGGAGCTGTGATGGTGTTCTCATCAAGATGGGGTTCTAGGAAGAGGACCCAGGGTTTTAGGGTGGGAGAGAAGGGAGTTTAATTTGTGACAGGTTGAGTGTATGCCTGTTGGCTATCCTAGGGGTGTATCCAGTGCACAATTATAAATTGGGCCTGGAGTGGGAGGTGAGCTCCCTGTGAGATCTCAGTGTTTTGGGGTGGGGATGACGCCCTGGGAGCTGCTGAGTTCTGCCTAGAGCCAGAGAGTGGACACAGAGGGAGGCCAGTGATGGCAGCCTGGGAGTACCACCATTTAAGGAGAGTGTGGGCCAGAGGAGAGCCTGTGAGGAATACTTGGATGAGGAAACTAGCAAGTTGTACTTACAAATGCTTTTTAACTGTTGTCTCAGTCTGTGTTTTTTTACCCATGAGGCTTGCAACATTGAAAGACCTTAAGCCCAACACCTTTGTCTGATAGTAAGATAAAATTCATCTAAGATACACAGACTTCCAGTTCTTACAATTCTGATATTTAAAAAGGCTAGACATTTTCAAAAGAGTATAGGCAGGAGACAAGTAATTCAGTTGCGGCACTGAGTTATAATTTACTTACTTGGAAACAGGTGCCATCCTCTCTTGCTTTCTAAGGGGGCTGAGAGAGAATGACCAGGGCAGGCTGAGAGCAGGAGTCGTCTCAGAAACTAAGCTGTGTGTGGACTATAGGCCTCTCCTAAGCAGTGTCCTAGGAGAAAGAAATTTTTCTTTCCCTTTTCTGTAGAAGTCATTTTAAAATGGATGCTTCTTGAAGTGACTATAAGATTCTATGAATTTTCATCCCTATATCAAGGAAAAATTATTTAAAAGCATCATTTGGGAAACAGTTTACTGCAGTGCATTTGGCTTTTAATGGCGAGGCTAATCAAGTTTTACCAAGCAGCATTTTCTTTGGACCCAGGGTAATTCTCTTTGGGAATGAATATTCAAGAACAGTTTCTCAAAGTACACCAAGGAAACCAGAGCCCAAAGTGTAAAAGCTGGGCGAAGCAAGCATTTCCATTAGGGCCTACTCACCGTGGATCGGCCCTTCTAATCTCAGGCTGTATTGTGATGTCGTGGCTGCGGCAGAGTTCTGATGCTGTGGGATTTCTAGGTGAGATTTGAAGGGGACGGGGCAGACAGACATTTGAGGCTTAACGTGGAGAAGTTAAGGAAATACCAGGTTTGGGAAGATGCTGTCAATGATTTTAATACTGACACAGCAGAATAGCAAGAACCTGCAGTGACTCTTGTGGAAAGAGTGGCTCTGGAGGCTGGCCGGGGTAGGTAGAAGCCTATAAGGTCTAAACAGCGGGTTGAGGAGAAATCCCGTGGGGAGTTCAGGGATTTGGAGATTAGCCGTGAATGTATAGGATGGTCATCGGCACCTCCAAATTTCAACCTCATATGTTGGTACTGATTTTCTGTAAATAAAGCTACGGAATTCTGTGCTCAAGTTTTTTCTTTCCCTCCTTTGTGGATTAGTTATATTTCAAGTTTCTTGTCATTGGATGCTAAATTTAAAGAGGCCTTTCCAAAGACAAATCTGCCCCATCTGACCATTCTAGGCAAGCAGAGTCTGCCAGAACAGCAGCCCAACTCCAGAGCTGTCTTGTGACCCTCTCCTCTTCTGTCTCTCCCGTAAGGTAAATCCACCATATTATGTGCCATTGGTTGAGCTGGTCCCACACCCGGAGACAGCCCCTTCGACAGTGGACAGAACCTACGCCCTGATGCAGAAGATTGGACAGTCCCCAGTGAGAGTCATGAAGGAGATCGATGGCTTTGCCCTGAATCGCCTCCAGTATGCCATCATCAGTGAGGCCTGGCGGCTTGTGGAGGTGCGTGGGCTGCTTCCAGCCTCTGGCAGCTGAGGGGAAGGTGGCAGCAGCGTCCTGAGGCTGCGTGGAGAGGGGGGTGGTGGGTGGGAAAGTCAGCACTCGGTCCTGCTTGCTCTGTTCTGGGGACTGAGGGCAAGCTCTTTCTCTCAGGTTCAGTCAACAGGCAAGGAAAATAAAAATAAGGTAGCAATTCATTGTATGTTTCAGAGATTCCTCTGTTACAGTAAGTCATCTGATATTCACACCTGTTGATAGACTTCTCTGTTTCCTGCCCTTTCATACCATTACCACATAATTATCTCCGTGTGACACACTGCATTTTCTCACAGTCTCAGGTTTTCCCCCCAGTTTTATAATTTTTCAAGAGGAGGAAAAACTAAATTTTGAGTACACTTGTATCCTCTAAAGAGACCCGGTTAACCTTGTCCTTTCATTAAAAGATTTTATACGTGACTTTAAAGATCACCTCTCTGCGTACGTTTCTACGAAGGACCTGGTGCTGGGCAGGATAGACAATCCGAGCAGCCCCAGGATTTCAGTGAGCAGTCCAGGGATCTCGGGCTCAGACCATCTGGTTTCTGTCCACTTGGTTGCTGATGCTTCCCCAGCTTCTGCATGGGTAAACAACACTGTCTGCCCACTCTCCTGTTGCAGAAACATGGTAGCATGAGTTGAGGGTCTGTCCAGGTACACAAGGCAGAAGGGAATGGAGCTCAGGCTGAATTTTCTGCTCCTGGAATAGGCCCACTCTTTGACTTAACTCCTGTGGTAGCCTGCCGATCCCAGCATGAGAGAAGAACTAGGATGGACTGTGGGCATTGTGTTTCAGCTTCCCAGTTAATGATGCATATGTTGTCCCCATGTCCTGGCTCTGGTGTTCCGTCCCATCGCTGTTAGACTTGTCATCTGACCTGACTGCTCTGTGCATTTGCCACATAATAGCTGCAACTCTGTGTCCTCACTGTTTAAATCCACTTAATGCCCCTATATCATCAAGGTAGAGTGCTGGGATTTTCACTGTTAAGTTTGTAGTTCCAATTTTCTCAAATTGTGGAATGTTTTTGAGTATCAGTCAATAGTAGGATATTTTAAAGACACACTGAACTGAAAGCACCCCTGTGGAACTGTATTTAAAATATTTCCACTTGTCTAGAATAAGGGAACACTTTAACAGACCACAGGAAAAGCTCAATATGACAGTAAAACACTGTGAGAGGTTTTAAGGCAGTTTTTACTTTTATTGGTAGGGTATCTTAGTGCCCCAAAGAGATAAAAGCCCTGAGGTAAATCTTGCTTTCTCTAATCAGAATGATGTGAGCCAATTCAAGGGAAAAACTTGGAGGTTTTGGTATAATAGAATTAGGTGAGAGTCCTACACAAAGAATTCTCTGTGTTGACCACCAAGTGGGCCCAGTTGCAGTTTGGAGGCTCCAGGTTCAGAAGAGTGGTGGAGGATTCCAGTGTCCTTTACTGCTTGGACGTGGAGGGAGGGCTGGAAGGATTATTGAATTTGGCCGTTCCAGGTGTTCTCACTGCTTCGTTCTGACTGCCCTCCTTTTGATTGTCCTGTCTCCAGGGGCTGATGGTGGACTGAGTATATTCATGTTACTGGCTGGCAGGAATGTTCTCAGGGATGACATACCTGAGAATCCTACATGTGTCTCTACATTGGCTGCTGTGGGACTTATGTGCCTGGAGTCCTGTAAGGCACCGAGTGCTAAAATCCAGCAGGATACAGTTTGTGACAAATTGAGATGAGGCTACAGAAATGAGAAGATAAAGTGTGACTAGAACCTCAAGAATTTTCTGTGGTGAATATATAGAAGATAACTCACTTTTAAAAATAAAGATGATCTATAGACAGAATTCAGGCAGGTTTAGAAACTGCAGGCTGCTCTCTCCAGGGTGGTATGAGGCAGGAATAGAGTGGCGGGCATCCCTGAGCTCTGCTGAGACTTAAATGACAGGTGAAGTGTTTCAGTTGTGGGACAGGGCCTCACAGAGGGAACACACGAGGGGGTGGGGTTACCAGATTGCACCCCAGGTGCTTTTATCATCATCGCTGCTCAGAGACACCTGCTCCGTTGACCATCCAGACATGTGGGAGGGCCACTAGCACACTGGCCGTGCACCTGCTCCCAAAGTAGTTGCTTCTGAGGGGAGAGAAGCTGCAGGTGGGGGCTCTGAATGTCCTCACAGCGGGCCCTGCTTTCCTTAGATTCTGGAGCTAGCAGAGCCAGAGAGAAATCTTCCTGGGCTCACATAAGTAGTCATAGGCTCCTCCCTCTGAGTTCTCAACACTGCAGCCCAGCAGACAAACAAAAGGCACGTTTTTCTTACCTCCTCCCACCTCCCACCACCCTCCCCTTGGGAATAGTAGATCAATATTTCTGCCCATTAGGTGGGTTGGTTTAAGAAGTCTTGACTTTATCAGATGAATTTCTTGAAGGAAAACCTGTGTCGCCTGTGGTCTGTTTCCACTTAAGACGTGGAAAGTCAGGCAAGGTGAGAAAACCTCTCTTGAGCCCCACCTTGCTCTGTGCAAATCTGCACACATGTGTTGAGCCCCAGTCAGGGCTGGGGTTAAATGACACCCTTTTGACTCACAATTTCAGAGCCAGATGAACTTGAATTTAGATTTTAGGGTGTTCCAAGTTTATCTCAAAACATTTAAGGACAACTTTAATATAAAAAGGAGCTGAATTGGGGATGTTTTACAGTAAAAATTGAAGATTTTTATAATTTCTTAACTTCAAAAGATCCAAAGATCTTACGGAGTTTATCTTTCCAAGACATTCTCCTTCTGGGGAGGGTTTTATGTGTGAGCCAAAGCTCACCCTTGATGTGGAGAACACAATGAACTGAGATGAGCGGGGTTGCCCACTCAGGGACTCACTAGGGGCGCTTCAGTCTCCTTTCTTGATTCACTGAGCAAGTGGAAATTTGGCAGAACCTTTTCTCTTTGACCCAAACTAGGGCTGGTGTGCTTTCAGATATGAAAGCTACAAGGTGACTTGGTTGCAGAGCACTGAGATACCTTGTGCAGAATATGGGCCTGCATGCCGCCGTCCAGGCTTCTTGGGTGCTGCGTCACGGGGTGGATTGAGGAATACTGTCCCATGTTGTCTGTGTGTAAACAGCTCTGCACAAAACAAATCCAAATGTGAATTTCCAGGGGTCCTACCCATGAGTCGGGGTATGAGCTGCAGTGGGACAGGCAGGGGGCCTGGCCAGAATGGTGGCTTGTATTTCCGCTCAGGCATGGTGGTATCTTAATGCAGTTGTCAGAGGAGCAGAAGGATGCTGTTTTCTGCTTGCTAATTTTGTTGATCTGGTAGGTTACATCAGTAGATTTTCCCATGTTGACACAGCCTCGTATACCTGGAATAAATACCACTGGGTGTGTAATTCTTTTTAGACATTGTTGGAGTCAGTTTGCTTATGTTTTGTTGAGAATTTTTTCTAAGTTCAGAAGAAATATTGTTTTGTAGTTTTGCAGGCAGTTTTCTTACTGCCTTTATTTGATTTTTATATCAAGGTAGCACTGCATTAGCCAACAAGGTAGTAATGCATAAAATGAACTGGGAAGTTTTTCCTCTTTATTTTCTGGAAGAGATTATAAAATTTTTGTTAATTCTTCTTTAAAAGTTTGGTTGAATTCTCCAGTGAAACCACCTGGGCCTGGGAGGGCTCTTTTCCAAGAGATTTTTAATTACAGGTTCAGCTTCTTTAATGGTTATAAGAACCATTCAGGTTGTCCGTTTCATCTTGGTTGAGTTTTGGTGGCTTGTGGTTTTTAAGAAATTGTTCCATTTTTTCTGAGTTGTTGAATTCATGAAGTTAAAAGTTGTTGGCAGCACTGTCATATCCTCTTAGTGTCTGCAGGGTCTGTAGTAATAGCCCCAGTTTCGTTCCTGATGTGGGGGATTTGTGTCTGCTCTCTTTTTATTCTTGTCAGTCTTGCTACAGCTTATTAATTTTATTGGTTGTTTTGAAGTAGCAACTTTTTGTTTTGTTGATTTTCTTTATGGTGTTCCTGTTTTGAGTTTCATTCACCAACTCTGGAGGGCGTATTTTGATACTTGCAGCCAAGCATGGATGAGAATTCTAAGAAGGGTGGAGCAGGGAAAGGTAAGGGAGGCTCCTGTGCAGACCTGCCCATTTGAGAAGAGGGAGGTGAGCTGCAGACATAATTTCCTTGTCAGAAAGAGAAAGTGCTGGAAATAAGACACACCTTGTCTTCGTGGCAGCCTAGACCATGACACACTGTCTTGCCATCAACTGTGATTTTGTCTGTCCCCACACAGCCGTGTAAGCTTGGCAAGGACAAGGGCTGTCTGGGAGCAAGATGGACAGTCAAGTATCTGATAGAACAAGGTTGCTGGGTGCTGTTTTATTGTTTCACTGATGCTCACCCCATGTGTTCCCTTCCAGTTTGGCTTCAGAATTGGGATGCAGCAGCCCTTTGTAGGCTTGGAAAGGCCGGATGGACAAGTTCGGCTACAGTCTAGTAGCCCAAGATTAGGTCACTAGGGGACAAGATCCTGTCGGCCAGGAATGTGATTTTTTTTTTTTTAAAGATTTTATTTATTTATTTGACAGAGATAGAGACAGCCAGCGAGAGAGGGAACACAAGCAGGGGGAGTGGGAGAGGAAGAAGCAGGCTCACAGCAGAGGAGCCTGATGTGGGGCTCGATCCCATAACGCCGGGATCACGCCCTGAGCCGAAGGCAGACGCTTAACCGCTGTGCCACCCAGGCGCCCCCAGGAATGTGATTTTAAATCTAAATTCTTAAGCTAATGATCACAGTAAAGGAAGTCGTGTTGGGATAATAAACCCTCACCCAGATAACAGCTAAGCTTGTACTGCCCATAAATTCTTGCCCCATCCAGGTAGGGTAGGTGGAGGTGAGCTGGAGTGAATCATGAAGCCATCAGCAGATTCTCAGCCTGTTGGAATGTGTTGGTAATGAGCTTTGGAAATTGCTTATCTCAGGTTTTATTCACCCTTCTGAGCAATATAATTGGGAGGCTAGATTTATTTTCTTCCCTGAGCTGCAGAAATTCAGTTCTTGGTTTCTTTGTCAGGCAGGTGTAGTTTATGGGATCTGGATCTAATTCCTTTTATGAAGAATTTTTTCAGTTAATAAAGTGTATCTCAGAGATCGTGTAGTAAAATCAACCGAGGGAACCCTCATTCAGGGGTTTCTGCTGAGTGTAATTCTGAGACTAACAGAGGAATTAGGAGTCTCAGCACAGGGAACCCCTCAGGATCATCTGCTCATCAGTAACTTAGTTTGTGTAGTAGTGAAAAGTTTAACAAGCACTATTTTTCATGATTTACAGATATTTTCAGATCATCCCATCTTAAAACCGTGAGAGGTACATTGTTATTTTTGCCCTTCCGGATTAAGACACTGGCTCAAGGGGTTGAGTGGTTTGGTGCCCATTCTGCAGGCTGGGAGGGATCCACACCTGCGCCGCTTCTAGGCTTCAGTGTCTGCACCTGTAAGTGGAGGCGTCAGTGGCTCTGCTTCTCCTTGGGAGGTGATGAGGATTGGATGGGGCCATGTATGTAAAGGGCTTAGAACATGCCTGGCATATGGGACTGGTTTAGTAAGTGTTACGGATTGTGGTGCTGGTAATGATGGCCATGTTTTCTGAGTCCCTGAATCCTGTGTAACTTTTTGTATGTGACAGCTGCCACCAGTGTGTCAGCTCGGAGCCAAAATGCTCCATCCTGGCCACAAATGTGAGGCTCCTGGAAGGCAGCAGGGGCCTCACCTGGGAGCTCTTTAAAAATGCAGCACCTGAGGGCCCACCCCCCGACCTGCAGAACCAGACTCTGCATCTTAATAAGCTCTGGAGGTCTTTTCTATGCTCCCTGAAGCTCGAGAAGCCCCCCCATCCCCCAGACCCTGATCTCAAAGCCTTGATGTGTTGTATTTCATCTGTTTTAAGGTAAACTGTTTTGTTTTGTGTGTTTTTTTTTTTTAACATTTTAACATCTTCGTGTTATGGGCAACATTTTATTCTTTAATAGAACATTAAATACTAATTTAACTCTCAGTTGATCCAGCCTTAATTTCAGTGAGATAGAGTATATTCTACTGTCCTTTTTGTCTTTTCTTCTTCCATGTTCTTCTGTCTCTGTATGTCCCTTGTTTCTGACTTTTCTGTCTGACTCAGGCTTATGATAGATAAACATGCAACTCTAACCAGCTTCTGCTTAGTGGAGAAACTGTTACCTGGCCACTTCATAAGCTATGATTTCCAGTCCTAGTTTTGTAATATTAAATACCTCTGGTTATCCCAAAAGTTATATGAAAATCAACTTTAAAAAAGGACTTAATTCACTTCAGTTAAAACACAAACACATTAGGACAAAAGAATGCTAGGTTGTAAGTCCGGGAGGTGTCAGTCGTTACGCCAAATCAAAGCTGGCCTTCCCTGGGGCCCACGGAACTGGTTTGGGTACGGATTCCCAGATGGCGTCTTCCTTGTGCTGGCCACGCATTTCACGTCAGCCACCCTCATCTAGCCTTTTGATTTCCGGAGTAGGGATGCAAATCACGGCCAGGTTTTCCTCTTATTACTCATGGGCCTGTGTGAACAGAAGTGGGTTCCTCCAGGGGTGACAGCCGGAAGCGAGCTGGCTCCTCAGGCTTGCAGATCAGCTGTGCCTGTGCAACGTGCGCCTGGTCTTGTGCTGTTGGCCAGATAAGCGAGCGGCCTGCTCTGTCAGGACTTGCCACACTTAAATTCGAATGTACGGCAAGCTCTTCTACAGAATGGGAGGTGACACAAAGGGGAACTGATGGGGTGAACCCATATTTTAGGGGCAAAGGTGACCTGAAATCATAACTATAACTATGTCTTACATTTCTCTCACATGTGCTGTGATCACGTGGAGGTGATTTCTTCTCTCCTTTTATAAGCGAGTATTAATGTAGGTCCGGTTCTCCAAGCTCACATTAATCCTCAGGAAGTTTACTTCCCACATATTCAGCATTCTAAGTAGGAAGGCATTCAGGCAGTAAGCTGCCTCTGTGGTTGTAGTTCTCTGAAAGCCTGGGGAGACCCAGCATTTCACTGACCACTCTTTTCCATAGAATGTCCCCCTGAGTTGGTGCCCTGTGACCAAGGAAGTATGTTCCCTGCCAATCACTCAGCCTTGTCTCTGGAAGAGAAACAGTACAGGACAGGGCAGTGAGGCTGAAAAAAGAGAAAATAGAGCAGAATCAGGCTAAGTCACTTGTTTCACTGGCTTTGGGATCCGGGAAGGCAACAGTAGTCTTGTGGCTTGAGAGGCTCAACAAGAGAAAGCATGTTCAAAGCAGTCACTTACATGCAGTTGGAAGGTAAGGTTATATTAGAAGCTTTTCTTTGCGGGGAACGTGTTGGAAATACTGTGGACTGCTCCAGGCTATGGCTAACCTGGAATGTGTCCAGTAGGAAAAAGCTGAGGCTTGATTGAGCAAAATATTACAGTTCAGACATTGGCGACATCTGTCTGTGTGCTTGGCAAGAAGAGTCACGTAGGAGGGTGGGTCATGTAAGGGGAGGTTAAAGATGCCAAAAAAGACCCAGGCTCCTGCCCTCCACACCGTACCCTCAACTGTAGGATTTTCTATATTTTATGTGTTTTAAAATTTAAACTTAAAAATTTAGTTTTTTTTTTAATTAAAGAGATAATGTATAAAGTGTCTGACTGAACCTCCTTGTGGTTGAAAAGAGCCAGCCTGCCGCAGCCCTACTCCCTGAACTCTGGGATCTGGAAATTTCTTTACCCTGCTCTGAGCCTCACGTCCTTCCAGAAATGATGCCATCTCTCTCTGCCTGTTTCCTTTTAAAAATATTTTTTTTTATTTATTTGACAGAGAGAGAGAGAGAAGGAGCGAGTACAAGCAGGGGGAGTGGCAGAGGGAGAGCGAGAGGCAGACTCCCTGCTGAGCGGGAACCTGACGTGGGGCTTGACGTGGGGCTTGATCCCAGGACCCTGGGATCATGACCTGAGCCAAAGGCAGATGCTTAACCCACTGAGCCACGAGGCGCCTCAATTCTCTCTGCCTGTTTCATTCCTGGCCTGGGCCTCCAGCCTTGGGTAGGTCTCCTGGCATCGCACAAGAAGGCACTTTTCCTCTCACTTCCTGTCCTGCATCCTCCCATGCCCTTGCCTGCCTCATGCTGTCTTTCCTCCTTTTGTGTTCATCTGCTCAGAGTCAGGTGCAGCATACATGGAGTCCTACGGCCTCCATCTTCAGCATGCCCTATTCTGCTCTGCATTTCTTTTTTCTTTCTCACCAATGCAAAATAACCCAGCAAAACTCTTTCTTAAGACATTTTTCTGCCATTTCTGCATTATTTATTCTACCTCCTGAAAATATAGCCCAGACCTCAGTATTGATGAGGGGGAACTGTCTCCCACTCCTCCAGCACCTGAAGCACGCTCACCTCTCCACCTTATTCAGACGCCCTGGGTCCATTGTCCTGGGCCCACCTGGCCTCTGTCTTTCTTGCCTTCCAAAGCCTGGGGTCAGCTGTCTGACCAGCAAGTTCATCACCTGAGGACATTAAAGAGTTCTCTTGGCTTTAATTCTTCTAGCTCTTTTACCCTGTGCAGTTTCCCCAAAGGCTGTCATGGATCTGTCACAACTGTCCTTTTCCTCGTCGCCATTCCTATTGCTCAGTGCGAGGACTGAGCTGGCACCCGTTTTGGGAGTGCAGGGCCTTTGGGGCAGATGTGTCACCTCCTTCACCAGGACCATCTTCCAAGTTAGTTGAGACCTCCTTTCACATTGGTTTTAAGTTCAGAGAGCTCCCTGTCCATGGCCATTTGTTCAGAGATACCAAGAGAAGCCCGTGCTTTCATCTGTAGGGCGGCCCTGAAAGGCCACTGAGGATCTTGGCATTTTAAGAAATCCCAGAACTGTATCAGAACCCACAGCCATGGCTCAGCAAGTGTTTAGTGTCCAGCACTGACCACGGGAGAGGAAGAAGTTAAGTAGAGGCCATTCAAAGGCGATGTGTAGCCGGCCATCTGGTTGGAAGGACTCAATCCAGATACCACTCGAGGTGTGTTACGGAGCCTGTGACAGACCGCTGGGATGTGGGGCTAGAGGCAGGTGGCTTTGGGCAGAAACAGTGTCTGGCGTGTTCATACAGCTCCTCCTGCTTCACGCTGGAGCCAAGGTCCACGTGCCCGCGGTGCATGGAACTCGGTCTGGCTCCATGCTCCCAAGCTACTGTCTGACTTGATGAGCAACTTAGACGTGGCTCCAGTGCACACTGAAGAAGTTTCTCTCCAAAGCAGTCCCGGGAGATGTAAGCCACTGAGGAAACTGGATTCTCTCTCCTCTGAAAGCCATATTTGCTGGCTGGGAATCATCAGTTAATTAGAGTTTTGTCTAGTGCTGATGGTCTGTAAGAAGTAGACAATTTTTATGACAGGATTTACCATTTTATGGGAGGTCACTTTCTGAGTAGCTACATTGGCAAGCAATAAAACCCTACTGGAAGGAGAGCTCCTGCTGATTTATTATTTTGGAGACACCTCCAGACCTATTAACAGACAAACATAATGAAAACATCAACCACATACTCAATTTTTAAAAAACCTGCTTGGCATGCCTGGATTTCTTTAATGATGTTTAAAGTAAAAACTTCAATGCTAATATTCTAACAACCCTTAAAACGAAATGAAAATGCTCTTACGCTAACTCCTGACTCCCTATCATCACTGACAGGTCATCAATCAGTATAAATGATGGATTTCAGCTCCTCCAGGGTGAGTTGGAACGTTAACAGGCAGCAGGCAATGGGCCCCTGAAATAGAGGAGAGGAGGAGGGAAGGGGTCCCCAAGAGAAAGGCAGAGAAGCGAGGCTGTGAGTGAAACTGTGCAGCCTTGTTGCCTGGCCTACTTTGCCTTCCGTGAGGCAGGCAGAAGCAGGGCAGCAGGCCGGCCCGTGACCTGGGGACGCCCTGCTGGAAGTACAAAGGAGGGGCAGGCAGAGATGGGTCTGTGCTGTTCTTCTGGTTTTAGAGAGAGTGCTTATACTCCTTGGAGCAAACTTCTTTGTGAAAACTTTGGCCCCAGAGGACCCCCCCCCCGCCCCTACTCCCATCCCCACCCCATTAAGGCCCCACTGCCCTTGCTGACCGCAGTACACTTAGATTTGCATGGAAGGGTAGATTCCTTCTGCTGTGTTTGTTTTCAGGTCAAGACTTTTCCTTTCCTTTCAGACTCTATAATACCATTGTTTTTCGCCCTGAAAGCATTGTTATCACATGGCACAGTAAGAAAAAACACACCAGCAAATTATTACCACTTGGGGCCTAAAGAGCTCTGGAGCGTCCCTTGTAGTGGGACAGTCTTTCCACTCTTTCCCTTCCTGTTTTTGATTTGTTTCCATTTAAACAGTTTAATTTGAAGAATATTCAAAGGGGAAAAAGACCACCTATGTTTTCCCCACCCTAAAGTAGTCAGCTGCTTTTTTTTTGCTGTGTTCCTGTCTTGTCTCTGTTAAGAATACTTTCCTTGAGGGGCACTTTTGTGTCTCAGTCAGCTGAGCATCCGATGCTTGATTTCAGTTCGGGTCATTATCTCAGGGTCCTGGAATCAAGCTCCACGTTCAGCTCAGAGTCTGCCTGGGACTCTCTCTCACTCCCCCCTCCCCCCTACTCCTGTGTGCGTACTCTCGCTCTCAAATAAATAAATAAATCTTCTACAAAAAAGGAATACTTTCCTCAAGTTTCCATTTTTAATGGCTTAACGATATTTCTTTTAGTTGATATTTTTAAAAAATCTAATCTTTCCGGGGTGCCTGGGTAGTGCAGTTGTTAAGCGTCTGCCTTCAGCTCAGGGTGTGATCCCGGCGTTCCGGGATCGAGTCCCACATCGGGCTCCTCTGCTGGGAGCCTGCTTCTTCCTCTCCCTCTCCCCTGCTGTGTTCCCTCGCTTGCTGGCTGTCTCTCTGTCACATAAATAAATAAAATCTATAAAAAAAAAAACTAATCTTTCCCCTATTATAAGTTGTTTTAAGGTAGTTCCAAGTTTTCTGCCACTATAATGCCTCTGTGAGCATCCTTTCTGGTAGAATCTTTCTTCTGGGGACTTCTCATAGAATAACTGCTGGCAGTGGGATCTCCGTATCAGAAAGGAGCAATATCTTTGCCACCTGCCAGATGTAGTGAAGTCACCTTCAGAGGATTTGACCCACGTCTCTTGCCGTTAGTAGTGCTCGTGGGCTCGCCTCCCACCACCTCCCCAGTAGAATCCACCTTGTGTCCTTCTGATCTCCTTCCCCCTGGGTGCCCTCTCAGCAGGCTCTGGACAATGGGTGTTTTATGAATCAGTGTCCTCTTGCATCAGCCAGTGTGGTGTTCAAGCAGCTCTTCCATGAATTAGCAAAATTTGCTTGAGTCATTCTGCAGGAATGTTTATGCCTCGCTTCCAAGAAAACTTGTAGGTTTTGGCAAGAAGCCGAGCAGCTCACAAACCTGACCACAAGCCTTTGAGTAATAGTGGGGCTGCACTTGGCAGTCTTTTCTTTCTTTCTTATTAAAATCTTGCATTTGCTCCACCTTCTCCCTGGAAGGTAGCGGGGGTGGGGTGGTTGGAGCAGGTCTTTTTTCCTCTTGCTCTGGAGCCAGTTTCATGTTTCATGGAGGAGAAGTAATGCTTGTCAAAGAGTATAGAAAACACAACTATATAATATACAAATGGAAGAAACTAACTCATGGTTCTAATTTGTTTCTCATGAGAAACACTGTGAGCCATTACGATAGTTCTTAATTTATACGTCAAAGCCTGTAACTCTATTACTTTCTCTACCATTCACCAGGACTCCAGAGTTGGATGTTTCTAAAAAAGAGTCCCGAACCCCTTGCTCATACTTGAGTTATTTCTCCCTCAGTGATCATGCTCTTGTAGCTTATATAACCCTGAAGCATCTTTGTGTGGGGGGGGGAGCTCACTGAAGTTTAACTTTGTTCCGTCCTTGCTCTAATTAGAGACTGAGGTGGGCTCTCTTTCTGTAAGCTCTCCTTCTTGGTCTCTAACCAGAGTGATACCAGAGCAAGACCAGGGCCCCTTCATGCCCTTGTTAGTTGCATTTCATTATTTGGCATTTTCCAAAGATGGAACTATTTCTGGTTCCCATTTCTCAGTTGAGACAGTACGTTGAAGCTCAGACAGCTCTGGCTGGGGAGGGGCAGGAGGACTGTACATGACCTAGTACAGATTCCTGGGTAGCAAGCCCGCGTTCCTGGTGGCTGTGGTGGCGGCCAAGTTAAAGCAGTATTTGCACAAGAAAAACCTGAAAATTCAGGTTCGAGTGTGGTGAAAAATAGAGCAAAACAAAACAGAAGATCAAAAGCTGGAGATTAGTAAAAAAGAAGTGGACAAGGAGGATGGCATGAATAAAATGAGGAAAGTAAATGAAATGAGGGCATGCAAAAAAAATACATGAATTAAATCAGAAAATTGAAAATGAGAATGGGATGATCAGAAAGAAAGAAGAATAATTCTGTGTAGCTAGCTGGTAATCAGTAGGGGAAATAGTCCCAGGAGATTCATTCATCAATACTTCATCCCTAAACTTGCCAGACCAGCCCCTTCTTCTGTGTCCGAAACACCAGATCAACCTTTTGCCTGTTTTTGGCCATTCATTGTATCTTCTCTCCTTCTCTCCCATACATAAAGGGCTAGATGGAAGATACCTGAAAGGGAGGACCATGCTCTGAACTTCTGTCCACTGTGAGGGTCATGTTGGCTAGGCCAGAGTGCCCATATATTCAGTCAAACATAGTCCAGATGTTGCTGTAAAGATATTTGATAAATGTGATTAGTTTATCATCTATAATCAGTTGACTTTAAATACAGGAGATTATTCTCAATCCCCTGGGCAGGCTTCATCCAATTGGTTGAAAGGCCTTAAGAGCAGAATGGAGGTTCCCACCATCAGCTCCTGCTCCAGATTTCAGACTTGTCAGTGCCCTCCATCATGTAGGCCAATCTCTTGAAGCAGATCTCTTTATGTATATATAACCTACTCTCTGTCTCTCTCTGGTAGGACCCTGCCTGATGCATCCCCAAACCTTTAATTATACTTCAAGTTTCTATCACAGGAGTTTGTGTACTTTGTTAACTGTCTTGCATTTTGTCCTTACTCTTGGATGACAGTCTTGTCCCCCAGCCCAGGATGGGCGTGCATTCCCAGCAGGCAAGGTACAGAATGTGTGTGCCGGCATGAGTGTGTGCTGGTTGCTCATGGGAAGTCTCGGGTTTTAGCTAAGGGAAGTAGGGGAAGGAAGGTTGCAATAAAGGGGATGCCTCACCACTCTGGCCTCTCCTTGCTGAGTGATTTTTCAGGACATGATGCAAACCAGGTTTTAAACTAACAGTGATCTAGTGTTCATTGCTCTCTATCAATTTTTGGAATCTTTTTAACCACTTGGGGCTTTACTTAGTACGTGTGACTTGAGAATTTTACCACCAAATGGAGGAAGTACTGATAGCTGTACTGCCAAACGTTAATTGAACCACAGACACACTGGGGTGGGTGGGGTTTCAGTCCTCAAACAAGCATGCAGTGTAGGGTCTGTTTCCAAGGAATCAATGATCGGATCAGTGTGCTCAAATCAAGTGCCTGTTTCTGCCTCTTCTGCCACTGTGATTGTCAGTTGTGATTATATTGGTAATATTAGCATCAGGGCCACGGATGTCACCGAGGGTCTGGGTGGAGTGGAGCTTACCAGCAGAATGAAGCAGCCTGAGCTGCAGCATATCCTCACCACGAGCCTTTGCTTCAGTGCTGAGTGGAGCAGGGCAACTCAGAACCCGGACTGGCGAGCATCTTAGCTTCACTACTAATGACCGTTTCTTTTCTCTGCATGTACTTCTGGGTAAAAACTCAAGCTTAGAGAATCTACTTCAGAAAATCCAAATGGGGCAGAAAAAAGGAGTTAACAAGAAAAGATATTAAGACTTTTTCCTCTTCTCACTTGTTCAGCTAATGAATAGTAACTAATAAGACATAGATGGACATTTCAGAGAATGTTTGGGAATTGGAGGAAAGTGTGGCTTCTCCCCCACGTGGTGACATAGGTGGAGACTCCTTCTAAGGCTTTATTTAGTCAGGGTCACTGTTAGCTCGCATACTTACCGATCAAAAGTTACTGCTCTTGAGTGGTTCACTTTTGGGGTATTTTGAAGTCCTTTGTAAGTCAGCTCTAAACATACTAAACACAGTTATAGAAGAAGAGAACTGAGGCAAATAGCATTGCACGTGTAGGATGACTTCCATATTTGCATCCTTAACAGTTTGAGCACCATGTGGAAACTTCAGGCTGTTTGGAGTGTTGACCTGGAACCTGAGGGAGGGCCAGGGGGGAGGGCGGGCCTGCAGAGCCCCTGCCTGGCTGCCTTTCAGGGATTCCAGAGCTCACAGGGTTCAGGAATGCTGCAGCAAATGCTTTTAGGCAGCCTGGGGAGAGAACCAGGAGCCACCCTTCTGGCCCTAAGAGCTTGGTGAGGAAGGACAGGAAAGCAGGAATGCCTTCAACAGTTGGTTTTTTGGTAGTTCTGGACACTACCATGGACCTTGTGTATACCATTGCCTCCTCGTTGCTGCCGCCTCATCACTTAAAAGCTTTGCTACCAGAAGTGAAGGGAAGTGAAACCTGTCAGCATTTGAGTAAACTGAATACATTAATTTGCTCTCCTTAGCTGTCCAGATGAACTTACGGTAGGATAATTTAGGAGAAATAGGAAATCCAGTGAGACATTGTGATAGCCTAGCAGACTAACCACACTTTGTGAGTATGACACCATCAAGTGTTGGAGACATTGGGGAGTGATGGGAGCTCACATACGCTGCTGGAGGCAGTGGGCATGCGTGCAACCACTCTGGAAAGCACCTAGCATTATCCAGTAACGTTGAAGCTACGTGTGCCTTAGGACAGTAGTTCTCCTCTTAGATGTGTGCCCTGGGAGCCTGGAACAAGAACGTCCCCAAATATTCATGAACGGTAGGATGGATAAGTAAGCTAATTTTATACATCAACAAGGGTGGACAGACTACAGCTACACACAACACAGGTGAATCTTAAAACCATAAAGTTGAGAGAAAGAAGCAAGTCACAAAAGAATGCATGGTGAGAGTCCATTTTGAAGAAGATGAAAATAGGCAAAAAGTGAACTGTGGTTTAGGAATATAAACAAAAATGGCAAATCTTAAAAATAAAAAATGGTTCTTACAAAAGTCTGGATGTTTGCCTCTGGGAAGGAGGGAGGAAGATACAATTGGGGAGACAGGCACGGTGGTGTCGGTGGGTGAGGGGTGGCGTACGCTTTGTAATTACTCTCTAAACCACTTATGTATGGTTTGTCCACATCTTCGTTTATCTCACACACACACAAAGATAGATGGAAGGTAGTTCTCTCAAAGTTTCTCAGTCACACCTAAATGGTACATGCCCTTTGTGGGTGGCTCTATCTTCTCGGTTCTTTGGCTCCGTCCCCTTTCTGGTCCCCCACCCCAACATCACCATGGTGGTCCAGATACCCCCCTGGACCTGAGGCACTGGTGTTTTCTCCCTCAGCAGCTGATGCAGGTGATCGAGGTAAAGGGTATAAATTCCCTTCCTCTCTCAACGTCGTGGGTGACTTTGAAGTCTGGAAAGCAGAGATGTCACAGAGGCCACGGAGGAGGAGGAGGGACAGCAGGGGGAGCTCTGGCCTCCAGTGTCTGAGCAGGGAGGGCTTAGCCCAGACCTCCCAGGGCCACCTGGAGGGCAAACCGACTCTCCGTGTTGGCCATGGGGCCTGATAAAGCCCCATGAAAAAGCTTTCAGATGAAAGCTTTCCTCTGCCACATAGACATCCTCTCAAATAGGACAACAGACATCCCTTTCAAGGGAAGGTAAAGGATTTGCTCTGTAACCCAGAGCAAATGAGGCAGAGTTGGGTGGGTCATTTGTCTGAGGCTGTTCATGGGAGCTGGGTGGATGCAGTGTGTGTGGATGTGCCCCTGGGGGTAGGGGCAGACATGAGATTTCCACAGCACAGCATTTCATCCTCTGCCCCGGGACTCCAGTAACTGGGGGCTGCCGTGGCTGCCAACGGAAGAGGTGTCAGCCAGCGCAGCCACGCGTGGTGGCCTCTTTCAGAAGGCAGACTTGGCCTAGTTGTCAGGCAGAAACATTTCTCTCCTCACCATGCCCTGTTTGTGAAAGAAGCCACTCAGGAAATACGAACTGGAGACTTAACAATAATTCTAGCAGTGTGACCAGTGCAGACGTACAGGAAAATCTGATGGCTTCCTCATATCTGCCTTCCTGACAGCTGAAATGCCCAAGGTGAAAAATCGCCTCAGACCGAGAGGAGCTGGCAGTGGAGTACCACATCACGCAAATTTGTGCAAATGCAACCCTGCTCGTTCCAAAAGCGGAGTGAGGTCGAGGCTGTCTGAAGAACGGGGCGAATAACATAGAGGGCCGATTTGACATCTCACCTGAACACATAACAACTTGCCTCTTGCTTTGCCATTCACATTTGCAGAAGATTCCAGGGCCCCACCTTGCCAACAACACACAGTTCTAAACTGCATTTCATCAAAGAATGTCATTTTTACAAACTCATTAAAAGCTGGACAAGGCTGGGCTTGCAGGCAGGCAAAGCCTGAAGAACGACTCTTTAGTTCTTTTGATGGCTCTAGTCTTAGCGTCCAGATCTCAGGCAAATATGTAAAAAGTCCTTCTTGCCCTTATCCACCAATACCCTGCTCTTACTTCTCCCCCTTCCCTTCATCCTCTCGCCCTTCTCCAAAGCTGTGAGTGATACACAGCTGAGAAGGTAGAGAAGGGAAGACAGCGGAAGGGGGCACAGTAGGGTGGCATGTTGATTACAGCCATGGAAAAAGTGAGTTGGTGTTTGACCATTTCTCAAAATATTATCTTTTCAGAATCTGTTTATATGTTACAGTTTTGTCGTGCAAAGTCTGACAAAAATACTATTTGAGCGCTTTGGAGAATATTTTGGGATCATACTCTAAAAAAGTTAGGTTAAAAGTGAAGGCAAGAAAATTGTCTTTCCGGAGGACTCATCTGTGTGCTTCCCCATTTTCTCCATTCAGGAAGGAATAGTTTCTCCGAGTGACCTTGACCTTGTCATGTCAGATGGCCTGGGCATGCGGTATGCGTTCATTGGACCCCTAGAAACTATGCATCTCAATGCAGAAGGTATGCTTTGCTTCTATAGGGGCGAAGATGGGAATTCTGTGCTGTTTAGTGGTCTTAGGGGTTTTGCCAACAGTACAGTTTTGCCTTTTTTTTTTTTTTTAAACAACTGAGTAGAAACAATATCATATGTAGGAGACAGTGCCAGCCCTGGTGACTCACAGATAGGGGCTATGTCCAGAGATGTCAGTCCACATGGAATCCAGGATCCTCAGGGCTCTGTGCGGCAGACAGCACTCAGGTGGGAGTGGAAGGACAGACAGATGAGGGTGTTGTCATGGACACTTTGCCACATGGCATCCAGCCTGATGGCAGATAAAGTTGTGTTTTCCTGAGAAAGATGATGCAATTACTTACAGAGGTAAGACAAACAGATAAGGGAAGTGACCACTCTGCTGTACGTATCTTCTGCCTAAATTTGAGCGGCTTCTCCGTGTGACTTGCCTGTTTTAGGGCACAGGCAGCAGTTCAGGACAGGCCAGTCATTTACCCAGGAAGCCAACTTCAAAGGCCTGGGGAGGTAGGTACAGGCCCATGATCTAGTGATTCTAACAGAAAGATAAGTTGAGAAAGGTGAGAAAGCCTCCAAGAATGAAACTGTCGGCCGCATTTTAAGCAATTCAGAAACAAGACACTATCTGAAAAACAAGCACTTAAAACCTACACCAAACTGAAACAAAATAAATCTTAAAAGCTATGAATGAAAATCTTGTAAAATGTCACCTCAATGTCATTACTACTTTTAGTGTTGAAATTATAAGTAACTTTTATTACCTTTTTGCTTTTCTGTGTTATAATTTTCTACAATTATTGCCATATTATTTTAAAAATTATATTATTAGCATGTAAAACATTTGTAGAAAGAGAAAAGGAATCTTGTATTCAGCTCCATGGTCCACATTTAACCAAAATGTTGAGAAATTGGGGCTTATCCAGGAGAAGTGGCCAGAGAAGAGCATGTGTGCTCACGGGCATCTGTCTGTCTGTGTCTTATGTGGGGGTGGAACCAGATTGAAAGAGTGGACATGGCAGGCAGACAGGCTTGGGCTTAGTACATGGCAGGAAGTTTCTAGTAACTGAAGCTGACGTTGAGGGAGAGGGCCATGCTACGAGTGGGTGAATAGGGCAGCTGGGTGCTGGTTGCCCACCTGTCAGGATGTTTCAATATTGGATAGAGACACCTCTATTGAAGTGGGAAGTTGGGATGAGTGACCTCTGGAGTCTGTTTGATTAGATTTTATAATTCCATGATCTTTGGGTAATAGTTCAATTTTTGCCACCGTAGTGAAATATAATTTTCAGTGAATAAGTCATGGCAGTTTTACCAGTCATACTCTTGCAGGGACACTTATGGTGGTTTGAATGGACTGGTCTTTGTCATGCAAATGTGGTTCAGTAACTGACTTGACTCTTCCTTTAACTGAGCATGGTTGAGAGGTACTGGAGGAACAGGGGCCTCTCTCCTACAATGAGCATGTTACTTTTGTAGTGGGATGACAGTAGAACACGGGAAAATAATGTAAAGAAGGAGGCCCTCACAAAAGTGAAACAAGAGTTTTGAAGTATCATTAAAATAAAGTCTTGGAGAATTTCAAATGCTTTTTCAACCAGCATCTTAAAAGTGGAGAACATATTTAAACATTTGATGTATATATAGACACCGTTTGGTAGCCACCATGTTTTTCTCTTTTTAAATTTTTTTTTCTTCAGAAAAGCAAGATAGTTCAGGTATCATGAGACATCAATAGGGAGACAACTGAGAGCAGCTTTGACTCTCAAACAAATAGAAACAGAAGCCAATGAAACCAGAAACTCAAGAACCAAATAGTGTGGCAGACATGAAGGAGGCCTGTAACAATTTTTCAAACAAAGCAGATATGATAAGAGAACCTAATTGGCTTAATATGATAATCGTGGACGGATGTAGTTTTCAACTTCAGAGCATTCCTAAGACCAGAGTTGGACTGTTATAAGATCTGGCTTGGAACTAATGGAAATGTTCATTATTCTCCACAGTGTCATCCAGAATATATCAAGATTGGGGGCGGGGAGGAAGAGGTTTTTTGTTTTTTTTTTTTTTTTTGATGTTGTTTTCCTAAAGCCACCATCTCAGGTAAAGGCTAGTTATTAGTCTAAAAGCTACAGTTTACCTAGAAGTGGTAAAAATATTTTAGAATCTGGTTTCTTTGTTTGTTTTTGTTTTTATTGAACATAATTTGAGTTCTTGTTATGTCCAAGATACTAATACAGTAGTACACAAAACACGGTTCCTGCCCTCTTGGAGATTGCATTTTTTGAGTTCCTACTAAGTGTCAGGCAATCTTTCTTACATTATGTTTATTTTTAAATATACATGGTCTCAGTTAATATTCCAATAACTCTGGGTAGTACCATTTTGAAGTCTACCTCTTGAAATTTCAGCAACAGCTGAAATTTATAAACAATCCATAGATGTCTCCTTATGTAGATACATAAAAGGACATGGTGAAAAATAATTAGAAAATGTTTTTAATCTAATAAAATGGCACCTGAAAAGCTGGAGGCCAGCATGCCTACTTTGCCTTTTGGCTGTATTTTAAAGGCAACCCCCACGAAGGGCAGGCTCTCAGAATGGGGGAATCTAGTCAGTGGAGCCGGTCAGCCTGGTGCCTCCCTGCCTTCCAAGCTAACTAGCTCTGTGCAAGTGAGTCTCCCCACCTGTAAAATGGGGAAGGCAACATTGCCCACCTCATAAGGGTGGTGTGAGAATTAAGCCAGATGGCAATGCTTGTCTGGTTGGCTGACACGGGTGAAGTCCCTTAATCGTGTTATATTCATACAGAGTTTGGTCTCATTTTTAAATTCACTACTCTTAGAGTTTTTTCTTTTAACTCCCCCAAAAAGGAGTACAGAATGAATACACAGTAGGACATTTTTGCAATAGAATGGTGAAATTTCCAGACTTTAACTGTTTGGTTTGTTTTCTTTGCTAAGCTTTTAGACCATTAGTTCAGCAAAGAGAACTGCTCCGTTTTATACCTGGCAGCATTTTGGGCACCTCCGGGGTTTACTGCTACCTGGGGAGTGACTGTCTCAGAATCAGCACCTCTGGAAATCACCTCCAGCTGAAGCGAGTGTTTACCATCCTGCCTCGTAAAATTTCCACCTTTGTATAGATGCCTTCTCTTGCTCTCTTTTTTTTCTAATCGACATGCCTACGTGGTGGGTTTGGCTCATTTACATGGAGCTGTAATTTTCAGGGAAACAGGTGAGTTGCTAGCGCTGGGACTTTTAGGAGTTAAGGGGCCCAGGTAGGTTTCTGTCTCCACCCGCCTCTCCTCCCTGACCTCACATGAGGTCTCACTCACTCAGGTGGGAATTAGATAATGTTGCTCTGTGCTTTGGGACCTTTTTGATCTTCCTTAATAAGTTCTGTGAAACTCTGTCTTTTAAAAGCAGGTGAATTCACGTAGGTGTGGGTTTATACGCTATGAGAAAACCAGACTCCTCTGTGTGGGTAGCAGTTAGGGCTCTCCGAGAAACTGAACACCCAGAGTGTGTCACAACAGCCACTTTCACGGTCACAGCGGGGCTTTGTGCCTGCTCCATACACGGAAACCAAGGAGGGCTCTCTGCCTATCCGCCCACCATGCATTGTACCGAAGGTTCAAGAAAGCACACTGTCTTACCTTTGGGGGCTTGCAACTAAAGAATTCCAAGTTAGGAAGCACCAAGATAAGCTAAGTCTAATCTCATGAGAATCAATTCTTTTCTCCATTTTTTCTTACTCCATATAAGCATCTCTTGAGACATTAGGTTCAAAGTCTTCTAAAAAGCTAAGCTCTAGAGAGTTTTGAGAAGTATACTGTTGAACAAGGCGGACAGGGGCAAGGAAGTGTAGAAGAAAAAATATAGGGGAAGGCCAGATTTCATAGTAATATAAAGGAAGGACATACTAGCTGGATAAAAGGTGGAGTGGTTTCTTCTTGACATTTCCAGTGAATTTGGTATTGTGGAGTGATTGCCGCTCAATTCTCCTTTCATAGTATAGAGAAGCCAAAATTGTTGGAGATGAAAATCTTCCTTTTAATACTTCTCTAATGGAAGAGGAAATTTTTTTTTTAAAGATTTTTTATTTATTTATTTGACAGAGATAGAGACAGCCAGCGAGAGAGAGAACACAGCAGGGGGTGGGAGAGGAAGAAGCAGGCTCATAGCGGAGGAGCCTGATGTGGGGCTCGATCCTGTAACGCCGGGATCACGCCCTGAGCCGAAGGCAGACGCTTAACCGCTGTGCCACCCAGGCGCCCCTGGAAGAGGAAATGTTAACAAATAGCAGTGACAGTGATAAATGTCCTGGAACATTGTAAACACTAAGGCACAGTGCAGATCTTGACCATAAGTCACCATGAACTTGTATTTTGGGCAAGTAGGAGAGCCCTCCTAAGGGTGTCAGGCTTTTCTGCAGATGAAGTGGGAGGGTCTGCACCTGCTCTGTTGGTGCCTTAGCTTCACTACGAACAACAAGGCTGTTTATCCCAAGAGCCTGAGTGCATGTGACAGAAAGTGTTTTTATATTCATGAGTGTGAAATTATAATTCATTTCCTGAACAAGATGGGAGAAGTTATGAAATGTATTTTAGGATTTTTACCATATTGTATCCTATTTTGAAGGAATAAATGCTCTTTAAAACAACAAATTTTATACAAGGCAGTAGGGAAGAAAGTTCTCGAAAGCCCTTAGGAGATTAAAATTGAGTTCACAGGGGCAGTGAAAGGTCAACACTCATTGAGAAGACTTGAAGTCATCCAGAAGTGACATGTACGTGAATTGAATCCTGTGGCTTCTGGCCGCTCACGTTGGAGTAGGGGGACTCGGTTCCCAAGAGGCTATCCGTGGAGCTTCTGTTTCCTGTGTGCGTGCGGAATCCACAGCTACAGTGTTTCTTCCCTGTTTCCTTATTTAATATCTTTACAACTTACTTGACTCTTGTGTCTCTGCTCCCCTGAAAGGAATAAACTGTATTTGTGTCTAGATTTTATCACCTTTAGTTTGAATAAACAGATAAAGTGAAGTAAATATTTAATTTCCAAAAGGAAATAAATGTACAGGTTGTTTCCTGGGTTCCAGAAATGCTCAGCCATTCAGGATACCTGGTCAGTGCTGGCAGAGTTAGGGAGCCTTTCCAAACTCTGAATTGTCAAGTCACACTACGTTAAATGAAATGGAGCTCCTTATTTGTGTTTTTTGTTTTTGTTTTTGTTTTTTTGTAACTCTTTATTTTAAAAAGAGAGTATCCTCCACTTCATTGTAGGTGCTAACGTCAGAAAGGTTGGTATGTTTGAAATGTTTACCCTTCAAAATGGTTTCTCTTCTAAGAGGGAATTGGATATAATTTTAGCACACCAAAAGAGAAAGAAAACTATTTGAGCCAAATTAAATTGACACTGAGTGAATTTAGGCTTCACATCAGTGTAGGTCCACCAAAACTAAACCCCAAAGAAGCTGTTTTTTGGTTTTTTGCTTTTTTAAAAAGAATATCCAGTGGTGGTCATTTTTATTTTAAGTTAATCATACACAGTTTTCGTGGGGTAGGGGAGAGCCAAGCTCTGGGATCTCGGCGAATTCCACAGTTTCGCCTGTTCCCTTGTTATCTTTTAGCCTGACTGATTGACCGCTGAGTCTTTCTGGCTTTGAAAAATGTTGGAAATGGGCCAAAGGTAGAAGTGCAGGTGGCTTAGCCCCTGTCCCCAGCGGGGCCCAGGACTTGGAGACGCCTCCTCCACGTACCTGGGCCAGGCTTCTGATCTGACTCACATCCAAGTGCACGCCTGCACTGGCCCGGCCTCAGCTGCCTCCCAGGGCAGGGGGCGGGGGACGAGCGTGAGAGGAGCTCCGCTGTCTGCTGGGCAGAGCGGGTCAGGGCAAGCCAGCCCCACGTCGGGAGGTGATGCAGCCTGACAGATGTTTCCTCTGGGCACATCTCTGATTCTAACAGAAAATATGAGCTTCGGCCTCATGCGGCCCACAGCTGCTTCTGAGTTACCGTGCTTCTCCCTCCCTTCCGCCTCCAGGATAAGCCTTCTCTTCATGTGTTTCTCCATCAGAATCCTAGGGCAGGGCCCTATCTTAGGAGCCAAGACATTGGCTTCCCGAGGGCCCTGAAGCAGAGCAGTGCAGCCAGGGACAGATGCCCCAGGGCATGGGGTGATGGGGCTCTGGTCCGCTGGCCAAAGCTGAAGCAGGTGTACACGTGGAGCTCGCGTCTCAGAGAAATACAGCTGTGTTAAGGAACGGGCTGCCAGTAGACACCCAATAAAGTGGTAACTAGAACTCATGGAGTAAGAGTGAAACGGGAGACAGATTTGATTGGATTTTCATGTCTTGGGTTCTTAGAAAATGCATTCAAGCCATTTACACAAGTAACCTTATAGACACATTGTTGAAGGAGACATTATTTTTTTAAGATTTTATTTATTTGACAGAGATAGAGACAGCCAGTGAGAGAGGGAACACAAGCAGGGGGAGCGGGAGAGGAAGAAATAGGCTTCCAGTGGAGGAGCCTGATGTGGGGCTCGATCCCGGAATGCCAGGATCACACCCTGAGCCAAAGGCAGACGCTTAACGACTGAGCCACCCAGGCGCCCCTGAAGGAGACATTTTTGATGAAAATAAGACTTCATGTGATATTAGCCAATCAGTGCAGGAACAGGCCCACCTGAGAGTCCATAAGATGCACTGAGGCTCCAGGGTCCCATCATGTTCTAGAATTTTAGGATCTGATGGAAAGCTTGAGTAGTGATGTTGGTGAGGAAGCTCATTCCCCAGTGCCGGCTGACTGAGGTGAGTGTCCCCCCTGCACATTTTCTTCATCCGCAGGAGGGAAAGACTGTAGTATTCTGACCGAGGGTGAGACCCTCTGAACAGATTTCTTAGTTTGGAGTCAGGTAGTGTTCTCATGTAGTGTTCTTGCTGATATTGTGGATTCTTGTTTTCATATGATTTCAGGTATGTTAAGCTACTGTAACAGATACAGTGAAGGCATGCAACGTGTCCTAAAGACGTTTGGACCCATTCCAGACTTTTCCGGGACCACAGTTGAAAAAGTTAATCAGGTACATAGACTCCTTGTAGAGAATTGCATTGGTGGAGCCATGGGTGAGGTTTTATCTTTGCCTTTTATTTTGGTGGTTCCTCATTCCTATCTTTGCTTGTCCACAGTTCTGTCATGGTCATAGGAGACCTTAGAGCAGTGCGACCAATGAACGGGTAGCTCATCTTGATTGTTTTAGAGGCACTGTAGGCCTCTGTAGATTTGGAAAGTTAGTTAATTGAGGGTTTCCTAAGCTTTTGTCTTCAAAAGCAAATTCACAGTTTGCATTAATAGGAACAATTACTCTCCTGGTAACTGAGTTCCTCTTCATGCTTCGGTTCTTCCCTTCCCTTCCCTTCCCTTTCCCTTTCCCTTTCCCTTTTTTGTTTCCTATTCCCAGGCCATGTGTGTGAAAGTTCCCAATGATCCAGAACACTTAGCTGCCAGAAGGCAGTGGAGGGACGAATGTCTTCTGAGACTTGCCAAATTGAAAAGGCAGATGCAGTCCCAGTAGCTACTGCCCTTCTTCACTGGGAGTCCTTGTTGGCGGAATTGTAAGCCCTTCTTCACCGGGAGTCCTTGTTGGTGGAATTGCAAGCACTTAATCCAGCTGCTCTGAAACAGTGGGAAGCCAGGTGGTCTTCATGCAGATTCAGAGTTGGGCTGAGGGATCTTCTGATCATGCCTTGGCCTTGGGTGTCACAGCTGCACTGGGTTCCCAGGGCTGTTGACTCCCTGCCAGCTGGGCAAGCAAGAGAGCAAATCGTCTGAAGATTTTAACTTTTATTTTTAGTGTGATTCTGTACGGCTACATTTTCTAGTCAATGATTGTGGTTTCAAGTTTATTTTAATCTGTAGCAAGGTATTTTTGTAATTATTTTCTAATCTGCTTCTGAATACCCTGTGGCCCTGCATTGATGAGGCACCTACCTTCATTTTGTTAATGCCTATTCTGAATAAAAATTTTTGATTGCATAAAGACGTCCTTTTTCTTCTGTTTTTTTCTGAGAAAGACAGTGTTTGATTCTGGTGATTGACATATTTCAGAGTGACCATGATGAGTGAATAAGCAAAAACTTTCTTCTGGGTCCTTTGTCAGCTGTTCAGTAAAAATCTGCCAATTTGGGCCAGTGGCAATCCCAAAGTGGATTCCACAGTGAGTAACCTGGAGCTCTATGGTCAGATGTGTTTGGGAAACTCCTTCCACTGCCCCACTCTTGGGCACTTACATGTCTATAGGAAATTAAAGGCTCCAAAATTCTATGGTAAATATAACTGTTTAACCCAACACCCCATTATCTTCTTAGACATGGAGTCTTGTCCTAGCACTAGTTTCCCAAATACTCTAGCAAATAGCAGTACAAGGACCTCCACCCCTGTGAGGCCAGCATGTCACAATAGCTTAGATCACGGGATCTACCACAGGGCTCTCTGCCAGCTGCCAGCTCAGTGACACTCCAGCCTTTTGACTTCAGGTGACCAGCTTCCCAGCTTCACCCAGTAGGGAGAAAATTTTCAAGGCTATGGTGGTGTGAGAACCAGTGTCCCCAGTGAGGAACTGTGTGGCAGTCGTTATTCTGGCTCTGTGTGCACATAAACTCATCCATCATGCTCACTGAGGCGACAATGCCTTTTGAGCAGTTGTGACGCAGCAGACATTAAGCACGTAGTCCCCGCCTTTCAGAGGTTTACTGTAAGACAACAAAGTGTTAGAATAAAGTACGATAGTGCCCCAGAGGATGACATACACAGGAGATCATAACTCACCACCCCGGGTGTGTCCTAGAAGGTCTCACAGGGACATCCTTTGAGCCAAGTCTTGAGTAACAGGCGAGAGTCAGCAAGACTTCCTGGCAGAGGGAGCAGAGTGGAGAAGGGTGCTGGGTGCTCCGGGAAGGTGGAGTAGTTCCCTGTAGTCGAAAAGAGAACTCTGGAGTGTTGCTGGGGCCAGATGCAGGTGGTGAAGAGCGCTGGGTTCATACCAATGTGTAGACCTCACCTAAAGCACTGGGGAACCTAAACGGCCTATAGGTTGTGAGTGGCCCAGGTGGGAGCTGATAAGGCAGTGAATTAGGAAAGTATCCTGGGGGTGGAACTGACAGTCATCACTGACGACCTGAGCAAGGTGACACCAGAGCTTCCTAAGTTGGCACCTACGCAGATGTCGATGCCATTTTATAAAATAAGGAAATGAGGAAGAAGGGGCAGGAAACCTGAATGTCTCACATATTAAACTTCACTGAAAAAAAGAATGTAGCAAGACATGAAGGAGATTTTCAGCCTTGACAAGGGTCCTTCTCTTCATCTGATTGAGTTTTAGCTGCTCCTTAAACTTCGATGACTCAGTGTATCACTCTGTGACCTACTGGTAGGTTTGTGAACTGAGCAAGTCAAGCCCTTGCTTTTCCCTATAGCTTCTGGCTCCTGCTCCTTTCCCTTAAACATACATACTCCACCCACCCTCTTGTCTTCCCAGAATTGCCACACTGTTCTCAGGCCCTGCCTGATTCCTTCTCTTATGGGCCCATGGAGGCCACTATAGTCTCTGGACCCAGGCTTGGGGTCCCTGAAGATGACTTCACTGGGGGATGTGGGGTATTGGTTTCACAGCATCAATGAGCCATGGGAATTCCAGAAAAAGTAGCCGAGGGAAGGCCAATATGAGGGAGCAAGGAGGAGCATCCTGGTGTCCCTTGTGGTGTCGTGAGCGTGGAAGACAGCAGTGGGGGCAGTTTGGGGGCACGTTCATTTACATGTTTGAATTCAGCTTTCATACTTGGGCTGCTCTGAGACACATGCAGCAGAGGTACACTCAGGCTCTGCCTATAGTGTCACAGTGTGTAATGAGGAAGGGTCAACACAAGGGGTTGGCTGCAACAGTGACAAGAGAGCCAGCATATTCATTCACACCCGAGGGCTGAAAAAATTACAATTTTCAATTTTGAGAGCGGCAGGGAATGTGTCTGGAAGTGAAGGTAAGATGCAGCACTGGAAACAGGACAAAGCTAGGAATTGGTCCAAAAGGGAACTGAAGGAGGACCAGGTATGTGAGCACAGCCTCACACAGAGGTCTCTCAGAGACATTGTAAGGCTTAAAAACGAGCAGCTTCTGCTTTTCAGTTCATCATCCCTGGGGGCTGGCTTTCAAAGGTCTTGCTTGCTTTGGTGAGTTTAGCAAGCGTGTAATTCATGTACCAGTTTTCCCATGAACGTCCTCTTTCTGTTCCAGCATCCCATCCGAGACACCACATTTGTTCAGTAGCCTCCGGTCTGTGAGTTTCTCAGTCTGGCCTTAGTTTTCGTGACCCTGACAGAGCCCTGGCCAGGCATTCTGCAGAATATCCCCAGTCTGGGTTTGTCTGGTGTTTTTCTCATGCTCAGATTGGGATTAGGCTTTGGAAAGAATGCCCCAGAGGTGAAGAACTCTTCTTGTCACATCCTATCAGGGGCTACATGATAGCCACATGGCATCATTGGGGATGTTAGCCTTCATCGGATGTGTTTGTTTGTTTGTTTGTTCGTTTTTTTATTATAATATGTTAGTCACCATACAGTACATCCCTAGTTTTTGATGTAGTGTTCCATGATTCATTGTTTGCGTATAACACCCAGTGCACCATGCAATACATGCCCTCCTTAATACCCTTCACTGGGCTAACCCATCCTCCCACCCCTCTTGCCTCTAAAACCCTCAGTTTGCTTCCTGTAGTCCAGAGTCTCTCATGGTTCATCTCCCCTTCTCTTCCCCCTCTTCATTTTTCCCTTCCTTCTCCTACCAATCTCCCTGCTATTCCTTATGTTCCACAAATAAGTGAAACCATATGATAATTGTCTTTCTCTGCTTGACTTGTTTCACTTAGCATAATTTCCTCCAGTTCCATCCATATTGATGCAAATGTTGGGTAATCATTCTTTCTGATGGCTGATTACTCCATTGTATATATGGACCACATCTTCTTTATCCATTCGTCTGTTGAAGGGCATCTCAGCTCCTTCCACAGTTTGTCTTCTGTGGACAATGCTGCTATGAACATTGGGGTGCATATGGCCCTTCTCTTCACTACGTCTGTATCTTTGGGGTAAATACCCAGTAGTGCAATTGCTGGATCATAGGGTATCTCTATTTTTAACTTTTTGAGGAACCTCCACACTGTTTTCCAAAGTGGCTGTATCAACTTGCATTCCCACCAACAGTGTAAGAGGATTCCCCTTTCTCCACATCCTCTCCAGCGTTTGTTGTTTCTTGCCTTGTCAATTTTTGCCATTCTAATTGGTGTACGGTGGTATCTCAATGTGGTTTTGATTTGAATTTCCCTGATGGCTAATGATGTTGAACATTTTTTCATGTGTCTGTTAGCCATTTGTATGTCTTCATTGGAAAAGCGTCTGTTCATATCTTCTGCCCATTTTTTTGATTTGATTATTTGTTTCTTGGGTGTTGAGTTTGAGAAGTTCTTTGTAGATCTTGTATACCAGCCCTTTATCTGTAGTGTCATTTGCAAATATTTTCTCCCATTCCATGAGTTGCCTCTTTGTTTTTTTGACTGTTTCCTTTGCCATGCAGAAGCTTTTTATCTTGTTCATTGGATGTGTTTGCCAGGTTTCTGCATGGTGAATTACCATTAGGAAAGAAGAAAGTAACTGGAAGGAAGATCTAGCCCAAGCAAATGTCCTGACTGGTTTCTGAGTCATTTTCTCAGAATGGCAAAGCTATCAGTCTCCATCCACAGTGTGATGTTCACACAGTTCCTTTCTCATTGGTCTCCGCTTCCAGATGCCTTCCTTCCCAGAAGCCCAGACTATATCCATGCACACAAGGATCCAAATGATCTCCTTGTTCCTCATGTTTCAGTGTGGCAGCTTAGCACTCTTGCAGGACTGAAGGAGGTGCCACCTGCCAAAGAATGCCACCCATGGAAGCCAGAGAAAGATGTCAGAGATTGGGCTAGCAGTGGCATCCCCATGATTTGTGTCTGGCTCTTGCTCAGTTTGGAGGTAAAGAAACCATTTCGTTAGTGCATGTGTAGTTGATGAATTATAAGATGTTTTTTCTCATGCTAATAAGACTCACAAGACTAAAGTAAAGACCAGAATGCCAGTTTCATTCATTTTCAATTGATTCATCAATCAAACATTAATTGAGCATCTACTGTGTGCCAGGTACTGCTTCTAGAGTTGGGAATGCTCTAATGAATGAAACAGGCAAAAACCACCTGCTGGTATGGATATTATACTATAGTTCTAGTGGGAGAGAACAAACACAAACCAATCAATAGACAAACCATAGAATATGTCATAAGGGGACCAGTTATGTAGCTGAAAACAAAACAGGAGAGTAATAGGGAGTACAGGTTGTGTGTGTGTGTGTGTGTGTGTGTGTGTGCATGCGCGTGTGTGTGCGCATATGCACGCACACGCGTGGGTGTAAAAGTGCACACAGTATTAGAGAAGTAATCAAGGAAGGGTTGATAAAAAGATAGATATGGTTTCTCTCATCTATGGAACATAAGAACTAGGAAGATCGGTAGAAGAAGAAAGGGGGGTAATTAGAAGGGGGAATGAAGCATGAGAGACTATGGACTATGAGAAACAAACTGAGGGCTTCAGAGGGGACGGGGGTGGGGGAATGGAATAGGCTGGTGATGGGTAGTAAGGAGGGCACGTATTGCATGGTGCGCTGGGTGTTATACGCAGCTAATAAGTCATCGAACTTTACATCAGAAACCAGGGATGTACAGTATGGGGACTAACATATAATAAAAAAAATTATAAAAAATAAATGAATAAAAAATAAAATAAAAAAAAGATAGCGTTTGAACAGAGAGCTAAAAGAAGTGAGGGGTAAAGAAAGGGGAGGTAATCAGAAGGGGGAATGAAGCATAAGAGACTATGGACTCTGAGAAACAAACTGAGGGCTTCAGAGGGGTGAGGGGTGGGGGAAGGGGATAGGCTGGTGATGGGCAGTAATGAGGGCATGTATTGCATGGTGCACTGGGTGCCATACGTAACTAATGAACCATCGAACTTTACATCAGAAACCAGGGACGTACTGTATGGTGACTAACATAATATAATAAAAAAACATTAAAATAAAAAAATAAAAATAAAGTCAGCATATAAGCAAACAAAAAAAAAAAGAAGAAGAAGAAGAAGAAGAAGAAGTGAGGGATAGAATCATGGAGAGATCCAGAAAAGAAGGACGCCCCAGGGAGAAGGAACAGAAGTGCAAACGCCATGGAGTGGAAGCCGAACCTGTATAGCGAAGGCACAGCTGGGGGTCCACGTGGCTCAGTTCCAGGAGGGAGGAAGCAGTCAGAGATGAGGCACAGGGGTGAGGGAGGGGCCTGGAAGGCCAATATGAAGACTGGCTTTTTCTTTGCACAAGGTGGGAAACCAGAGAGGTTTTTGTTTTGTTTTTTGTTTGTTTTTTTATTGTGGTAAGAATACTTTGTATCTTAGCATGAGATCTACCAACTAATCTTTGTAAAGCAGAAAAAAAAAAAAAACATCCAGTGAGAAAAAGACAGTCTCTTCAATAAATGGTGCTGGGAAAATTGGACAGCTACATGCAAAAGAATGAAACTTGACCACTCTCTCACACCATACNTCACACCATACACAAAGATAAACTCCAAATGGATGAAAGACCGCGATGTGAGACAGGAATCCATCAAAATCCTAGAGGAGAGCTTAGGCAGCAACCTCTATGACATCAGCCACAGCAACTTTTTCATGACACATGTCCAAAGGCAAGAGAAACAGTGAACTTGTGGGACTTCATCAAGATAAAAAGCTTCTGCACAGCCAAGGAAACAGTCAAAAAAACTAAGAGACAGCCCACGGAATGGGAGAAGATATTTGCAAATGATGCTACAGATAAAAGACTGGTATCCAAGATCTACAAAGAACGTCTCAAACTCAATACACAAGAAACAAATAAACAAATCACAAAATGGGCAGAAGATATGAACAGACATTTTTCCAATGAAGACATACAAATGGCTAACAGACACATGAAAAAATGTTCAACATCATTAGCCATCAGGGAAATTCAAATCAAAACCACATTGAGATGCCACCTTACGCCAGTTAGAATGGCAAAAATGGACACGGCATGAAACAACAATTGTTGGAGAGGATGTGGAGAAAGGTGATCCCTCCTACATTGTTGGTGGGAATGCAGGTTGGTACAGCCACTCTGGAAAACAGTGTGGAGGTCCCTTAAAAAGTTAAAAATTGAGCTACCCTATGACCCAGCAATTGCACTACTGGGTATTTACCCCAAAGATACAGACATAGTGAAGAGAAGGGCCTTATGCACCCCAATGTTCATAGCAACATTGTCCACAATAACTAAATCGTGGAAGGAGCTGAGATGCCCTTCAACAGATGACTGGATTAAGAAGATGTGGTCCATATATACAATGGAGTAATCAGCCATCAGAAAGAATGATTACCCAACATTTGCATCAACATGGATAGAACTGGAGGAAATTATGCTAAGTGAAACAAGTCAAGCAGAGAAAGACAATTATCATATGGTTTCACTCATCTATGGAACATAAGGAGGAAGATCTGTAGGAGAAGAAAGGGATAAAGAAATGCGGGCGTAATCAGAAGGGGGCATGAAGCATGAGAGACTATGGACTCTGAGAAACAAACTGAGGGCTTCAGAGGGGAGGGCAGTGGGGGATGGGATAGGCTGATGATGGGTAGTAAGGAGAGCACGTATTGCATGGTGCACTGGGTGTTATACGCAACTAATGAATCATGGAACTTTACATCAGAAACCAGAGATGTACTGTATGGTGACTAACATAATATAAAAAAATATTATTATGAGATCTACCTTCTTAAATTTTTAAGCATACAGTATAGTATTGTTAACTGTAGGCACAGTGTTATATAGCAGTTTTCTAGAACTTACTCATCTTGCATAACTGAAACTTTTACTCATTGAACTGCAACTCCCCATTTCTCTCTCCTGCAGCCCTTGGCAACTGCCATTTTCTCTCCTTCTATGTGTTTGACTATTGTAGATACCTCACATAAGTGGAATTACGACATTTTTGTCTTTGTGGCTGGCTTATTTCACTTCACATAATGTCCTTACGATTCATCCACGTTGTAGTATATTGGCAGGATTTCCTTCTTTTTAAGGCTGGATAATATTCTGGTATGTATATACCACATTTTCTTTCCATTCACCTGTCAATGGACATCTCAGTTGTTTCCACATCTTGGCTATTATGAATAATGCTGCAATGAACACAGGAGTGCAAATATTTCTTTGAGATTCTGATTTCAATTCTTTAGATAAATACCCAGAAGTAGGGATTGCAGGATTATATGGTAGTTCTATTTTTAAATTTTTGGGAAAACTTTATGGTGTTTCTCATAGTGGCTGCACCATTTTACATTCCCACCAAGGGTGCACAAAAGTTCTAATGTCTCCACAATTTTGCCAATACTTGTCATTTTTTTTTTCTTGATGAAAGCCATTCTAGCAGGAATGAAGTGATACCTCATTGTTGTTTTGATCTGTATTTCCCTGATGATTAGTGATGTTAAGCATCTTTTCATATCCCTGTTGGCCTGTCTTTGGAGACATGTCTATTCAGTTCCTCTACCCATTTTTAAATCAGATTGTTTGTTTTGTACTACTGAGTTGCATGAGTCTCTTACATTTTTGAATATGAATTCCTTAACAGATTTTGGTTTGCAAATATTTTCTTCCATTCTGTAGGTTAGGTTTTCACTCTGTTGATTGTTTCCTTTGCTGTGCAGAAGCTTTTAGTTTAATGTAGTCCCACTTGTCTACAGTTGCCTGTGCTTTTGGTGTCATATCCATGAAATCATTGCCAAGATCTATGTCATGAAGCTTTCCCCTCATGTTTTCTTGTAGGAGTTTTATAGTTTCAGGTTTTTTCAGAATTCTTAAGTTCTCAATTCATTTCAAATTGATTTTTGTGCCATAAGGGTCTAATTTTAGTCCTTCGCATGTGCATGTCCAGTTTTTCCCAATAGCATTTGTTGAAGACGCTGTCCTTTCCCCGTTGTGTGGTCTTGGCACCCTTGTTGAAGATCAGTTAATCATATATGTGTCAGTTTATTTCTGAGCCCTTTATTTTGTTCCATTAGTCTTTGTGTCTGTCTTTATGCCAGTACCATACTGTTTTAAATACTTTAGCTTTGTATATATTTTGGAATCAAGAAATATGGTTTCTCCAGCTCTGTTCTTTTTTCTCAAGGTTGTTTTGGCTATTTGGGTGGGTTCTTTGTGATACCATAAGAAGTTTAGGATTGTTTTTTTCTGTTTCTCTAGAAAAAAAATTCATTGAGGTTTTGATAGAGTGCATTGAATCTGTATATTACTTTGCGTAGAATGGACATTTAACAATAATAAGTCTTCCAATCCATGAACACAGGCTACCTTTTCATTTATCCGTGTCTTCGTAAATTTTTTCATCAGTATTTTGTGGTTTTCAGTGCACAAGTCTTTCCTTCTTTGTTTAAGTTTATTCCTGAGTATATTATTCTTTTTGATGCTATTATAAAGGAGATTTTTATCTTATTTTTTTTCAAATAGTTCATTGTTAGTGTTTTGAAATACAACTAATTTTGATGTGTTGATTTTGTATCCTGCAACTTTACTGAACTTGTTTATTAGTTCTAATAGTTTTTTAATGGAATCTTAGGGGGTTTTTTTGCATATAAGATTATGTCATCTGTACAACTTATGGGATTCAATAAAAGTAGTACTAAGAAGGTAGTTTATAGTAATAAATGCCACCATTAAAAAAAAGAGAATGATCTCAAACTATCTTTACACCTTAAGGAACTCAAAAAAAGAGAACAAACTAAACCCAAAGTTAGGAAAAGAAAGGAAATAATAGTCTAAAGCAAGAATAAATGAAATAGAAACTAGAAAAACAATAGAAAAAGACCAACAATTGAACTACCCTATGACCCAGCCATTGCACTACTGGATGTTTACCCCAAAGATACAGACGTAGTAAAGAGAAGGGCCATATGCACCCCAATGTTCATAGCCGCATTGTCCACAATAGCCAAATCATGGAAGGAGCCGAGATGCCCTTCAACAGATGACTGGATTAAGAAGCTGTGGTCCATATATACAATGGAATATTACTCAGCTATCAGAAAGAACGAATTCTCAACATTTGCTGCAACATGGACGGCACTGGAGGAGATAATGCTAAGTGAAATAAGTCAAGCAGAGAAAGACAATTATCATATGATTTCTCTCATCTATGGAACATAAGAACTAGGAGGATCGGTAGGGGAAGAAAGGGATAAAGAAAAGGGGGGTAATCAGAAGGGGGAATGAAACATGAGAGACTATGGACTATGAGAAACAAACTGAAGACTTCAGAGGGGAGGGGGTGGGGGAAAGGGATAGACTGGTGATGGGTAGTAAGGAGGGCACGTATTGCATGGTGCACTGGGTGTTATACGCAACTAATGAAGCATCAAACTTTACATCGGAATCTGGGGATGTACTGTATGGTGATTAACATAATATAATAAAATAAAATTAAAAAAAAAAGAAAAGAAAAAGACCAACAAAATTAAGAGTCAGTTTTCAGAGAAGATTTTAAAAATTGATAAAACTTTAGCTAGACTAAGAAAAAAAGAGAAAAATCTCAAAATACTAAGCCTAAAGTTAGCAGAAGGAAAAATTAATAAAGATTAGAGCAGGAATAAATGAAACAGAGACTAGAAAAATAATAGAAAAAGACCAATGAAACTAAGAGTTGGTTTTCTGAGAAGATTAACAAAATTGATAAACCTTTAGCTAGAATAAGAAAAAAAGAGAGAGAACTCAGAATCAGAAATGAAAGAGGAGATAATCCAAGTCATGCCCATTCTGTAATGCCTCTAGAGAAGTGTTTAAAAACACTTGCAATAAAGGTATTTCCAAGAAAAGACAAAACAAACAAGACCCACTGATATAATAGAAATGCAAACGATCAAAAGAGACTACTGTTTATTTTTTTAAGATTTTATTTATTTGTCAGAGTGAGAGAGAGCATAAGCAGGGGGAGTGGCAAGCAGAGGGAGATGTAGACTCCCTGCTGAGCAGGGAGCCCAATGTGGGACTTGATCCCAGGACCCTGAGATTATGACCCAAGCTGAAGGCAGTTGCCTAACCGACTGAGCCACCCAGGCATCCCAAGACTACTGTTTAATGTTTAACTGTGAACAATTATATGCCAACAAATTGGATGACCTAGAATAATTGGATAAATTCTTAGAAACATACAGCCTATCAAGACTAAATCATGATAAAATAGAAAATCTGAACAGACCTATAAGGAGATCAAATCAGTAATGAAAAAACAACCCAAAAAGAAAAGCCCAGTACCAGATGGCTTCACTGGTGATTTCTTCCAAACTTTTAAAGAATTAACACCAATTCTTTTAAAACTCTTCCCAAAAATTAAAGAAGAGGGGATACTTTCAAACTTATTTTATGAGGCCAGCATTACTCTGATATTGAAAGACAAAGACACTATAAGAAAAGAAAACTACAGACCAATATCCTTGATAAATGTAGATGCAAAAGTCCTCAAAAAATACTAGCAAACCAAATTCAACATTAAAATGATCATATACCACAACCAGGTGAGATTTATCCCTGCAACGCATGGATGCTTCAATATATGGAAGTCAATTAATGTGATATACCACATTAATAGAACAAAGGATTAAAAGTTACATGATTATTTCATTAGATTCAGAAAAAGCATTTGACAAAATTTGGCAACTTTCACAATACAAACTCTCAATGAATTAGGAATAGAAGGAAAATACCTCAACATAGTAAAGGCCATATGTGAAAAGTCCATAGCTAACATCACACCCAATGGTGAAAAACTGAAAACTTTCCCTCTAAGATCAGGAACAGGGAAAGGATGCCTGCTCTTGCCACTTAGATTCAACATAGCACTGAAAGTCCTATCCAGAGCAATTAGGCAAGAAAAAGAAATAAAAGACATTCAAATTGCAGAGGAGCATTTGAGCAGAGGAGTGGCACCATTTGACTTAGGTTTTTCAAGGCTCCCTCTGGCTTGTGTTGAGAAGAGACTATCTGGAGCCAAGAGTAGAAGCAGGGAGGGTCATCAGGGACTTCAATTGTCTCAGTCAGAGATGGTAGCAGAGATTTCAAAGAGGGAGTTGTTAGTTGCAGTGGTGAGAAGCAGCCAGATTCTGGAGATATCTTGGAGGTGGAGCTAACAGGATGGGCTGACAGATTGGATGTGGATTATGAGAAAAAGGAACTGGTCAAGGATAACTCCAAGGTTTGTGTCTAGGGCAATGGGACAGATGGAGTTGTCACTCATTGAGATAGGGAAGATGGGGCAGGGGAGGAACAAATGATAACTAGAAAGTTGCCTTGTGGCTTGGAATCCGAGCAAGAGGATGGTGGGTGGTGCTGAACTATGATTGTCTGGTGTACCCACCCATCTCAACCTTAGTCTCTACTTGCCAAGTGGAGGAAACCCTTGGGTCAGGTGGGAAGAAAATGTTTTACCCTGCACAATGTCGGAGAAAGCTACATAAAGACTTTGTTCTTCTGTTCCCCTCTTTTTTACTGAACTCCATTTTTCCATTTTGTCTTCAGAGAAGTGAATATTGATTTGCTGCAGTTTCCTTATTCAATAAATATTCTTTGAGCAACTACTGTGTATTTAGGTCTTGTTAGGGATCTGAGGCTACAGAATTGAATTTACCTTGATCATTAGAAGTTCACAGTTTAGTGAAGAAGGTGGACACATGAAGAGAAAAGCATAAAGTTGCAAGTGCAATAAGAGAACTGTGCACAGAGTGTTACAGAAGCACAAGAAAGGGCCCTTAGCTAAGCCTAGTGTGGGGTCAAGAAGGCTACAGCCAGTATTCCCTAAGGAGGAGGTGTCTGAGTTGTAAATCTTGAGACGTGAGAATAAATGAGCCTAGCAACGGTTAATTTCTATCAGAAGAATATTAGGTACAATAGAAAGCACTAAGTAAATAATTATTAAAAGGAAGAACAAGTGAAAGGGAGTTAAAGAGGGGAGCTGCGAGGGGCAGAATAAGAACACCTGGGCACCAGCCATGGCTTCTCACAGCCAATCCTCTTTGTACATGTTTGGAAGACGTCAGCCCCACCAGGACTTGTACAGTTGGTTGAACTTCATCATGTGTTCATTTTATTGGCTTCATTCTGAAGGTAATCTTAACTCTAAGTTTAAGGGACACTGATTAAATCCCCAAGCCATGTGTCCATCAAACATTTTCTTGTTCTGTTGGCTTCCTCCTAACCTGGCTAACATCCAGAGAGTTTAGTACAGACTGTGTCAAACTGAAAGAAGGGTAGTATTTGTCAAAAAACCATCTTCTCTTTAGATTTTTCTCTATACCATTTTGCTTCTCACTCTCATTTTGCCCTCACTTTTTAAAAAACTAAAGCTAGAAATTTCTGTAAATATGGAACAAAATATTGTCATTGGTGAAGCTTATGCAGGTAGCCAAGACATCTAGACAAAACCAAGCTATCTAAAAGCAGTGTTGCAGGGCATTGAGCATCATGCTTGAAAGCTGGCAGATACTGGAGTGCAGTAATTCTGCATTTTTCCTCCTTGAATCGCTGGCATTGAACCTGGAATAGAGTTCGCGTGTGGTAGGCACTCAGCAGTGTTTGTACATGAGGCCAGGTAAATGAGTGGGGTCCCAGTGAGGGGGGCTTGGTGACCCTCTGCCAGGATCCGTGGGCACAGAGGAGGAACCTGCAGCCCCTCCCCTGTGCTCAGAGAGCAGGAGTGAGTGTGCTCAAACTGCATGCTCCACATGCGGATAATAGGAAAAAGTGTGTTCTTAAAGAGTGAAGGTTGATAACACTGGAGCTTCTTACTGAGGAAAGAGACGTCATGCCAGTTTCTTGAAACCTTTAAGATAGGTCAATCTAGTTCTACCTAATATAGAAAGAGAGACTTGATCTCTCAAGGAAGGAAAACAGGTCATTAGCTCACATACAAATATTTACATAGAAAGCACCCTAAAGGAAGTATATCAAAATGCTAAGCTTGGTTATTTGGGGATGGTTTTAAATTTCTTCTTTATGGTCTTCTTTACACTATGAGTTTTAGTATACATACATGTTATTTTTACATTAAAAAGCTCAATACTGTTGTCCTGAGTTGTCTGCTATGGGGACTTCCACATGGCCATCAAAACCAGAGCATAGAAGAGATGACCTCTGGTGTCCTCCCATCTGGACCTGTCCACATGTGGATAGTTTCACATATGGACAGTGTGTGTAAGTTGTTGAATGGTCCTGCAGAGCCAGAGCTGGCTTTCCACCACGGAGAGCCCAAACCCAGAGGTGCATAGGGATGCTCTCTCTGTATAGAGCTATATGGTCCCCCAACACTTGGCTACACCTGCCAGCTCACTGTTGTCATCATCTTCTCTTCAATAGTCTCTGAGGTTCTACTGTCTTACATCCTGGGGATACCTCTTTTTTTTTAAGATTTTAAATTTTTTTTTATTTATTTGACAGAGAGAGAGAGAGAACACACAAGCTGGGGAGGCAGCAGGAGAGGGAGAATCAGGCTCCCCACTGAGCAGGGAGCCAGATGTGGGGCTCGATCCAAGGACCCTGAGATCATACCTGAGCTGAAGGCAGATGCTTAACTGACCAAGCCACCCAGGTACCCCCTAGGGATACCTCTTAAAACAAGACCAGGTTCCTACTTTCATGGAGCTTATGTTCTAAATGAATAAGGCAGTAAAAAAAAGAGTAACTAAGTAGATAAACAAATGAAATGCCAGATAGTGGAAAGTGCTGATCAGAGAATGAAATCAAGTAATAGGACAGCGTGTGCCCAATGTCTGCTTCATGCTGGATGCTTGGGAAGGCCTATACAAGATCTGGATGACAAGAAGGACACAGCTCTGTTCCAATCTGTGAAGGAGCTGCAAGGGAGAAATCACGGTTGGAGACCAGAGCTGGAAGTGAAGGTCTAAGCAGGTGAGCAGGTGCAGGGGCCGAAGGCAGGCTGCATGGTGGGGAGAGGGAGTGGATGGAGGGGAGCACAGATAAGGGGGTGGGGTGTAGGGTAAGTCAGAGTTTGATTTAAATGCAGTGGGAAGCTCTGGACATGGTATAGTCTAGCTGATATGCATTTTGAAAAGCCCTGTGGAATCAGAGGTCAACCAACTTTTCCTGTAAAGGTTCATACCATGCTTGTGGGAGTCTATTACAGCTACTCCACACTGCCTTAGCCTAAAAGCAGCCATAGGTAAAAGGAAATGAATGAGTGGCCATATTCCAATAAAACTTGCTTGCAGGCATTGGACGTTTGAAGTTCATGTGACTTCAATATATCAGGAAATCTTGTTCTTTTGATTTTTTCCCCTACCATTTAAATGTAAAACCCATGCTTAGCTCACAGGATGTACAAAGTCTTGGCAGGTGGGTTTAGACTCTGGGAGGGATTGGGGAAGGCAGGCCTGGCTCAAGGAAGAAGTCAGAGGCCCTGCAGCAACCCAGGCCAGGCAGTGCTGCCAAGGACCAAGGACTGGGAAGGGAGCACGGGAGGAATGGGGAGAGATTTGGGTGTCTCTTTGGAGGTAGTCAATAGGACTTGTTGGTGGTTGGGATGTGGAGTAGAAAGCCTTGTAGCCATCCAAGTTGCAGGTTAGACCTGTTTGGTGCCAGTGGTTCGGCCTTTGGGAAGGCTGAAGGTTGAAACTACTGTCCTGATCCTTATGACAAAAAAGAGCTTGGGGCCTGTGGGAGGTAGAATGCCAGGGCTTACCACAGGAACACTGGGGTGGGCAGGGCTGGGGCTGATTGTGGGTAGAGAGTCTGCCCTCAGTTCTCAGTGTCCCAGCTCACGGCTGGTCACACACCTTGTGAAGGCTGATGAAAGAACATGGGCCAACAGTTACATTTCTCAGACCGAGGGACGGAGCACCCTTCATTCCACCAGGGTGCGAGAGACTTGGCCGCTTCTGAAGGTGGGGAGTGGCAGGCTGCAGGAGAGCACAATAGCAAGCACACAATGACACAGGTTGAAAAAAAATATTACACAGTTTCCCAGTGGCTCAGTTGGCTCTTTGAGGAGCCACAGAGCACAGTGATCAGGAGCACAGGCTCTGGAGCCACAATGCCTGAGTTCAGGTTGTAGTGTGGCTGTATGGAGTGGGGTGGTCTCGGGCAAGGTACCATGCTCACACGTCAATGTCTCACTTGCCTCACGTGATGGGTCCTGTCACTGTAGCACCTTATCGTGCTGTTTGAGATGATAGATCTCATCTTTGCTGTAGAGTCTGGCCACATGATCAGCACTGGGACACTAGCAGCTAGACAGCTGCAGACAGAGAATCTATGGAGAGTGCCCGTGGAGACATAAGGGTTCTCTCCAACAGTTCTCCATGGCCTGAGAGTAGTGGGTGTTTACTCACCATGACAAATGCCCTACAGTGCTCATCGTGCATGCCTTCCCTGCTCCCTGGACTATTTTCCTGATGGCAGGGGCAAGGAGCACATGTGATGTCTTGTGTCCCTCACAGATCAGTGCATGGTGCTAGAGAGTGAGCATGAGTCATGTCAAGGGGTGCTGTATTTCTTAGGGTTCTCCAGAGAAACATACCCCAATAGGCTATGTAAAGATATGCACAAATAGTTATTGTAGGAATTGATTCATATGATTACGGACACAGAGAAGTCCCTCGATTTGCTGTCGGCAGGTTGGAGCCCCAGGAGAACTGGTATACAATCCTGTCCGAATCTCAAGGCCTGAGAGTCAGGAGAGCCAACGTCTATGGGCAGGAGTAATTGAATGTCCCAGCTCAGAAAGAAAGCAAATTTGCTCTTCCTCCACCTTTTTGTTCTATTCAGGCCCTCAATAGATTGGATGAGACCCAACTGTATTGATAGAATCTTCTTTACTCAGTCTATGACTCAAATGCTAGTCTCTTCCTGAAACACCCTTGGAAGACAGACACATCCAGAAATAATGATTTACCACACCCCTTAGGCTAGTCAAGTTGATGCATAAAATTAACCATCATAAGCACCTACCCAGTCTCTGCATCATGCCACCTGTAGAAAGCCTAACTCAGGGACAAAAGGAATCAAAAAAGAAAAAGAAATTCTGATGGCTACCTTCACCTGTTATATTAGTCCACTTGGGCTATCATAATATAATGCCACAGAATGAGTGGTTTGGAAAACAGGCATTTATTTCTCACAGTTCTGGGGGCTCAAAGTCCAAGATCAGGCTGCCAGCATGGTCAGGTTCTGGTGAGAGCTCTCTTCCTGGCTTGCAGATGGCTGACTTCTCACTGTGTCCTCGCATGGCCTTTCCTCAATGTGCATGGAGAGAGAGTGAGATCGCTCTCTTCTTTTTTATGGGGCCACTGATCCTATTGTGTTAGGACCCCACCCTTTGGACCTCATTTAACCTTCGTTCACTCCTTACAGACCCTATTTCTAAATAGAGTCAATCTGGGGGTTAGGAGTTCAACATATGAATTTGGGGGATGGAATGCAATTTGGTCCATAGCACCTATCAAAGAATATGAAAAAGAATCCATGGCAACACTTCTCAAACCACTTCTATCCTGCCTGGTTACAGCTGCCTGGCCCCACTCATTCACCAGCCCTCCTGGATCTCTTCCTAAATCTTCTAGTTCCACGTTATTTACTTCTGGGTTGTACCCTCCCAGGCAGGCAAGAAGACAAGACTCTCACTCAGCAGAGATCCCGATCTTGTACTCCCAGGTAAGCAGAGCAGGGAAAGAAGGGCAGAAAGGGGTGGCACATTCATATGTTGATGATCCTTCCTCGCTGAATATGGACATTATTCAGGGGGATCCTGTGTACACTCTATCTTCTCATTTAATCCTCACACAGGCCTTGAAGTAGGAGACTGAGATGCTTAGAGAGCCAGGAAGTGCTGGGGCCAGAACCTGAATTCAGGCAGTCTATATTCAGAGGCCACACTCCTTCATGCAATATCTAGACAAGATTACAGGCCAGAAGGTCTCTGGGCCCCAAGTTTCTCCCTGATGGTATTGTGGGGATTCAGTTGGGGCATGACTGTAAGCCCACACTGGCCATCCTTTGAGCTGGAGTTGGAAGAGGCTCAGGATTCTTGGGAAAATTTTAGGTTGAAAATACATGAGGAGAGAGGCCTTAATGAAGGGCCTGGGACTAAATGGAAAGTCCCAGAACAGTGGAGCTCTGCACAGGGATGTTCCGTGACGGTTTGAGTGAGTGGGGCTTGGATGTCCATGTCCCACAAGCACATACAGGTGGCTTGCCATGCACTGGCTCTCATGGAACACACAGCCAGCCATCAGAAACCACCCACTGTGTGGGTGCTGTGGGAGAGAAGATGTGTGCTATGACATCCCAAGTCACATGGCGCTTTGTTTAGGGTCCCCTCTGTGTTTGTGTAGCAGGGTGCTGTCAAGGATGGCTTCCCTCAGGAAATGTTGTTTGACCTGAAACAGGAAGACTAACTCGAAGCTTCCCAGGCTAAGGGACCAAAGCTAGGGAGACAGTATTTCCCTTTGCTCATCTGTAAAATGAAACTAATAATAGAACTTATCTCAAATAACTGTTGTGTGAGGAGTAGGTCATGTGGGAATGCTTCAAGTGCCTGACTCTAGCAGACATGCCCGTGTTCTGCCCACATACCCTGGGATCTTGCATCTATATGCAGAAAGCTACGTACTGTGGGTATCTGTTGTAGGAAATGTTGGGGTTTGGAACTGATGGCCAAGAAAGAATTCTTGAGATGTCTGGTGCAAAAAGATGGTTTTATGAAAGCACAGGGACAGGACCTGTGGTCAGAGAGTTGCACTGGGGTCATGAGGAGTGGCCCATTATATACTTTCAGTTTAGGAGGAGGTTAGGGATAAAGTAAGTCTCTAAGGAAGGTTTTCAGGACCTTGACAGGGATAGTCTTGTTGGGAAAAGGTCATTTATTACTGTCTAATAAAACCCCAGTCATGAGACCCTTCAGATGTGTATCAGTGGGCCGTATATTTGGGGGATGATCGCTAACATATATCTTGGGGGGAAGAGATAAAGGAAGTTTCCAAAGGAATTTTTATATGTTAAAGTAGACTCATAGGAGCCGGGGGGGGGGGCAGGCTAAGATTGCCTTTTGCCCTTTGCAAAGTATTAACTTCGAGGCAGCTGAGCTCCCAGAGGAAGGTCACTCTACTTATTTCAAGGACTTGTCAATGGGCTGTAAGTAGTAAGGAAATTTAATTTTTTTTTTCTTTTGCCTTTGTTTCCCACATCACTTGGGATTCTGTGGCAGAGTTTTCTTCTGGCTATGGGAACATGCTCAACCTACAGATAAGCAGGTTGGAGAGCAGATGCCTCCAGAAGTGCCTTTCACAATGACAGACAGGAAGTTGGCAGGTAAATAGCCCACTCCCTGCACCCCCTGCCTCAAGTTGGGATACCTGAGCTGAGCTGTCCACTGCCTCCCAGAGATCCCCCTGGCCGATGTAAGCTACATTTGCACATGATGGTTCAGCAGAGTTCAGCAGAGTTCCATAAATGCTAGCTCTATAATGGAGATGGACAAAGAAATGGAATATTTGGAATATTCCTTGGGAGGGAAAGATAACAGAACTTGGTGATGGGTCAGATATGGGGATGGTGAGGAGGGGAGATGGTGCCCAGTGTCGGGCTTTTGTGGCTTACATGGAGACCTGCCCTGAGGTAGGGACCCAGAGAGGGCTGAGGGGGAGGAGAAGGCCTGAGTTTATCTCTGGCCATACTACACTTGAGATGCCCATGAAATTTGAGTGAGGTCTCGAGCAGGGGGAGGGATGGATGGATGAGGGTGGACATCAGAAAGGAAGTCTGGGCTGGAACAAACTTGGAAGTCATAAGGACCTACCTGATAAGCGAAGCCATGGGTGTAGCTGAAATTACGTAGGGAGGCAGCATTGCAACTGAAGATGAGAGGCAGGGAAGTGAGCCTGAGCCAGGAAACGCAGTGACCATTGAAGGACACAGAGAAGAAACAGGAGGGAAGAAGGAGGAAAATCACAGAGTCGGGAGTTACTGAAGCCTGGGGATGAGGGGCCCCCAAGGCTGCCTCACAGTGTGGTGCTGTTTCCCTGTCTGGGTGATACTTTGGTGATCCCACCATCTCTCTTTCCTCTATTTCCTGAGCCAAACCCAAGCAACAAGGAGGGGCTGGAGACCCACCTTCTCAGACATGGGAGTCAGAAATAAGCCTTGTTACCACAGGCTTAGGAAGAAGTGGTAGGCTATAATGTGCCCCCTTTGCTTCAACTGCCCCTAACTCTCCCTAGGGCCACCTAGCCTGAGGCTTTTACCTCAGTTTCCTTGACTAACCCCAAGGGACCGCCCCAGGCCTGGACTCCATTCAGTCTGGGGCCCACCTTTTGCTACCCTTCTTTCCCTACAGCTGGGGTCATGCTCCTGCCTGGACATCACACCAGAACCACAACTCTTCTAGAAGAACTCCCCATGTTGTCAATTTCTGGACTCTCTCAAGGAGGATTGGACCCCTCTTTGCACTGCTCTAAATTCTTGCAACTCCTGTTGTCACCCCAGGACAGGGACACCAATTTCATGCAGGTTGCAGCCAGCTTGGTGTGGTGCAGCCTGGCAATGACCCTGCCCTGCCAGCTCTGCCTTCTCCTCTTCCTGCTCTGGGCCTGCGTTGACCACAAGGGAGACATCCCTGGGGGCCCCTTCGGCTCTTGGGCAGGCCAACACTTATGGGGCCGCCATTGACTAAAGGATGGCTGGGACACATCAGTTCATGCTTCCCCTTTCTTTCCCTGGACAACAATTCTGAAACATCTCACTATACTCCTCAGAAGGCTCTTTGGGTAGAGCACAGGGTACCAGTGGCTCTGGCTTCCACCTCCTTCCCCTTTCATGCTTTGGGTCCTCACCCTTGCCTAGGTGTTCACTCCCCAGCAAAATTCCTGCTTGGAAGACTTGGGCCCCACTGAGACTGAGAGATTTCTCACTCTTGCTCCCTCTCAGCTCCTCTCCACATGGTGTATCATGCTTAAAGGGTCTATCCAACAAGACCTAACAATTGTAAATATTTATGCCCCTAACATGGGAGCTGCTAATTATATAAGTCAATTAATAACAAAATCAAAGAAACACATCAACAATAATACAATAATAATAGGGGATTTTAACACCCCCTTCACTGAAATAGACAGATCATCTAAGCAAGAGATCAATAGGGAAATAAGGGCTTTAAGTGACACACTGGACCAGATGGACTTCACAGATATATTCAGAACATTCCATCCCAAAGCTACAGAATACACATTTTTCTCTGGTGCACATGGAACATTCTCCAGAGTAGATCACATCCTGGGTCACAAATCAGGTCTCAACTGGTACCAAAAGATTGGGATATTTCCCTGAATATTTTTGGACCACAATGCTTTGAAACTCGAACTCAGCCACAAGAAGAAAGTTGGAAAGAACTCAAATACATGGAGGCTAAAGAGCATCCTACTAAAGAATGAATGGGTCAACCAGGAAATTAAAGAAGAATTTTTAAAAATTCATGGAAACAAATGAAAATGAAAACACAACTGTTCAAAACCTTTGGGATGCAGCAAAGGCAGTCCTAAGAGGAAAGTATATAGCAATACAAGCCTTTCTTAAGAAACAAGAAAGGCCTCAAATACACAACCTAACGTTACAACTAAAGGAGCTGGAGAAAGAACAGCAAATAAAGCCTAAACCCAGCAGGAGAAGAGAAATAATAAAGATCAGAGCAGAAATCAATGAAATAGAAACCAAAAGAAAGTAGAACATATCAATGAAACTAAGAGCTGGTTCTTTGAAAGAATTAATAAGATTGATAAACCCCTAGCCAGAATTATCCAAAAGAAGAAAGAAAGGACCCAAATCAATAAAATTATGAATGAGAGAGGACAGATCACAACCAATATCAAAGAAGTACAAACAATTATAAGAACATATTATTAGCAACTATATGCCAACAAATTAAGCAATCTGGAAGAAATAGATGCATTCCTAAAGACGTATAAACTACCAAAACTGAACCAGAAAGAAATAGAAAACCTGAACAGACCCATAACCAGCAAGAAAATTGAAGCAGTAACCAAAAATCTCCCCCCAAAAAAGAGCCCAGAGCCAGATAGCTTCCCAGGGGAATTCTACCAAACACTTAAAGAAAAATTAATAGCTATTCTTCTGAAACTGTTCCAAAAAAAATAGAAATGGAAGGAAAACTTCCAAACTCATTTTATGAGGCCAACATTACCTTGATCCCCAAACCAAAGACCCCACCGAAAAGGAGAATTACAGACCAATATCCTGTTGAACATGAATCCAAAAATTCTCACCAGGATACTAGCCAATAGGATCCAACAGTACATTAAAAGGATTATGCACCATGACCAAATGTGATTTATTCCTGGGCTGCAAGGTTGGTTCAGCATCTGCAAATCAATCAATGTGATACACTACATTAATAAAAGAAAGGACAAGAACCATATGATATTCTCAATAGATGCAGAAAAAAACATTTCACAAAGTACAGCATCCATTCTTGATTAAAACTCTTCACAGTGTAGGGATAGAGGATACATACCTCAATATCATAAAGGCCATCTATGAAAAACACACAGCAAATATCATTTTCAATGGGGAAAAAATGAAAGCTTTTCCCATAAGGTCAGGAACATGGCAGGGATGCCCACTATCACCACTGCTGTTCAACATAGTACTAGAAGTCCTAGCCTCAGTGATCAGACAAGAAAAAGAAATAAAAGGTATCCAAATCAGCAAAGAAGAGGTCAAACTCTCACTCTTTGCAGATGACATGACACTTTATGTGGAAAACAAAAAGACCCTACCCCAAAACTGCTAGAACTCATACAAGAATTCAGTAAAGTGGCAGGATATAAAATCAATGCACAGAAATCAGTTGCATTTCTATACACCAACAACAAGACAGAAGAAAGAGAAATTAAGGAGTCGATCCCATTTACAATTTCACCCAAAACCATAAGATACCTAGGAATAAATCTAACCAAAGAGGCAAAGAATCTCTACTCAGAAAACTATAGAATACTCATGAAAGAAATTGAGGAAGACACAAAGAGTTGGAAAAACGTTCCATGCTCATGGATTGGAAGAACAAATATTGTGAAAATGTCTATACAACCTAGAGCAATATACACATTTAATGCAATTCCTATCAATAAACCATCAACTTTTTTCACAGAATGGAACAAATAATCCTAAAATTTGTGTGGAACCAGAAAAGACCCTGAATAGCAACAGGAATATTGAAAATGAAAACCAAAGCTGGTGGTATCACAATGCTGGACTTCAAGCTCTACTACAAAGCTGTAATCATCAAGACAGTATGGTACTGGCACAAAAACAGACACATAGATCAATGGAACAGAACCGAGAACCCAGAAATGGACCCTCAACTCTATGGTCAACTAATCTTCGACAAAGCAGGAAAGAATAACCAATGGAAAAAATATCGTCTCTTCAATAAATGGTGCTGGGAAAATTGGACAGCCATATGTACAAGAATGAAACTGGACCATTTCCTTACACCACACACAAAAATAGACTCAAAATGGATGAAAGACCTAAATATGAGACAGGAATCCATCAAAATCCTTAAGGAAAATATAGGCAGCAACCTCTTTGACCTCAGCCACACAACTTCTTCCTAGACACATTGCCAAAGGTAAGGGAAGCAAGGGCAAAAATGAACTATTGGGAATTCATCAAGATAAAAAGCTTTTGCACAGCAAAAGAGACAGTTGACAAAACCAAAAGACAACTGACATAATGAGAGAAGATATTTGCAAATGACATATCAGATAAGGGGCTAGTATCCAAAATCTATAAAGAATTTATCAAACTCAACACCCAAAGAACAAATAATACAATCAAGAAATGGGCAGAAGGCATGAACAGACATTTCTCCAAAGAAGACACACAAATAGCCAACAGACACATGAAAAAGTGGTCAACATCACTTGGCATCAGCGAACTACAAATCAAAACCACAATAAGACACCACCTCACACTACTCCAAATGGCTAAAATTAACAAGTCAGAAAACAACAAATTTTGGTGAGGATGCGGAGAAAGGGGAACCCTCTTACACTATTGGTGGGAATGCAAGCTGGTGCAGCCACTCTGGAAAGCAGTGTGGAGGTTCCTCAAAAAGTTGAAAATAGAACTACCCTATGACCCAGGAATTGCATTACTGAGTATTTACCCCAAAGATACAAATGTAGTGATCCAAAGGGGCATGTGACCCCAATGTTTATAGCAGCAGTGTCCACAATAGCCAAACTATGGAAAGAGCCTGAATGTCCACCAACAGACAAATGGATAAAGAAGATGTGGTGTACATATATGTAATGGAATATTATGCAGCCCTCAAAAATGAAATCTTGCCATTTGCAATGATGTGGATGGAAATAGAGGGTATTATGCCACATGAAATAAATCAATTGGAGAAAGACAATTATCATATGATCTCACTCATATGTGGAATTTGAGAAACAAGACAGAGGATCATAGGAGTAGAGAGGAAAAAAATGAAACAAGATGAAACCGAAAAGGTGACAAACCATAAGAGACTCTTAATCTCAGGAAACAAACTGAGGGTTGCTAGAGTGGAGGGGTGTGGAAGGGATGGGATGGGTGGGTGATGGATATTGAGGAGGGTATGTGCTACAGTGAGTGCTGTGAATTGTGTAAGACTGATGAATCATAGACCTGTACCCCTGAAACAAATAATACATTATATGCTAATAAAAAAAATCCCTCAAAAGTATACTTATCATGATGAGCACTGAGGAATGTATAGAATTGTTGAATCACTATAACACTATATGTTAATTATACTGGAATTTAAGAAAAAGTCCTGACCAGGAGGCAAGATGGCAGAGGAGGAGGGGACCCCATTATAACTGGTCCCCTGAACTTAGCTGGGTATCTATTAAACCATTTTGAACACCCACAAAATCAGCCTGAGATGTAAATATATATACCTGGATCTCTACGAGTGGAAAAGCAGCTGCTTTTTGCAAGGTAGGACATGTGGAGTCATGAATCTAAGGGGAGATATGGGAAGATAAACAGAAGGGGGAGGAGCCTCCATAAACTGGCTCCTGGAAAGTGATATAACCCTGGAGTGCAAAATCAGAGTCCTTAGAAATCTGCTCTAGGGAGCAACATGCCTCTCTGAAAGGGGCTCTGGAAATGAAAAGGTGTAATTCTAGGTAGAACATTGTGGTCTCGGGAGGATGACAGTCCTACGGATCCCGTAAGACTAAAATCCCAATGCCAGGGGAAGATCGCATATTGAGCTCCAGGTGTGGCCTCATGACTTGTTTATTTGTCAGATAAAATTCTCCTTTTTTTATTCTTTTTCTTATGCTTTTCCTATCTTTTTTCTTTTTACATTCTCCTCATTTCAACTAGATGTTTATTATAACAACTTATTTTTCATAGTTGTTTTTAACTTGTATTTTTTCACACCTATATTTTTATAGATATATGCTTTATTTTAGTCCTTTTTTCATTCTATTCAATTTTAGTCCTTTTTTCATTCTATTTAACATATATTTATACACAAGTTTTACTTTCCTTGTAATTTTGGGATGCAGTGTCTTCTAACACACAGACCAAATACACCCAGGAACAACTGAAACACCCTGCTTTGCCCACACTAAGATTATAGCCCTCCTACCCCTCCCCACCTTTTAAAAAATTTTAATTTTTAAATTTTATTCTTGTGTCTTATTTTGGCTTTGTTTTTTCAGTGGTGGCTTCTGACCACTCTGGATTTTGCTAGGGTGCATCTTGCTTGGGTCGTGGTTTATATTTTGGACTCTGCTCATTCACTCAACCATCCCTCAACAGAATGAGTAGGAAGAGGAACTCTCAACAAAGAAAAGAACCAGACACAATGTCCTCTGCCACAGAACTAATGATATGTATATAAGCAAGATGTCAGAGTTAGAATTCAGGATAGCAATTATAAAGTCATTAGCTAGGTTTGAAAAAACATTAGTGACAATATAGAATCTCTAAGAGCAGAAATAAGATCTAATCAGGCTGAACTAAAAAATTCTATGAATGAGATGCAGTTTAAACTAGATACTCTAACAACCAGGGTAAATGAGGCAGAAGAGAGAATTAGAGATCTAGAAGATAAGCAGATGGAAAGGAAGGAAGTTGAGGAAAACAGAGACAGGATGCTAGTAGCACATGAAAAAAGGACTGGAGACATTAATGATGCCATGAAATGTTCCAATGTCAGAATTATCGGAATTCCCGAGGGGGTGGAGAGAGAGAGGGCTAAAAAGTATATTTGAGCAAATCATAGCTGAGAACTTCCCTAATTTGGGGAAGGAAACAAACATTCGAGTCCAAGAGGCAAAGACGGCCCCTCGCAAAATCAATAAAAGTAGATCAACACCCCAACATATAATAGTGAAGCTTGCAAATTTTATAGCCAAAGAAACAATCTTGAGAATAGCCAGGGAGAGGAGGTTCCTTACATATGGAGGGAGGAACTCGGAATATCAGACCTGTCCACAGAAACCTGGCAAGCCAGAAAGGGCTGGCAAGACGTATTCAGGGTACTAAATGAAAAGAACCTGCAGTCAAGAATACTTTATCCAGCAAGGCTGTCATTTAGAATGTATGGAGAGGTGAAGCTTTCAGGATAGGCAAAAACTGAAGGAATATGTGACCACCAAGCCAGCCCTGCAAGAAATATTAAGGGGGTTTCTGTAAGCAAAGAGAGACTGCAAGACTCACATAGACCAGGAAGAAACAGAGAAAATCTACAGAAACAGGGACTTTACAGGCAATTCAATGGTACTAAATTCATATCTTTCAATAGCTACTCTGAATGTAAATGGGCTGAATGCTCCCACAAAAAAACACAGCATTTCAGATTGGATAAAAAAGCAGGACCCATCCATATGTTGTCTACAAGAGATTCATTTTGAACCTAAAGACACCTTCAGATTGAAAGTGAGGGGATGGAGAACAATTTAGCATGCTAATGGACCTCAAAAGAAAGCTGGGGTAGCAATCCTCATACCAGGCAAATTAGATTTTAAACCAAAGACCATAGTAAGAGATGTTGAAGGACACTATATCATACCTAAAGGGTCTATCCAACAAGATCTAAAAATTGTAAATATCAATGCCCCCAACATGGGAGTAGCCAATTATATAAACCAATTAATAACCAAAATAAACATATTGATAATAATACATTAATAGTAGGAGACCTCAACACTCCACTCACAGCAATTGACAGATCATCCAAGCAGAAGATAAACAAAGAAACAAGACCAGATTGGACTTCATAGATATATACAGAACATTCCATTCTAAAACAACAGAATACACATTCTTCTTGTGCGCACATGGCAACATTCTCCAGAATAGCTCACATACTGGGTCACAAATCAGATCTCAACCAATACCAAAATATTGAGATTATTCCCTGCATATTTTCAGACCACAATGCTTTGAAACTGGAACTCAACCAGAAGAAGAAATTTGGAAAGAAATCAAACACTTGGAAATTAAAGACCATCCTGCTAAAGAATGATTGGGTTGTAAGTAGTAGGAAGATCGGTAGGAGAAGAAAGGGATAAAGAAAGGGGGGTAATCAGAAGGGGGAATGAAGCATGAGAGATTATGGTCTCTGGGAAATAAACTGAGGGCTTCAGAGGGGATGGGGTGGGGGAATGGGATAGGCTGGTGATGGGTAGTAAGGAGGGCACATATTGCATGGTGCGCTGGGTGTTATATGCAACTAATGAATCATGGAGCTTCGTATCAGAAACCAGGGATGTACTGTATGGTGACTAACATAATATAATAAAAAATATTTATAAAAATAAAGTGGTCACCTAGAACATAAAAAAAATAAAAAATAAATAGTAAGGAGGGCACATATTGCATGGTGCACTGGGTGTTATATGCAACTAATGAAGCATAGAACTTTGCATCGGAATCTGGGGGTGTACTGTATGGTGACTAACATAATATAATAAAAAAAATCATTAAAAAAAAAAAGACCCAGTGCAGGGGCGCCTGGATGGCACAGTCCTTAGGCATCTGCCTTCGGCCCAGGGTGTGATCCCAGCGTTCTGGGATCAAGCCCCACATCAGGCTTCTCCTCTAGGAGCCTGCTTCTTCCTCTCCCACTCCCCCTGCTTGTGTTCCCTCTCTCGCTGGATGTCTCTCTCTGTCAAATAATAAATAAAATCTTTAAAAAAAAATAATAAATAAATAAATAAATATCGACTCTTAAAAAAAAAAAGAATGATTGGGTCAACCAGGAAATTAAAGAAGAACTTAAGCAATTCATTGAAACTAATGAAAATGAAAACACATTGAACCAAAACCTATGGGATACTGCAAAGGCAGGGAAATACATAGTCATCCAAGCCTCTCTCAAAAAATTAGAAAAATCCCAAATGCACAAGCTAACCTTACACTTAAAGGACCTGGAGAAAGAATAGCAAATAAGGCCTAAACCAAGCAGGAGAAGAGAAATAATAAAGATCAGAGCAGAAATCAATGAAATAGAAACCAGAAAAGAGTAGAACAGATCAATGGAACTAGATGCTGTTTCTATGAAAGAATTAATAAGATCAATAATAATCTGTGATCATCAAGACAACATGGTTCTGGCACAAAAACAGACACAGATCAATGGAACAGAATAGAGAACCCAGAAATGAACCTTCAACTCAATGGTCAACTAATCTTTGACAAAGCAGGAAAGAATATCCAATGGAAAAAAGATCGTCTCTCCAATAAATGGTGCTGGGGAAATTGGACAGCCAGATGTAGAAGAATGAAACTAGACCATTCTCTTATACCATACATTAAGATAAGCTCAAAATGGATGAAAGACCTAAATGGGAGACAGGAATCCATCAAAATCCTAGAGGAGAACATAGGCAGTAACCTCTTCAACGTTGGCCACAGCAATTTCTTTCAAGACATGTCTCTAAAAGCAAGGGAAACAAAAGCAAAAATGAATTGTTGGGACTTCATAAAGATAAAAAGCTTTTGCACAGCAAAGGAAACAGTCAACAAAACTAAGAGGCAACCCATGGAATGGGAGAAGATATTTGCAAAAGACATTACAGATAGAGGGCTGGTATCCAAGATCTAGAAAGGACTTCTCAAACTCAACACCCCAAACCCAAATAATCCAGTCAAGAAATGGGCAGAAGACATGAACAGACACTTCTCCAAAGAAGACATACAAATGGCTAACAGACACATGAAAAAATGTTCAATGTCACTAGCCATCAGGGAAATACAAATCAAAACCAAAATGAGATACTATCTTACACCACTTTAGAATGGCAAAAATTAACAAGACAGGAAACAACAAATGTTGGAGAGGATGTGGAGAAAGAGGAACCCTCTTACACTGTTGGTGGGAATGCAAGCTGGTACAGCCACTCTGGAAAACAGTATGGAGGTTCCTCAAGAAGTTCAAAATAGAGCTACCCTACAACCCAGGAATTGCACTACTAGGTATTTACCCCAAAGATATAGATGTAGTAAAAAGAAGGAGCACGTGCACCCCAATGTTCATAACAACAATGTCCTCAATAGCCAAACTGTGGAAGGTGCCAAGATGCCCTTGTACAGATGAATGGATTAAGATGTGGTCCATATATACAATGGAATATTACTCAGCCATCAGAAAGGATGAATACCTACCATTTGCATCAACTTGGATGGAACTGGAGGGGATTATGCTAAGTGAAGTAAGTCAAGCAGTGAAAGACAATTATCATATGGTTTCATTCATGTGTGGAACATAAGGAATAGTGTGGAAGACTACAGGGGAAGGGAGGGAAAACTGAATGGGAAGAAATCAGAGAGGGAGACAAACCATGAGAGACTCTGGACTCTGGGGAACAAACTTAGGGTTACAGAAGGGAGGGGTGTGAGTGGATGGGGTAACTGCATGATGGGTATTAAGGAGGGCATGTGTGGTGATGAGCACTGGGTGTTATATGCAACTAATGAATCATTGAATACTACATCAAAAACTAATGATGTACTAGATGTTGGCTAACTGAACATAATAATAAAAAAAATCAATCAATCAATGAATCAAAGTTTGGTTCCTAATCCTCAGGCCTCTAGTGAGGATTAATATAAGAGGCTCCACACAGAGGTAATTGTGGACACAAAATGTTTCCTCTGTTGCTCTTTGCATTTTTATGTAGAAGCTTGATTAACTGCACAAATGGTGAGATACTAGAATACAGGCCACCAGGTAAGGGCCCAGAATCCTTTCTTGGAGGCAGTCCCTCATTTGTAATGACTCAGGAAAGGTCCACCTGGGTATTTAGAGGCTGCCGGTGTATAATCACTGAAAGTTCTTAGCAGTCTCTGCTGAGGTGATGGATCAGCTGCAACTAAAGGTGGAGAAGGTAATGTGTTCCTCCATTTCAGCATGTTCAGTCCTGCTCAAGCTTCCAGCTTCCACTTCCTCCTCCTTGAAGACCTCACTGTCTGTCAGCCAGTTCCCTCAAAATCTGCTTGAACTTACAGGTATCACTTCTTCATTCTCTGGATCAGCCTTGGTGCTCTTACTTCTGATTCTTCAGCCAACTGCAAAATCTTTGAGGGTAGAAAGTGTGTCTGATTCATCTACTTATTCCCCATAACATCTAGCTATGTGGTAGGTTCTCAACAAACACTGGTTAAATAAACAAATGAACTTGACATCTTGAGGTCAGGCCACTTCCGGTAATGACTGTCTGGGTGATTTTGAGGACAAACAAAAAATGAATATACCAAAATCTTAAAAGCGTGGAAGAGCTAAAACAAGATGGTCCTGGGGCACAATCTGAAAAACAAAAACAAAAACAAAAACAGGGAAGGCATACTATTAAACAAGGAAGCGCTCCAAACCACCATGTTAAAACCACTCTAGAGCCAACAGCAAGGGGTCCTCACTCTCCGCATCAAAAAGAAAAATAATTGCAATATATCAAAGCATAACTAATATGTCAAAATGTATGAGTTTCTAATGAAACTGACAAATAATAAAACCTCATCAGTCACCTTTGGAGCCAATACAAATTCATTATTCTGAAAAATGACAAAGGAAAGGACTCAAACATGTATCAACAGCCCCACCCTCAACTCAACTCATAAGAAAAGCTTACATTTGATATTAATTAACCTTTCAAAATGGAGCCAATAATTCTTCTACAATACTAAGAAATGGGAAAACTGCTTCTGGCATGATGTGGGAAAATCAAACCACCTGAACCATCTTTTCAAGCATTAGGGCCACTGTTATTGTTGTGCTTAATACAATAAATCCTTTAGAAAAATGCTTATTCCACTCAAATATTTTCTATAGCTGAGTAAACTACTCCTTGCTGAGCACTTTCGTAAGATGATTAACTCAGGCAGATGGTGACATTCAGTTTTATCAATAATATATATACATATATATAAAAACATACTCTTTCTCTCTCTATATATATATACCTCTATATATTATATGTAACTGTATATAACATATTTCCTCTATACATAAAACATGTATGATTACCTCTTTATAAATATATATTATATATAACTATACATAACATATTTTCTCTATATATAATTATAATTATAATATGTCTCTATATATTATTATATAACTATACAAAAAACATATTCTCTCTCTCTCTCTCTGTGTATATCATATCCTCTTTCTCCTCAACAGCTTTAGAAGTAGAACAGTAGAAACGCTTTACCTTATTTTAAATCCATAATGGAGAAAGTTGCTTGCTTGTAATGAAGGGTGTTTGTCAGGTTGAAAAAGCATAATATTTTGATGGTGCTTGACATTTTCTACAAGAAAATTTGGGGTTTTCAAAATAAACAGATAGAATGTCTTTACATCATACTACCAAAATCCAAAATAAATACTAGTTTTTCTAGCTTACCAGAGTACTAGTTCCACTATAGCACTAGCTTTGATCCTAAAATATGGTGCTGTCTTATCTTTATCTACAATGGAAAACCCACTGGGATGTTGTAGAAGATGTGTATCTCAACATTAACATTCTTTGAAAATAATCTCTGAATTGCTGTGGCGATTAAGCTCTTTTTGACAAACCTTCTCATCTCATTCTATACCACAGTACAACCAAGATTGCCCCTTTATCGTTCATAAATTATAGACTGCTGGAGTCAGATGAAACTTCAAAGGTAAGAATAATGGTGTATACTGCCTTCAGTTTTATCATCTACAATCTAATTTGTCTTTACCATTATTATTCCAACTCTACAGATGGAACTAAGATATTGGATCACAGAGCTGGTATGTGATAGAGACGGGTCTAATCTCTGGTTTCCTTGCCTCCAAATAATAATATCAACCATTTTGCTGAGCACCTACTATATTCCTGAGGCTGATATGGGCACTTCATATTCACTATCTTTGATCCATAAAACAACCCTGGAAGGAAATATTTCCATTATCAATTGTCTGGCTTCAAAGCCTGTTTTTTCCCCATGGAAAATTTCCTGGATTTTACTTTACATGTTTCCATTATGCATACCCAGGCAACCTTGGTGTGGGCTAATAGCAAAAAGTTGGAGAACCCCAAAATGGTGTCCAATATTGTCTTCCATTTGTCTTACAAATGAACTAATCATAAGTTAGTTTCTCCTTTCTATCAGTTGAACCTGCATTTTTGTGAAGGAATTCTAGTCCAGGAACAGATAACACCACACCCTAATTCCCAGGAATTGTTCTCAGGAGTTTGGCATCTCTTTTGCTGTAGATGCAACCTTCTAGCCTGGGTTCCTAAAATCAAGCCTTGTTAAGCAGAAGACAGTGAGGAAGGGAAAGGTTGAATGAGGTAGCACAAGAATTTGTTCCAATAAGTTAACTTCAAAGATTACTTCTTGCTGATTTGAGTCTTTGCTGTAGAACTTTAAAAAAATCACATTGGGGATGAACATTTGTGGGATTCATGTTCCTACTCTGGAATTGCCTGGTCCCTGTTTTGCTAGGACCCTATACTTCAGTTCCCATTGATGTAGAGATTAATTTTTTTAAAGATTTTATTTATTTATTTGACAGAGAGAGAGAGACAGCCAGTGAGAGAGGAAATACAGGCGGGGGGGGGGGGGGGAGAGGAAGAAACAGGCTCCCAGCAGAGGAGCCTGATGTGGGGCTCGATCCCAGAACGCCAGGATCACGCCCTGAGCCGAAGGCAGATGCCTAACGACTGAGCCACCCAGGCGCCCCTGATGTAGAGATTAATTTAAAAGACAACACTCTCAACATCCTGGGGATAATAGTTAGGAGGATGAGTTAGATCATAGATTACAAAACTGGAAAGCACAGTTCATCTTAAGATTACTAGCGTCATAGCTTTCTTGGAGACTGGAATTTCACTGTGACTGTAAGGATAAACTGTGTGACTTTGTGGGCAAAGCCTCAGAGAAAATTATCCCCATTGGTGGTACTGTTTGCAACTTACTGTAGGCAAGTATCCCTGATAGATACTGTGATTTACACAGTCCTAGATATAATTACATATAATTGGTGCTCAACCAAATGAAAGTTTGGTAGGACAGGTTTGAACTTGGTAGGGCAGTTCACTCTCCAAATTTGAGTCTTCCAGGGAGACATGCATAACACTAGATATGCTGTGGCTCTAGGAGATGTGAAAATCAGTGTTCTGGTTCTAAATAACTTTGTGTTTTGGGAAACAGAACATCAAATGAACTCCTTGACGGGTTAGGTGAGGGGATCAGAAGGAGAGAATGGTGGGTTTGACCTCAAGGGCTTTGATACCTTAGTTTCCTAGGGTTGCTGCTCTAATGAATTACCACAAACTAGGTGGCATAAAACATCAGAAATTTATTCTCTCATAGTTTGGAAGGTAGAAGTCCAAAATCAGGATGCCGAAAGGACCACACTCCCTCCAAAGTCTCCAGGGGAGACACTCTCCTTGCCTCTCCCGGCTTCTGGTGGTTCCTGGCATTCCTTGGCTTATGGCCACATCTCCCATTTTGCCTCTGTTTGTACATGGCCCCTCCCCTCTGTCCCTGTGTGTCCTCCCATCTTTCTAATTTCCTTTGCCTTCACTCTCATACCTGCCATTGGATTTAAGGCCCACCAAAGCAATCCAGGAGGATCTCATCTTGAGATCCTTAGCTTAATGACATCTGGAAAGACTCTTTTTCCAAGTAAGGTTGTATTCCTGGGTTCCAGGGCTTAGGACATGATATGTTTTTGGGAGGCCAGTACTTAAGCTACTACAGTTTCAGTAAATTGTGTAAACACTAAGTTACTAAATGTTATTACCCTCTCTATGTCTCAGTTTCCTCATGTGTAAAATGGAGCTATGAACATGAGTGGGATGCCTGGGTGGCTTAGTTGGTTAACCGTCAGACTCACAGTTTTGGCTCGGGTCATGATCTCAGGGTCGTGGGACTGAGATCCGCATTAGGCTCCATGCTCAGCACAGAGTCTGTTTGTCCCTCTCCTTCTCTCCTCCTCCAGTTTGTACTCTCCCCCTTCCGTTAAATAAATAAATAAATAAATAAATAAATAAATAAATAAGATCTTTTTTTAAAAAAAAATAGAGCTTTGGACGGTACCTGTCTCATAGAACTTCAGGAAGAGCACATCAGATGATGCGCACAAGGCATTTGGCACAGTGGCTCATGTGTATTTTAGCAATTATTGTTATTATTACAATGTGCATTATTTGTATGTAAAAACACTTTATTTTAAAATTTTAGTAAATGAAATGGACTGATCACCTATTAAGGGCAGGCACTTGGCAATTCATATGCATTTTTCTCTAACTGTCCTATCAACCTGTCAGAGTATTCAGCATTAGTCTCATTTTTCACTGGGGAAGCTGAAGCTCAGAGAGATCAAGTAATCTGCCAAAGTCTAGAAAACAGGACCTTGGTATGTTCACTTTCAAGTCACCAGACTTGAAGCCACTGAGGAGGCAAAGTCAGGAAACAAATTCTGAAGCTAAACTCATCCACACTTCCTTCCCCATGCTGGTGCAGGAACTGCACCCAGAAAGATCTCCATGGTGTGAGGACAGTCTCCTCCATCTTCAAAGCACCTCACCCAGGGCACCCTGTTATGGCCTCTGGATGATTCCAGCACAGATCTGGGGATTGGATCTCTGCACAAGGAATAAATGGGGCCCAAGGTCTTTGCTCCTGGGCTAGAGCATATCAAAATTGGCCTGTGGGTATCAAGAAAGGACTTTGGGGAGTCTTGGGCCCCATGCTATTCAGACATCAAGTGAATGGACTACAGGTAATTGGGAGTTTTTTGCATAAAAATTTGATATTAATATTCATTGTTTTTCTCTGATTCTATCCTCCATGTTCATTATAGAAAATTTGGGATTTTGTTTTCATAGAAGAAAGTATGAAAAATCTAAAGGAAAATACAAATGAAAAAAGAATCACTTACAATCTTACTCCTCCAAAATAACCAGTGTTTCTTTCTGGTCTTTGTGTGTGTGTGTGTGTGTGTGTGTGTGTGTGTGTGTGTAATACACACAGATACACATGTAATTTTCTTTTGGAAACTAAAATAAAGCCCTCTGTAAATTTGTTTTGGTAACTTGGCAGTATATTTGGAGCATATTCTTTGGCGTGGTCACTCATTCACTCAACCATTCATTCATTTATTCAACAAAAGAGATATGATGTGATTCTCATGTAGAGCTTCTCAGACACACTCAGAGGAGCATGAGCATTAGAAATGCTTTATAGGGGGCCCTGTTGGTAGGGAGAGACCCCTAGGCCAGTGGCTAAACAATAGGCTATGAGCTCACCTACCTCAGAGATGAGCAGGAGATGCCACAGAATGCACTGGGATAGCACCAGAACAGCGCAAGGTCAGGGCTCCCTCCCCTACAAGGACACAGGTTTGTCAGCTCTTACTCTACATTCCACAACACCCAAAGAGAAACAGAATTCCAACAGATGAATCCACTTAACTGAGTCATCCAAGCAGAGACGGAGTTATCTAAGGAGGTGATTTAAATTATGGGCTTGGGATGAGGTTACCAGATGGACTAAAATAAAGGTCTTTCTCCAAACTGCTCTTTCCATAGTTACATAAAAGGCAGGCACTTATGAGGAAGACCAGCTCAATTATAGAAAAGCAAATTACATTTTCTTTGCATATATGAATTTATGGTCCTTGGTACATATTTATTCATTCAAATAAGTATTTAACAAAGGCCATTTCAATAACTAGTATTCACTGTGTGCCAGGCAATGTGGTGGGGGTCTAAAGGTTAATAGAAGAGAAACAGCTGTCCTCTCCTGAAGTTTGCACTGCAGTGTTGGTGATAAATATTAATCAAGCAATGACATGAACAAATATACAATTATGAATTGACAAGAACTCTGAAACAAAAACAGGGCATTTTGAGGAATTCAGGAAAGATATCCCTGAAGAAGTGAATTTGAACAGAAATCTTACACATAAGTCAGCTGTGTGATGGGATGGGAAGGGGAAGAATGGTCCAGACATTAGCAGTGGCTTAGGGTGGGATGGAATTGGGGAGGGTTTGACTGGAGGCTTGGACTGAGACTAAAGAGTGGCACACAGGGAGTGCACACATGACTTTGTAGCCATGCTCAGGACTGGCACTTCAATATAAGGACTGTGGAAGTCCTTGAAAGGCTATAAGCCAAAGTGATATCTGCATGTTTAAAAGTTTACTTTGTCTGCTGGGATCAAGAAGAGATTGCTGTGGGCAAGAATAACAGGAGCAGGGAGCATAGGAAGTGTTCTAACGCTGTGGCCAGGAGAGATCAGGTGGTGCCTTGGATTTAGGGTGGTGGTGGGGAAGGGCAGAAGTGGAAGGTTAGAAAGATACTTAGAGGAATTATCTCTAGGACTTGGTGGTCAATTAGATGGATAGGGTGATGTGAAAGATGATGTCCAAGTGTTCGCTGAGAGCAGTTCTGAAGCTTCTGGTATAGTAGAATCATTTGGGTAACATGGGACTAAACAAAAATGGAATCAAATTTCTGTTCTGCCACCGATTAGAGGTATGGTCTTGCTAAAGTTACATTTTTCTGATTTAGTTTAGTTATCTGTAAGGTAGATATATTAACCTTTACTTCTTTTATATTCAAGGTATAATTGCGGTATGTTTTATTTTGTATTTTATTATTATTTTTATTTTTATTCCAGTGTAGTTAACATCCAATGTTATATTAGTTTCTGGTGTACAATACAGTAATTCAACACTTCTATACATTACTCAGTGTTCATCGTGATAAGTGTACTATTAATCCCCTTCACCTATTTCACTCATCCCGCCACCCACCTCCCCTCTGGTAAAAATCAGTTTGTTTTCTATAGTTAAGAGTCTGTTTTTTGGTTTGTCTCTTCTTTTCCCTTTGTTCATTTGTTTTGTTTCTGAATTCCACATATGAATGAAATCATATGGTTTTTGTCTTTCTCTGACTTGGTTATTTTAGTCAGCATTATACTCTCTAGATGCATCCATGTTGTTGCAAATGACAAGATTTCATTTTTTATGGTTGAATAATATTCTATCATTTATACATATCACATCTTTTTAATCCATTCATCTATTGATGGACATTTGGGCTGCTTTCATAATTTGACTATTATAAATAATGCTGCAATATACATAGTGGTACATACATCCTTTTGAATTAATGTTTTCTTATTCTTTAGGTAAATACCCAGTAGTGTGATTATTGGATAATATGGTAGTTCTATTTTTAATTTTTTGAGGAACATCCATTATGTCTTCCATAGTGGCTGGAGCAGTTTCATTCCCACCGACAGTGCACAAGGGTTCCTTTTTCTCCAGATCCTCGCCAAAACCTGTTGTTTCTTGTGATTTTATTTTAGCCATTCTGACAGGTGTAAGGTGATATTGTAATTTTGATTTGCGTTTCCCTGAATATCAGTGATGTTGGGCATCTTTTCATGTGTCTGCTGGCCATCTATATATCTTCTTTGGAGAAATGTCTGTTCAAGTTTTCTGCCTATTTTTTAATTGGGTTATTTGGGGGGGTTGATGTTGTTGAGTTGTGTAAATTCTGTACTTCTACTTCATCCGGTCTTCTGTTGAACCCTCTAGTGTATTCTTCATGTCAGTTATTGTATTCTTCAGCTCTGTGACTTCTCTTGGTATGTTTTTTTATGTTGTCAGTCTTTTTGTTGAAGTTCTTACTGTGTTCATCCATTCTTCTTTCAAGTTTGGTGAGCATTTTTATAAACATTAGTTGAACTCTTTATTGGGAAAATTACTTGAAAGTAATTTGAAAGTAACCATTTCACTAAAGTTTTTTTTTTCCTGAGGTTTTATCTTGTTCTTTCATTTGGAGGGTATTCTTCTGTCTCCTCATTTTGCTTGCCTTTCTGTGTTTGTTTCTACATATTAGTCAAAACAGCTACCTCTTCCAGTCTTGAAGAAGTGGCCTTGTGTACGAAAAAAACTTTATCTTTTGACCTTGCCCTAGCTCTTGGTTTTGTCTCAAATCTTTGTGATTGTAAAAGCAGCATGATTTACTCTTGAGAGGACCCAGTTGTTGAGGATATGCCAACTCCTGTGAGTGTTCCTGAGGGAGATCTCAGTCAGTCCTAGTTTCAGGCTGGTCAGAAGCTAGACCCTCAGGCAGGAACTTTTAAGGTATGCAAACACATACAGTCCTGTAGGACCATGATCATAAAACTTGCTGGCCTCCAGACCGGGCAATCTGGAGATGTACCTTTGGCAACAGTTGCAGATTTCAGGGCACCAGACAAGTGTATGACCTCTTCTCAGGGAGGTACCAAAGAGCTGTTGTGAGGCCAAGGGAGAGAAAGAAGATGGTGCCACCATCTTCCCCCCACTGTCCCAACCATGTTCCCTGAGATCACTTCCATAGCCTCTAGATGTGTGGTAATCCTGAAGTGGTCCTTTCAGGCTGAAATTGCAGGGTAAGTAAATAGGCCTTTTCATAGGAAGGCTGGAATGTTTCTTAGTCTGCTGTCTGTGCAGTGCCCTGGGGGCAGCAGTTTGTCAAGAACTGTCTCTCTAATTGCTTCAGACCTGTGGAGCCCAGAAATGCAATCCTCCCAGAGCATCCATAGCCAAGTGCTCAAGGAGCATCCCTTGCGTGGGCTGCAGGCACCTGCCAGGTGGAGGGGACACGGGGCAGTGTGGGGGTGGGGCACTTGACTGCCTGGCTCTGGAAGGGCCATAGAGCAGTGCAGCAGTGGGATGCAGCCACCAGCACTAGTGGGTTAGAGGGAAAGTGCAAAAATGGCACCCACTAACCCTGGCACTAACAAGGCACAGGGACAACAAAAATTGGCACACTCTAGCACACTCTAGTCCCTGGAGAGAGTCCTAACAGGCTCCTGGCCCTCTGACAGATGCTTTAAGATTAGCAAATGAGTCTCCTTCAGATATGGCCTGGGTGATTTTCAAACCACTGCTTTTGTGTTGGGTCCCAGGGCGAGAGCCCCCTAAGGGTGATATCCTCATTCCTTACAGCTCTATGGTTGTTCCTAGACATAATAAGCCTTTTGGTTTTCAAAGTCAGATGTTTTGGGGACTTGTCTCTCTGGGGCAGGTCCCAGGAGTTAAGGGACTGATGAGCATAGCCCCTTGCTCCTCAGGGAGAAGCCCCATATTTATGAGATCCTTCTTGATTGTGGGTTGCCTTGCCAGGGGTGGGATTTGGGACTGTGTTTCTGACTCTCCTGCCCATCTCAGTGTGACCCTTTTATCCTTTGTTGTGGAGGGGCTGTTAAGCTAGTCTTCAGGTGTTTTCCAGAGGGAATTATTTCATATGCAGCTGTAGATTTGTTGTGTATAGAAGGAGGCGAGTTCAGAATATTTCCATATGCCATCTTCTCTGGTGGGAAAGTTTTTAATGAAAAGTTTAATTTCTTTAATAGGAAAATAGCTCTTCTAGCTATTTATTTCTTCTCTTGTTAGCCTTCACAGTTTGTGTCTTTTAAGGGATTTATTCATTCCAACTAATTTACCCAATTCTCTAAATGACATAAAGTTGTTCATGATATTTCTAATTATTCTAGAAAGATCTCTAGACTTTCATTACTTCTCTAATTGCTGCTATTATAATTTTCATTTTCTCTCTTTTTTAATGGATTGTTCTAGCTAGGCATTTATCAGTTTTTATTGACTTTATTAAGTAACCAACTTCTGATTTCATTGATTATTCTCTATAATTTTTCTGTTTTTTTATGTCATTGATTTCCAGTATAAGTTCTATTATTTCCTTTCTCCTACTTACTTCGGGTTTAACTTGGCTTTCTTTTTCTAGTTTTCTAAAGGTGGACATAGGACATAGTCACTTTTAAAGGCTATATTCCACCTTGTGGCAGTCTCTCCGCTGGACTATCTCCCAAACCTACGTAAGCTCTGAGAATTGTTTAGATTGCAACTCCCTGTTCTTTCTCTGGTAATTTTTCTTTGCCTGGCCTTATTCAGTTTAGCAGTCAGCCCAATATTAGGGTTTCCTTTGTGTAGATGTGTACATCTGAGTGCTTTCCTTGTCTTTGATACGCTGCCTTGAAACTTACCTCTGTCTTCTCAACTCAACAAGACCACCACACTCTGCTTGGGTTTCCCGTGCTTGCACCACACTCTGTAATGTGCTGTCAGGCAGAAGCCTGCAGAAATCTTGTTTCTCCCATCCCAGAGATCACAGTCTCTTGTGCTGTCACTCAATGTATAAAAGCAATTTTTATCGGATTTGTCCAGTTTTCTCATTGTTTGTGCCAGAATGGCAAGTTGGAAAAGTTACTCCATCATAGCTGGAAGCAGAAGTTCAGATAATTTACATTTAATATAATTAATGATAGGGTTGAATTTAAGTCTACCTTCTATTTGTTCCCAATTTGTCCTGTTTGTTCCACCTCTCCTGACTTCTTTTGCCTTACTTGAAAAGTAATTTTTAGTATTCTATTTCCTTAATTGACTTTAGCTTTCTTCTTATTTTTTAAAAATTATTTAAATTCAATGTAATTAACATATAATGTATTACTTGTTTCAGAGGTAGAATTTAGTGATTCATCAGTTGCATACAACACCCAGTGCTCATTACTTCAAGTGCCCATCACCCAGTTACCCCATCCCCCCACGCACCCCCTCTCCAGCAACCCTCAGTTTGTATCCTATAGTTTATTTTATTTTTTTAAACATTTTATTTATTTATTCGACAGAGATAGAGACAGCCAGCGAGAGAGGGAACACAAGCAGGGGGAGTGGGAGAGGAAGAAGCAGGCTCATAGCTGAAGAGCCTGATGTGGGGCTCGATCCCATAACGTCGGGATCACGCCCTGAGCCGAAGGCAGACGCTTAACTGCTGTGCCACCCAGGCGCCCCTGTATCCTATAGTTTAAAGCCTCTTATGGTTTGTCTCCCTCTCTGTTTTCATCTTATTTTTCCTTCCCTTCCCCTATGTTCATCTCTTTTGTTTCTTAAATTCCACATGAGTGAAATCATATGGTATTTGTCTTTCTCTGACTGACTTATTTCACTTAGCATAATACCCTCTAGTTCCATCCACGTTGTTGCAAATGGCAAGATTTCATTATTTTTCTTGGGTGAGTAATATTTCATTATATGTATACCACATCTTTATCCATTCATCGGTCGATGCAGATCTTGGCTCTTCTCACAGTTTGGCTATTGTGAACATTGTTGCCATAAACATTGGGGTGCGGTGTCCCTTCGAATAGCTATGTTTGTATCCTTTGGGTAAATACCTAGTAGTGCAATTGCTGGTCATAGGGTAGTTCTATTTTCAACTTTTTGAGGAACCTCCATATTGTTTTCCAGAATGGCTGTGCCAGCTTCCATTCCCACCAACGGTGTAAGAGGGTTTCCCTATCTCTCCGCATCCTTGCCAACATCTGTTGTTTCCTGACTTGTTAATTTTAGCCATTCTGACTGGTGTGAGTTGGTATCTCATTGTGGTTTTGATTTGTATTTCTCTGATGTCAAATGATGTGGAGCACTTTTTCATGTGTCTGTTGGCTATTTGTATGTCTTCTTTGGAGAAATGTCTGTTCATGTCTTCTGCCCATTTCTTGACTGGATTTTTTGTTTTGGGGGTGTTGAGTTTGATAACTTCTTCATAGATTTCGGATACTAGACTTTTATCCAGCAAGACATTTGCAAATATCTTTTGTAGGTCTCACATTCCACAGGTTGCCTTTTAATTTTGTTTCCTTTGTTGTGCAAAAAGCTCTTTGTCTTGATGAAGTCCCAGTAGTTCATTTTTGCTTTTGTTTCCCTTGCCTTTGGAGATGTGTCTAGCAAGAAGTTGCTGTGGCTGAAGTCAAAGAGTTTGCTACCTGTGTTGCCCTCTAGAATTTTGATGGATTCCTACCTCACATTTAAGTCTTTCATCCATTTTGAGTTTATCTTTGTGTATGCTGTAGCAATGTGGTCCACTTTCATTCTTATACATTGTCCAATGTACTGTCCAATTTTCCCACACCATTTGTTGAAGAGACTGACTTTTCCCCCCTTGGATATCCTTTCCTGCTTTGTCAAAGATTAGTTGACCAGTTAGTTGTGAGTCCACTTCTGGGTTCTCTATCCTGTTCCACTAATCTATGTGTCTGTTTTTGTGCCTGTACCATACTGTCTTTTGATTACAGCTTTGTAATAGAGCTTGAAGTCTGGCATTGTGATGCCACCAGCTTTGGTTTTCTTTTTCAGCATTCGTCTGGCTATTTGGGGTCTTTTCTGGTTCCATACAAATTTTAGAATTATTTTTTCCAGCTCTAAGAAAAATGGCGATGGTATTTTGATAGGGATTACATTGAATGTGCAAATTTCTTTGGGTAGCATAGACATTTTAACAATATTCTATTGACTTTATAGTTAAATTTCTTTGTTTAACATTTTTTAGTGGTTGCTCTAGAGACTGTACTATACATTATCAATTTATCACAAACTTTAAGTTAACATTATGCCATTTTGTGTACAATGCAAGAATGATTCTACTTGTTATGATTCTACTTTTACCTCTAGTCATTTATGGTATGTGGTTATACATTTTACTGTACTTACATATTAATCATGCAATAAACACATTTTTATTATTTTTGCATTTTACAGACAATATACTTTTTAAAAACTTAAGAAACTCTGGGAAACAAATTGAGGGCTTCAGAGGGGAGGGGGGTGAGGGATTGGGATAGGACGGTGATGGGTATTAAGGAGGGCACATATTGCATGGAACACTGGGTGTTATACACAAACAATGAATCATGGAATACTTCATCAAAAACTAAGGATGTACTGTATGGTGACTAATATAACATAATAAAAAATTATTATTAAAAAAATTTAAAAAAGCCATTTGTTGAACTCCTCCTAAAAAAAAAAGAAAGAAAGAAAATAGCTTCTTATATGTACCCATGGATTTACTATTTGTGGTGATTTTCATACTTTCTTGCAGATTCAGGTTTACATCCGGGATCATTCCTGGAAGCCTGAAGAACTCCCTTTACTGTGTAATGAGGATTTGCTAACAATTAATTCTCTCAGTTTTTGTGTGTCTGAAAATATCTTTATTTTGCCTATATTTTCAAAAGAGATTTTTGCTGTACATAGACTTCTACATTGGCATTTTTTTTTCTTTCAGCAGTTGGAAAATGATTTTCATTTGTCTTCTATTTCTTTGTTGAGATGTCCACCATCTTTATTTTTGTTACTTCCCTGAATGTAATGTGTCTTTTTCACTGGTTAGTTTTTTTCAAAGACTTCCCTTTTTATTTTCCTTCAAAAATTTGATTATACTATGCTTTGTATTTATTATGCTTGAGAACTGCTGAGCTCCTTGGAATGGGGGTTGTCTTACATAAATTTTTTGGGGGAAATGACCATTATCTCATTAAATATTGATTTTGCTCCACCCTCTGTGTCTTCTCCTTCTGGGTTCCGATTGCATATATGTTAGACAAATCATTTGCTGCTCTTCCAGAGGACTATTTTTGTACTTACGCTATGGGAAGTGAATAATTTCTGTTGATTTCTTTTCTTTCTTTCTTTTTTTTTTAAGATTTCAAATAAGAAGGGGGAATGAAGCATGAGAGACTATGGACTCTGAGAAACAAACTGAGGGCTTCAGAGGGGAGGGGGGTGGGGGATTGGGATAGGCTGGTGAGGGGTAGTAATGAGGGCACGTGTTGCATGGTGCACTGGATGTTATACGCAACTAATGAATCATGGAACTTTACATAAAAAATCAGGGATGTACTGTATGGTGACTAGCATAATATAATAAAAAATATTATTATAAAAAAAGATTTTATTTATTTGAGAGAGAAAGCAAGACAGAGCCCAAGAGGAGGGGGAGGGGCAAATGGAGAGAGAGAAACAGGCTCCCCGCTGAGCAGGGAGCCTGATAAGGGGCTGGATCCCAGGACCCTGGGATCATGACTTAAGCTGAAGGCAAACATTTAACTGACTGAGCCACCCAGGCGCCCCTCTGTTGATTTATTTTCAAGTGCATGAACCTTTCTTCAGCTATGTGGAATCTTTAGTGACACCTATCCAATGAATATCTAATTTCAGCACTGTATTTCTCAATTCTGAATTTTCATTTGTTTTCTTTTTAAAGAAAACATTTCTCTGCTAAGTTTTCTCTGCTGAGATTCTCAATCTTTTTGCCTTTATTAGTTTTCTTGTAAATCCTTTAACATATTTATAATAGCTGTTTTAAATTTTTCATCTGCTAAATTCAATATGTAGGTTATCTATAAGCCTACTTCTAATATCTTTATATGGGCCACATTTTCTGGGTTTTGTTTCTCTCATGTCTTTTAAAAAGTTATTCTTGTCAGACTCTGAATTATATCATCTTCCTCTAAAATGTGTTGAGTTTTGATCTGGAAGTCATTTAAAGTACTGATGGATCACCTCAATCATGCGAAAGCTTGGTTTGGGGCTTTGTCATTAATCTAGGGCATAGCCTTTAGTCTTGGGTTATGGTTCCTACTCTTAAGGTGTGATCCCTCTAGTTTCTCAGGAAACGCCTATTTACTGAGCCCTATATAATTAAGTGGGACTTGAACTCAGAACACTTAGCACTCAGAACCTCCTGAGATACAGCTCAAAACCTCTAAGTTACTGTTCTCTGCTGGATTCCTGGGTGTCTCTTCAGCACATCCCTAGTTTATAAGTTATCAGGGATCTGAGGGGAACTTTGCATGGATTTTGTGAATCCCCCCTCTATTCATCCTGCTTTCTGGGACACTTCTTTTTAATTTCCAGCTGCCATGGCAGCTCTGAAATTCAACCTGTCTCTTTGACCCAATACTATAGCTACTCTCTGTTCCACTGCCTATTTTGCTTTGTATTTAGGCCACTGGAAGGTTGTGCCTGCTCTTGATTGGATCTTGCTCCTGTGCCCTCAAACTCTTGGTGTTTTAATTCTGACCAGAGTTTGTAATTGTTGTTAGCAGGATAGGTAGTCCAATACAAGCTATTCCCCCATAACTAGAATCAGAAACCACCTAAGGAGCTTTGAAAAATCTGGATGCTGAGTCTACATCCCAGACCAACTACATCAGAATTTCTGGGTGTGGAACCCAAACATCAGTATCTTTTAAGGTAGTCTAGGTGACTTCTGTGACTTTTGTAACCTAAGTTACCAAATTGTGTATGAAGTTACCAGAAACATTTATTAAGCCCTTGTTATTTATCATTTTTTATTAATTATTTTTTTTAAAGATTATTTATTTATTTATTCAACAGAGATAGAGACAGCCAGGGAGAGAGGGAACACAAGCAGGGGGAGTGGGAGAGGAAGAAGCAGGCTCCCAGCGGAGGAGCCTGATGTGGGGCTCGATCCCATAACACCAGGATCATGCCCTGAGCCGAAGGCAGACGCTTAACCGCTGTGCCACCCAGGCGCCCCTATTAATTATCTTTCTTATTTCTATGGTAGCTTTATTATTTGCATACAAGAAAACTGATTCTTAGATAAAGAAACATTCCAGGGTTACACGGAATGTTCCAAAGCTGGGATTTGAATATAGCCTGTCTGCCTTCAGGTATAACACTATGCTTTACTGCAGTGTACCAGGAAGGACAGGCTTAGAAGGGAATACCCTAAGTTCAGTTTTGAATGACTAATATTCCATCATATTGCCATCATTTATTTTAGAATTTCCCCTGTTGTAGGATAGTTCGAATATAGTCAATATTTTTACTATTATTAATTATTCTGCATAGACTATTTTATATGTAAAGCTAAGTACATTTCTAATTGTTTACTTAGAATAAACTATTAAAAGAGTAATTTGGTAGTCAATAGATAGGAACTTTTCAAAATCTTGGTACATGTTGCCAAAGATCCCCAACAATGTACATGAACGCTGGGTATACCATAGCTGTGAGTAAATTTTTTACTGGGAAATAATGGGATTGTTTTTATTTTAATTCATCCACGTGGTTTTGGATATTCGATTTCTACTATATCTTTCTTGTCAATGAGATTCACATTTATTGAGCCTCACATCTGTCCATCAGAATGTGCACGGTCCATTTGCCTGATGCTCTTCCTGGTAAGATGAATTTGCTACAAAAGAATGGAAGGGGGTTGTCCCTGTCCACAGCACACAAACACATCTGTTGTGGAGTCAGGCAGGCAGTTCTACAACTGAGTCACAGCCACAGCCAGTTGTCTTTTAAGCCACCTAAGAATTTCCTTGCCATAGTTACGTTTTCATAATGCCTTGCTATATTTATCTCTGGATTGATGGAGGGTTGATGAAGTAATAGGGTGATATTAAAAAAAAAAAACATGTTACACCCTTTCTGGATTGACTACCTGCTTGTATAATGGTGAAAGGGCAGGAAAGGGAAGGAGAACAAATGGCAGGATGTTCCTGAGTCTGATTTGACTAGGGCATGACCAAGAGAATGATTGATACCTTTATTTTTTCTTCTTAAAAAAAGATGTTTATGACAGACTGATAACACAGCATTTATAGATATTTTTAAAGCATTGGTGATGGGTTGTAGGGAGGGCACGTATTGCATGGTGCACTGGGTGTTATACGCAACTAATGAATCATCGAACTTTACATCAAAACCAGGGATGCACTGTATGGTGACTAACATAATATAATAAAAAAAAATTTAAAAAAAGAAAAATACAGTGATACCCAATATCACAAGTAGAAAAAAAAAAACTAGTGACCCAAAATATTTACGCTATTGCTCTATATTAAAAATCAGAAATTATATTTTTGTTTTCATGAGAATTCTTGATGTTGAAATAACATAAATTGTTATAAAAATAAAATATACATAATAATAATAAAAAAATAAAGCATTGTTTCAAACAGAAAATATATAATAAATTGAGATAAAATTTCAACACATACAACTCTACAAAGCAATGTCTTAAATTTTTCTTCTTCTTCTTTTTTTTTCTTTTTAAAATGCCCTGTTCTGGAAAACTGTAACATAGAACCAGCAGTTCCTCCAAGGCATAACAGTGGTATATGAGAAATTTAAAGTCATGTTAAAAGCGTGTTTTTTTTTATTTTATTATATTATGTTAATCACCATACAGTACATCCCCAGATTCCGATGTAGAGTTTGATGCTTCATTAGTTGCGTATAACACCCAGTGCACCATGCAATACGTGCCCTCCTTACTACCCATCACCAGTCTATCCCATTCCCCCACCCCCTCCCCTCTGAAGTCTTCAGTTTGTTTCTCATAGTCCATAGTCTCTCATGTTTCATTCCCCCTTCTGATTACCCCCCTTTTCTTTATCCCTTTCTTCCCCTACCGATCATCCTAGTTCTTATGTTCCATAGATGAGAGAAATCATATGATAATAAAAGCGTGTTTTTAAGGTTAGATCTGGGATCTGTTGTGAAATCAAAGTAACTCCCTGACTTACAATATGAGTGTACCAAAACCAAATAAAAATAAGTCCTGTTCAATAATTGTTTGAGGGTTACTAAATCTCAGGACCAATTTCTGTCATGTCCACATGAAAACTTGCCAACTTGAGAAGTAGAACATTTCACAAATGACTAATTCTGAAGAAGTCTGCTGTTGTTGTTGTTAGTCAACTTTTGGAAGTATAATTTACATTTAATAAAATGCACACATTTTAAATGTATAGCTGATGACTACTGACAAATGTGTGCATCTTTGTCACCACCACTCCAATCCAGATGTAGAACATTTCTCCTATCACATAAAGTTTCCTTTCTAATTCTCCCTCTAATTCCCTGCCACAGGCAACTACTTAAGTGATTTCTGTCACTAGAGATTTGTTCTGCCAGTTGTGGAACTTCATATAAATGTATTCAGACACTGTGAGCTCTTTGTGTTTGGTTTTTTTTTTTTTTCCTCTCAGCATGTTTTTGAGAGTTGTCCATGTTATTGTATGTTTTGGGAGTTCATTCTTTTAATTGCTGATAAAATTTCCATTGTCTGGACATATCACAGTTTGTCCATTCACCATAGCTGTCCATTCAACAACAACAGTAAAAGACTTCTTTTTTGTTGTTGTTTTTTCCAAGTTTTGGTTTTTAAGAATAAAGATGCTATGAACACTTTTGTACAAGTCTTTTTGTGGAAATGTTATTTCTATTTTTAGAAATGGGATTGATGAATCACATTGTAAGCCTAAGCTTAACTTTATAAGAAATGGCCAATCTGCTTTTTGAGGGGGGCTATACCATTTACATTCCTACCAGCAAGTTATGGGAATTTCAGTTGTTCCACATCGTTGCTAACACTTCATAAATATGGTCCTTTTTTTCTTTTTTCTTTTCTTTTCTCTTCTCTTTTCTTCTCTTTCTTTTTTTCCCTTTTCTTTTCTTTTTGTAAGCTCTACACCAAGTGGGGAGCCCAATGCAGGGGGCTCAAACTCATGACCCCAAGATCAAGACCTGAGCTGAGATCAAGAATCAGACACTCAACCAACTGAGTCACCCAGGTGCCCCCATAAAGATGGGCTTTTAATTTTAACTATTACAGTGAGTGTGAAGGTACATTAATGTGGATTTCATTTGAATTTCTCTGATGATGATGTTGAGGATCTGTTCATGTGCTTTTTGACTCTCTACATATCTAGTTTCATCTGTGAAATTCTATTGAAAGTCATTCATTCTATTTTCAATGGCTTGTTATCAAGGGTTCCTTATGTATTTTAGAATGAAGCACTTTGGACAATAATGTGTATAGCAAAATTTTTCCCCCAGTCTGTGGATAATTTCATCATTTTCTTAATGGTTCCTAGAAGAGTCTTTCCCCTCTCTTTCATACAAATTTATTTACACTTGGATTTCCTTTTTCTTTGCTTGTCAACTATGACAATGTCAGGACTTTTAGGAAGTATTGTTCTTTCTACAAAAGACATACTATTCAGACAATCTTAGCTTTTTTTTTTCACAACTTGCCATTTAAAAAAGTCAGTAGGGCTCAGCACTGGATGTTGTGGATTATTTTAAGATCAGGGAAACAACTCCTTTCATGTTTTAAGGCAGCTGAAGATTTATTTAAAAATCCCTGCTTCAAGGCTTGTGTCTTATCTGCAACTGTTCTGAAGTACCCACTAAAAAGTATAAAATCTACCTATGGGGGTGAAGGTTCAATTGGGGAGGCAAAAAAGGATATGACCTAGATGAAAAATGAAAATGCACTTTAATGGAAAGCCCCCAACTTTTTCTTTCATACCAAACTCTCCAGCCAGTAGAGAAGGCTGAAATTGCCACATGGCCATTTTATGACTCAATAGTAATCCTTTCCAATACAAAATTGTCCGTTTTGGGAACCGTATGTCCTAAAGTTCCATTAGCAACCACAGGCAGAAATTTTTGGTATGGAACATCTTTTAAAAATCTTTACTTATTTATTTCAGAGAGAGAGAGAGCATGCGTGAGCATGCAGGGGAGGGGCTAAGGGAGAGGGAGAACGTAAGCAGACTTCCCACTGAGCACAGAGCCCAACGTGGGGCTTGAGCTCATGACCCATGGGAACATGACCCATGAGCTCATGACCTGAGCTGAAACCGAGTCAGATGCTTAACCAACTGAACCACCCTGGTGCCCTATGTTTTAAAACCACCAAACCCTGTGTATCCTTGAGGATTATTCTTACATCCCAAACCCTAGAACTGAATGGGTCATTGAGCATCCCTTATCATTTCTCTAAAAAGTTGTCATCTTTTGAGCCAGAGTTGTTTCTTGGAATGGCCGTTCAAAAAATTGTTGATGATTACTTTCTGGTCACTGTCCTTTAGATTTTAATATTCAGAGCTACTAATATGGTCTTTCATAATATTTTCCTGCAATTCACCACACATGGGGCCTGAAAAACAGTGATGATATTTACTACGAATGAGAATTTGCATAGAAAAAACAGGAATGACCAAGTAATAGAAACAGATTTAAGAAAAGTTGGCTGTTCTAGCTTAAATTCATGAGGAATCACAATTTTGTCCTAATAAATATAGATCAGTGATGGCAAAGATGGACAAAGGGCTTGTGGATCTGGTACATCACTTGTATTTAGGGTCTGCATTCAGAACCCAGACTAAGGTGCAAAATTATCTCAAACTTCAGTTGTCTTATCAGACTCACTCTCAATGCATCTGTGAATTTTTTTCTACATGTTTCAGTTGTACTGTCTTAAGCAACACTGTATCAACTTTTCTGGGGATAATATTTTATGTTGGAAAATGCAGAGCAGATTTAAAAGATTTTAAGTGAATGGGTTTATATTGGATATAGATGTACAAAAATCATTGAAAATCAATTTGCCTTCTTTTTCTTTTCATGGGGGCCAGGAGAGTAATCTAGGGAAACTACTGAAATTTCCCCCTGTTCTCTCTCCTCTCCCATCTGAAGCCAGGGCCCAGCCGTTTTGTGAGTGGAACTATCTGCATAATTCACGGGGAGTAATGGGAAGAGACCAAAGCCAGGTAAGTCCTGCTGCATTTGTGAACAGTCAAGACTGTCTCCACCAAGACTGACCATCTTTGTGACTGCCGTATGGACCTCCCAGGAGAGGAAGAAAAGGGGAATTCAGCTTCAAAGCCTCCAGGGATGGCCCTCTTACTCAATTCTATTTGTTTTGGAGAAGGGTGAAAACGAGAAGTTTGCCTCTGTGCCAACTATAATTAGTGCCTACAGTAGAGCCCAAACCACATGTTAGGTGTCTCATCTTCTGTATTCATACTTCACTTGCTTTGCTTCACCTACTTTACTTGAGGCAGGCAGACTGGTCATGTCTCCACAGGGCAGAGAATCCCCGTAAGACCCAAGGCCCAAGCTTCACAGGCCAAGTTCTCAGACTCATTTTGCAATGTGATTTGGGAATAAGAGCAGATTCCACTCAGCAGCAGTAATAGGAAGGGCCACAGTGCCTTTTCCTGTGTATTACCTCTTTTAATCTGAATCCAACCACACAAGGAGAAGCAGATCTGGCATTATTATCCCCTTTTTACAATGTAGTTTACAAGACTTTTCAGAAGATAGGAGCTGAATGGCTTTTGTGTTTTCAGCACAGAGCTACAAAACTGTTAGGAATACAAGAACAACAGACCTGGGCCCAGTTCTTTCTACAGGAGTTCATCTAATTGGAGGTTTGTGATTATCATATAGGGAGCTATGACAGGGCAATCAGGGGCCTCACACACTAAGGTTCCATGTATTCTAAGTGGTGTGGAGGAGACTGTATCACATAGTATCCCAGGAGAGAGAGAGATCTCACAAGGACAGAGTAGTTGAAGTCTTCGCTGAAGACATATATTTTGGAGGCTGGGTAAGACTTACATGGGTAGGTAGAAGTGGGAAGGAAACCAGGCTGGGCGCATGATAGGAGCAGAATACAAATGTCCCATCATATAGCTCTTGTGAGATGGAGAGAAGACCAATCTGCTTGGACCAAATGCTGTGGAAGGAGTCATGGCGAGACAGGATTTCCTTGCTTTCTGAGTCTGGGAATGGGTCTGAGTGTCTATCTTCTCCCTGCCTCATGAGGACCTCAGTGTGGAGACATGCCCCAATGTTTGGCATTCTTTTTACAGTCCTTGCACTGTAGAAAATGAATGTGAGATTCTCCATTTCCAGCCTTGTTGCAGTTGGGGGATCTGAGTCTGATTTGTGTTGAGTCATCAGACACTCTCCAGTGGGTGCTGGAGCCTAAGGGATGTGGAGGTCTCACTCTGCTGCTCTGGCAGGCACAGTTGTGAGGGTGTTCATTCAGTAAAGAGCCCAGGACAAGCCAATAGCTAGGAGGAAGTCAAGAGGTGGGCCCTGGAGCATCCATTTGCTGCTGCAGATCACAACAGTATAATTGGGCCTGGAGCCAGGAGATATGTTGTGACTTCTGGACCAGATGGAGGCAGAAGAGAGGTGTTCAGGGCTGGAAGCTTCCAGATCCAAGGAGAGGTAGCAGCTTCCTCAGTGGCCTGGTTCTGAGGTGTGGCTTTGGGAGTCATTTCTAAACTCTGAGTCTCTTTCTTCAACCTTTACATAATACTGCGAGCTACTGAATATCCTACACTAACTCTCTTCCTGCTAAAACTAAGCTACAGTGGATTTGTGCTCTACAGCTGAACGCTCACTGATAACAGCCTAACTGTTTCTTATCTTACACATTGTGACCAGCAGCATATGTTTTCAGCAATTGAGGATAAACAAAGTCATACAGAAGCATGTTGCTCCCCTTGGAAAAGATTAGGAAGTTGTATTATGATAGCTCCTAACTGAATTCACTATGGGAGCCAAGACCTAATAATGCTTGGCCAGAACTACAGCATACCCAGACAGCCTCTTAGGTGTGTAACCAGGAACTTCTGTAGAATCAGCATAACCATCCTCCCACTCTTGGGTTCTCATGACCGGTTTGGTGCCAGGACAATTACATGCTTCCCAGGAGGCATACTCCTAGGAGAGAGGGAAAATGAATCCCTATGGGATAATTAATCATATCTTTTGCATCTAATTTAATCACCAAAGAAATAAAGTTCTCCCACTCTTCTTCTCCTTTCTCCTTCTTCCTTTAAATCAACACATGGGCTTATCTGTCTGGACCTCTGTGAGGAGCAGAGAAATTCTGAACACAAGGGGGGGTGACTTTTCCTCCTGTCGATCGTCCTCCTGTTGCTCAGCAAATGAGACTCCTTCTGGGTGAGGGAGAAGGGAAGAGAATCAGTGTGGGGTGGGGGCGGGAATGCATTCGTGCCCTAGTTCCGTCCTCACAGGCCGTGGACATGCGCACGTGGTGTTTGCACCCCCACCCCCGCACTTGGCGTTACTACTGGGTGAGCGACGGGTCTGAAGGGGAAATTGCACCACTTAAGGAACAGTTTACAGAGCGGGGAACACGATTGACGTCTTCGGAGATCTGCCAGGTTGCCTTCATGAGGTCTCCCACTTTACTCATAGTGGGTTCTCAGTTTTTGCTCAACTGCATCACATGTTCAACTCCCTCTGCCACAGGCGCTGCCCTAGGTGAGCCCTCATTACTTCTCCTGTTCAGCACTATTTCCATGGCCCTTACTATCAATCACGCCACTCCTCTGCTGGCAGCTCCCAGGTGCTCCTCCAGATGACCCTAGCCCATTCTCTCCACCCACCTTCCCTATTCCCTCCACCCACTGTAAACACCTACACCCTACTTGGAAAGCTGATTCACCTTACTCACCTGCCTGCCCTCCACCTGTCTCTGTGAAAGGCTCCCCACACTTAAGACCTGTTCAAGACCCAACTAAAGTATTCCTGCTTCTTCAAAACCTCCACAGTCCTCCCCAGGCCAAATTAATTCCCTCCTTCAATCTGCTACTTAGAACCCCTTTCCTACCTCCCCTGTAATGCTATTTCTGGCTGCTTTGTAGAATTGTTCATTGTTGGTGGGTCTGGGTCTCTGCCCTAAGGCTGTAAGCTCCCTAGAGTCAGGGACCATATCTTCCTTCAGATCTCTTGCAAAGTGCATCCCATGAAATAGCAGCCTTGAAAGAAGAAAAGTGAGCTGCAGAATATACAGTTTCTCCCCTTCACCCCAGCTAGGAACAAGGAGAGGAAACCAAGGGCAAATTTCATCTTAATTTTTAAAAACTCACTTTTTTCCCTGTTTTTTTGTTTGCCTGTTTTTTAAACCGTGGCACTCCATAATGGAAAAATCTATCTCATCTCACCAAATAGTGATTTCTCTGTTTCAGGGTTTGAGCAATGACTGCCAGTCTGCCTGTCCTGGGTATTATGACAGGAGCCCTCAACTCTGATCCTGTGATATCACAGTTGCTCCGTGCTCTCTATGGCTGACACATCCAGAGACAGGCAACCACCAGAGACTTTTGTTCTGCGAGTTTAGCCCCCTGGGTTCCCAATCTTTGCTAAGTATTTAAAAATCCCCTAGGGAACTTTAAAAAACCTCGAAGTCTCAAGAGTGGGAGCCAGGCATCAGTATTTTTTTAAGACCTCCAGGTGATTCTATGATGCAGCAAAGCTCTAGGACCTCAGCCTGATGGCAGAGGCTTCACTGGAGCCACCTGTATGAAATCAGAAGTATGAACAGCTAGACCTGAACTCAGGCTCCCTTCTCTTGGCAATCAGTATATTCAAGAAGTCAGATTACACCTATGCAGAGGGCCCTGGCACCAGAAGGGACGAACATGTCTGTGTGCACTCTGATCAGTGCAGGGAGGAGGTTTGAGGGCTTACTGCAGGGAGAGGAGACCCCTGTGAAAACAGACCTGATCAAGAGTTGGGGGGGGCATTGAATGTCCACCTCAGGTATCCGAGTATGGCCATCTGTCAGGCACTCAGGTTCCTTCTCTGTGCATTGGGATCGTTCTACTTGCTGCTGGGAAAATATTGAGCTGGCCAGTGTAGTGTGATTCCCAAATCTCTGCCTGTCCGGGGTATTTAAGATAATAAGTGGAAGCCAAAACCACAAATTTTTTTCAAGAACTGTGCCAGGAAAGAGGGATTCCAAAGTTAATAATCAGTAATTACTGCCCTTGAGAATCTGTTAGATTAGTAGGGGAGTAGGAACGTGTAAATAAATAGTCATACAATGTGATAATTCCACAGGAAAAATTAATATATCATATGCTCAAGTAGTGGTGAAAATAAGTGCTGGCTTAATAAAGTCTTCCTGAGATGAGCCCAGAACTTGCCACATACCTTACACTTGTATTATCTATGTCAAGTCCAGTGCCCCCTTCACATCCTGCAGGTGAGAAAGTTGTCCTCAAAGGTCATATAACTTGTTGAAGCCCCACTGTGAGTGAGAGGCCCAGGTGGGATTTGACCCCAGTTCCATCTACTTCCCAAACTCCAGGGCTCATCTGCTGCTCTCCTGCTTCCTTCTGCAATGGCCCTGGGCTGAGAAGGAACAAGTCAGTTGAGGGTTCATGGATGGTTCCAGAAGGGAGATAGCTGAATGGATTAATAGAAACCACTGGGAGAACAATGATCTCAGAAACAAAGACAGTGAGGGTGGAGGTTACAGCAGACTAGTATCTGGCAGGTAGTAAGCAATGGATGTGCAGGGGGGTGTTTCAATGGGAAAGATTCCACAAGGCACAGAACAGGGAGGAGTTGTCAAAGACCCATAAGTAGCTCCATGTAGGTGGGGGTCAATGCCCAGGGAACACTGGGCTCCATATGCAGCTGGAGAAGCAGGCAAGGCCCTCATCACTGCTGAGCTGTGACCCTTAAGGGGTGTTGGCTTTATCCTATAGGTGAGCAACTCCATGAGGAGTTTAAAGTAGAGGGGTGACATGGCCATATTAGCTAGCTTTATAGATATATCATTCAGATATCTGGATGGACTTAAGGGAAGCAAAATGGGGGCAGGTGATAGAAGACTTCACAGAGGTGAGGATAAGGGGATAGGGGGCATAGAATGGAAGTTGAGGAAGTTGAGGGCATAGAATGTCAGTATGCCCCTAATCTGGCACATAGAGGGGGCTTAATAACAATGTACAATCTGTCATTCCATTCATAGCATGAAAGGGATCAGGAACATTTCCAGAATATTCAATGATAAACACACAAGTGATGAGAGGGTGACATGTCCATAGCAGTGGTCCACTCATTTAAACAGAAGGTGATCTATAATTCTACTCTGAGGTATACCTAGGAGCACTGAAAACATACAGTCATACAAAAACTTGCACATAAATATTCATAGCAGCATATACATAATAGACAAGAAATGGAAACTACCTAAACATCCATCAGTGGGCAAATAGACAAATAAATTGTGGTACAGTTCTCCCTTATCTGAGGTTTTGCTTCCATGGTTTTAGTTACCAGTAGTCAACTGTGGTCTGGAAGCAGATGACCTTCCTTCGGTTAGAAGGATGACCTATCATCAGAAGGTCAATTTATACGTCTCTAGGAATGCATGCATTTCTTCCATATTGCCTAATTTGTTGGCACATAGTTTCTCATAATATGTTCTTAAAATTGTATTTCCTTGGTGTTGGTCATGATCTCTCCTCTTTCATTCATGATTTCATTTGGGTCCTTTCTCTTTTCTTTTTTGAAAAGTCTGGGAAAGGGTTTATTGATCTTATTAATTCTTTCAGAGAACCAGCTTCTAGTTTCATTGATCTGTCCTACTGTTCTTTTGGTTTCTATTTCATTGATTTCTGCTCTAATCTTTATTATTTCTCTTCTGCTGGGTTTAGGCTTTACTTGCTGTTCTTTCTCCAGCTCCTTTAGGTGTAAGGTTAGCTTTGTGTATTGGAGGATTTTCTAATTTTTTGAGAAAGGCTTGTATTATTATGTACTTCTCTCTTAGGACAGCCGTTGCTCCATCCCAAAGGTTTTGAACAGTTGTGTTTTCATTTTCATTGGTTTATGTGAATTTTTAAAATTCTCCTTTAATTTCCAGGTTGACCCATTCATACTTTAGTAGGATACTCTTTAACCTCCAAGTATTTGAGTTCCTTCCAAATTTCCTCCTGTGATTGAATTCAAGTTTCAAAGCATTGTGGTCTGAAAGTATTCAGGGAACAATCCCAATCTTTGGTGCCAGTTGAGACCTGATTTGTGACTCAGTATGTGATCTATCCTGGATCTGAACTAGAAGGTGTGCTTGGAGTCAGTGGATGCCATCTACTTTCTCTGCTGTTTGGGAAATGGGCCCCAGAAACTCAGTTCACATTGGTTGGGCCAGAGCCTCAACAATGCCCAGGTGGGAGTCCTTGGAATCTGGCCCTGAGAGCATATTCTCGCCAGGAAGCCAGGCTTTGTCAGTGTCCTGTGTTGGTTGGGCAGTGTATAATGTAAAGTTGCATTTCAGCAGGAGATAGAGAGTACATTCTGAGGAATGGAGAATAATTTAGGTCTTGTGGAGAACGCAAATAGAATAAAATAGACACTAAGCACTATTGTTCTGAAAAAATTCTCATGTTTCTTCCAGTTAATTTACTATTCTTTATGCAGAATTTTCTTGTGTGTTTAAAAAATTAAATGTACACATTTGTTTCAAAACATTTGTGAGAATGTCACACCTTTTTTTCCTTGCTGATAGTTAATATCCACAATGACCTCACAACCAAATATGGTCATTTTCTTTATCCAGAGGCATAGAAAACTCATCAGTCCATTGTAGTTTTGAATATAGAAATGGGTAAGAGGAGGCTGGATCCTGCAAATTACCTACTGGGAAAAAAGAAGCAGAAACCAGTGAGTCACCAGATGAAATGAAGCTACTTGCAACATCCTTGTCTGAGTACATCTGTTACTGTCTCTTGGGGGCCTTCTAGAGCCCCCCACCCCCATCCCCACCCCCAGCCACATCACTTGGGCCCTGACCTTTTCCTTGTCTACTTGCAGCTAGGTATTTGGAGAAGTTATAGCTACCACCTTAACTTGGGCCCCAGACCATAGCTAGTTAAACAATTTTTTGAGAATGTGACTTTGTAAATAAGACTCAGCTTAGCCTGAAGACCAAGATGAATTTTAATATAACCCCAGCACTGTGGAACCTCTTCTTTCCTAGAGCATGACTGGGATGGATGTGTGAGGACTGGAGGTATTTCAAGGGAGGCACACAGCAGGGGCCAAAGCAGTTCTGGAATGTGTCCAAGCCCATAGCTAAGGGCTAAGTAAAATAAGATTTCCAGGTGCCATTTATACCTATGTGTGGTGATAGCAATACAATAAGAAGTGAATTATGTCAAGTTCAAAAACTAATCTAAACTTATACTTTGAGAGTAAAGATATTTATGCAAATAAGAAAATGAATGATGAAGTTAATTTTGATCTCCTAAGGGCATCTGTTAAAATTAAAAATGCCCTTAGGTGGGGGGGAGAAGAATGAATAGAGACACAATGGGAATCTTTAGGTCAGTGAAATGATTCTGTATGGATACCAGTCATTATACAAAACCCACAGAATGCACAACCCAAAGAGAGCACCCTAGTGTAAACTGTGGACTTTAGTGAATTATAAGGTAGCAATATAGGCTTATCAATCATGACAAAGTTACCACACTAATGCAAGATATGAAGGGGAAACCATGTGCAGGAGAGGAGGGGGCATGGGGGAGCTCCGTATCTTCTCAATTTTTCTGTAAACCTAAAACTGCTTAAAATAAAGTCTAATAATTAAAAAATGATAACTTCTGGCAAGATGTAGTAATTTTTTAAAAGAAAATATTAGCTATGTAGGATGGAATCTTTTTGTAAACAAAGATACTGAGAAAGAAGCCTGACGTCCACCATATAGTCAAGTTGGAGGAACCAGTCTTGCTGTAAGAATTTGGTTTTGGTGGTAGTGATATGCACTTGTATAGAACAGCAGAACAAAAAGCTGTATTTCCCATACACTTACAAGTACAAGCAAATTCTCTTTGGGCATTTGAGTGTAGTTAGTAGACCTCTGCATTAGATGTAGTATGAATTAAACAGTGCAAATCCTGGGCCTCGCCTGAAATCCACTAACCTGGGACTAGGTATCAGAAGCTTGCATTTTCAACCAATACTACAGGTAATTATTATGTACATTAAAATTTGAGAACCACAGCAGTATTATCTCCAGCACAGAGCACAGTGTTTGCATTTGGTAGGTGCTCAATACAGAAGTGAATTTATGGAAGAGGCATGGAACTCCAGGCCATTGAAGAGGATTATTAGACATGGTTGGACACTATGAAATTTCTTTATGATCTAAAACTACCTATAGTTTATGCAAGTATGGAAGTAGGAAAGTGTTGTGTGCTTTATTGATACCCATAGGAAAGAACACAAAATTATCTAGAATTTTACAATCTGGTTAAATTCATTAGAGAAATCAGGGAAAATACTCAGGATTGGGCCAACTTTCTAGCACTCTTAAGAGTATAGACCATACTTACTTCCCTCCAGAGTGAGGCATTTACGTTTCAGTTGAAAACCTGAAATTTTCTCTAGTGCTCCAAGCCAAGCTAGATTTAGGGATGTTGGAACAATAGACTGGCTGTAAGGTTTTCAAGGTTTCTAGGATTAATCACTGTGCTGAAATATTCATAAGAGAATAATGTGGACTCGACAACAAAGAGCTCAAAGAAAAACCTAACAAGGGAGTGTTAACCACAATTCATAATTTACAACTTACTTCATGTGTGTGTTTATTCAACAAATGTTTATTGAGCATCTACTATGTCTCAGACACTAGGGACACACCTGGAAATAACAAGTCAAATAAGATCTCTGTTCTCATGGATCTTATACAAGGGAGACAGAAAATAAACAACAAAATGAATTGGGTAACCTTGAATAGTTACCTAATTAGATAACTTTGAATAGTGAAAAGTGCTCTGAAGAAAATGAAAGAATCATGATAATAAGTGGAAATGCTACTTACATAAGGTGGTCAGAGCAGGCTTCTTTGGGAAGGTAATATCTGAACTGAGATATGAATGACACAAAGAGCCAACCCTCTGAAGATGTAGAGCAGTGGCATCACTGGGCCATATTCTAGAAACTGAAAGAAGGTCAACGTGATTGAAACATAAGCAGGAAGGGAGAGGAGAGTACAAAGGGAGTTTGGAGAAGTAGGGGTCAGGATTGTGTTCCAAGTGTAATGGGAAGACATTAGAGATTTTAAGCAGAAAGTAACATATTCAGATTTAATTTTTGTAAGAACAGTCTGATAGTTCTTTAGTTGGCTGATAGGTTCAAAGTGTTATTTTATTATTGTAGTTTGTAAACTATAAAATATAATGTATATAACAAATAATATAGACTATCTTATAATTAAAATTATTCTGTCTTCTGTGTTGAGAATCGTTTATAAAGAAGTAGGAGAGAGACATCAGGAGATCTTCAGAGGGATCAGTTAGAGAAATTCTGGAGGGTTGGACTGGGCTTGGATGGTAGCAATAGAGCTGGAGAGACATTTATAAAGTGGTTTGGAGGTAAAATGACAGGACTCACTGATGGACTGCATGTGGAGAAATGGTGAAAAAATGAGGAGAACCAAGGACTCTGGTTTTTGGCTTGAACAACTGAGTGCTTGGTGAAGGTATTTACTCAGATGAGGAAGAATGAGATGGAGAAAAATTCGGGAACATGTTTAGGGAAGGAATGAATACTTCTGTTTAAGTTTGAGATGCCTATTATCCTTCCAAAAGAAAATGTTAAGTAGGAACCTGGATTTAGAAGTCTGTTGCACAGTGTTGAGATCAGGGCTAGAGACATAAATATGAAAGTGACTGGAATGTATATGGTAAGTGTACAGACAGAATCTCTGTTTTTTTGACTTGTGAGTTTAGTCATTTATATTTATTACTATTGCTGATACATTTGGATCTATTTGTACCTTCTTATTTTGAGCTCTTTTTACTGCACTTTTTCTCTTTTTCCTTTATTCTGTAGGGATAATTTTATTCCCCCTTGTTTCCCTTTAGTTTGAAAATCATATATTTTGTGTTTTCAATGATTACCCTTAATTTTTCTGTGATTTTTTTTATTGTGATAAAACATACAAGACATAAATTTACCATTTTAACCATTTTAAGTGTACAGTTCAGTGGCATTAAGTACATTCACATTGTTGTGCAACCATCCCCCCTATTTCCAGAACTTCTTTATTATCCCAAACAGAAATTCTGTAGCCATTAAATAATGATGTCCCACCTCCCTCTCCCTCCAGTTCCTGGTAACCGCTATTCTATTTTATGTTTTTATGAATTTAATGATTCAAGTACTTCATATAAGTGGAATCATACAATATTTGTCTTTTTCTGTCTGGCATATTTAACTTAACATAGTGTTTTCAAGGGTCATCCATGTTAGAGTATATATCAGAGTCTCATTCCTTTTTATAACTGAATATGTATATACCACATTTTGTTTATTCTTTCATCTGTTGATGAACATTGGGTTGTTTCTACCTTTTAGCTATTATGAATAGTGCTGCAATAAACATTGGCATACAAGAATCTCTTTAATTTTGGAGGGTTATACCTAGAGTGGAATTGCTGGATCATATGGTGATTCTATTTTTAATTTTTTGAGGAATCATCAAACTGTTTTTTTTTTTTTTGCAGTAGCTGCACCATATTATATTTCTACCAACAATGGACAAAGTTTCCAATTTCCCCACATCCTCATCAACACTTAAAATTTTCTGGGGTTTTTTTTTGGGGGGGGAAATACCCAGTCTAACGGATGTGAAGTGATACCTCATTGTGGTTTTGATTTGCATTTCCCTAATGGCTAATGATATTGAGCTTCTTTTTATGTGCTTATTGGCCATTTGTATATATATTTTTTGGAGAAATGCCTATTCAAGTTCTTTGTCCATTTTTTAATTGGGTTTGGTTTTTTATTGTTGAGTTGTATGTTCTTTATATATCCTAGATATTAATCCCTTATCAGATATATGATTTGAAAATATTTCTTCCCATTCTGCAGGTTGTCCTTCACTCTCTTGATAGTATTCTTTGATGTGCAAAATTTTTAATTTTGATGAGGTGCAATTTATCTAATTTTTTCTCTAGTTGACTGTACTTTTTGTTTTATATCCAGTCATTGCTAAACCCAATGTCATGAATATTTCCTTATAAGAATTTCATAGTTTTAGCTCTTACATTTAGATCTTTGATCCATTTGAGTTATTTTTTGTATATGGTATAAGGCAAATAGTTACCCTTAAATTTAAACATGAATTTTTGACCAACCAAATCTGACCATAATCAATATTACTAAAGAAATTAAGTTGCTACGTAGAGTACTTTTATTCAATTACCCTATTTTATCTTATTTTTGTCCAGTTTATTAACTGCACCTTGGTTTTACACTGCTGATTAAAAACTGTTTTTATTTTCTATCATTTCTTTACATTTACTCAAACTTTATCTCTTCTTTGCTCACTATTGCTTGCTGAAGCATATTACTTTTTCCTTTTCAGTTCAATTGACTATCATTTCAGAATTTCAACTTTATTTACATTCTTAACAATTTTAAACACACTTATTTTGAAGTCTTTTCGTCTCCACCTCTTTATCATTTTCCTTTGTGTATTTTCCTCATCGATTTTTTCATTGAAGATACAGCCTTTTGAACATTCTCAGATTTACCTGCATAAGATTTTAACATTCTGTCTTATTTGGGTCCACTGCCTCTTAGCCTTTTCCTATATGAGTATTAAAGCTTAAGCCCCTAGATACCAAGAAACTTCACCTACCTCCCAGCCCCATCCAAATTAACAAAATGAGTATAAATCATGAAGCCTTAGAGAGGTCCTGGGACCAAACCCAGTGGGGTACTCTAGCATTTAGAGGTCAGGACTGGAAAGGGATAAAAGCAAAAGAGGCCAAGAAGGAATGGTAAATAGAAAGAAAAGAAAACCAGGAAAGTGTGATGTCACAGAAACAAAAAGAAAAGAGTATATTGAGAAAGAGGGAGTGGCCAATTGTGCCAAATACTACTTAGAGGTCAAGTAAAATGAAGACAGAGAAGTCATGGTGGGATGTGACAAGAATGGGAGGGGAAGAAGTGGAGGCAGTGATTACGGGCAGTTCTTTTTAGACTGTGAAGGGATCAGAGAAATAAGATAGAGAGGATAAAGGATTGGAAGGAGGTACTATATCCCAGAGCATGTTTATGTACTACCGGGGATAATCCAGAGGAGACAGAATCTTACAATGCAAAAAAAAAAAAGGGTAACTTTACTGCAGATGTAAGCCTCTTGAGAATGTGGGAGGGATGTATTCTTTGACTAGAGCCATGACATCCCACCCAGCATAACAGGAAGAATGAAGAGTAGGGGAAACACAAGGGAACTGACAGATTGGAGGTGGAGAAACAGGGAGTTCCAATCACCAAATGCAAGTCAAGGTTATTGGCCAACAGTAGAGGCAGAGATGGAAGTCTTGGAATTGGGAGGAAAGGCCAGTCTGAAGTGATCATTCATAAAGCGGGCAATGTTAGTGGCCTTTAGTGACTCTTAGCATGAAATTAAAATTTTCTTTGCTTCCACCAGATTCCCAGGTCTTAGGGAAGCATTGCTGTGTTTGGGTACATTGGCTTTTCTGAGGATTGTTTTTCTGATTTGCTTTTCTGATTTTGGCTACAGATTATAGTGGCATCTTGGAACCATCTTAAGATGCATGCATTCAGAGCTTGTTATAAGCAAACAATGAATCATGGAACACTACATCAAAGGCTAAGGATGTACTATATGGTGACTAACATAACATAATAAAAAATTTAAAAAAAGAGCCTGTTATAGCTCAGAATGCCATCTGATCCTGTGTACCCCAGTTGGCTATGGGCTGGACATGGATGAACTAAGGTGAGGGCATCCCTGTGCTTGGTGTGAGGCCATTGGCCATTCCTTCTCATGCCCATTTGGCCCCCTGAAGACAGAAATAGAATGCTGTGAAGTTCTGGAAGCCCACACCCTTGACCATGTCTAACACCCTCACTTCTGACCAAGTCAGTAAGTCTGATATATAACACAAGATACTTACTTTTTCAAAACTAAGAGATGATTTAAAGAGGTGCCCCTTTAAACATTGAATGTTATTGTTTTAAATGGGTCTATATATATAACAAAACTATACAGTTTTTCTTTTTTAAGCTTTATTGAGATATAGTTCACATACCATACAATTCACTCTTTTAAAGTGTAAACTTCAGTGATCCTTAATACATTCACAGAGTAGTGCAACCATGACCATAATAAATTTTAGAACATCTCTATTACTCCATAAAGAAACCCCATAGCCATTAGCAGCCACTCCCCATTCTCCCTGCCCCTTGCACCAACAAGCACTAATTTACTTTCTGCCTCTGTGGATTTGCCTATTCTGATCATTGCATATAAATGGAATAAAAAAATATGTGGTTTTTGTACCTGACTTCTTTCACTTAGCATAATGTTTCCAAGGTCCACTAATTCTGTAGCATGTCTCAATACTTCATGTCCTTTTACAGCCAAATAATATTCTATTGTATAAATATGTCACATTTTATTTGTTCAATCATCAGGTGATGGCCATTTGGGTGATTTCCCCTTTTAGATGATAGCAGTTTTTAAAACAACTTAAGTATAATTTCTCAATTCACTGTTCTAGTGGGAGAAAGCACTCCAGATTCACTTTGATTCAAACCTGAGTTCATGGCCAGTGCTGACAGGAGCCTACCATACCTGCTTCCCCTGTGACCTCAGGCTACAGCAGTACCCATTATTAGGAATAATGTTCAATTAAGACTACACACTGAGTTGAAAGTGAGCCTAACTTTTCTTGTCATACTTGTCAATTTAGCTTTAAAATCTACCCTGAGAAAATGACAATCAAACCAGACAGGCCACAACCCAACTTCAATTGGATCTAGTTTTTTTTAAAAAGCCATGACTCAATGTTGCCCTATTGTGCAACATTTTCTAATTTGATAAATTGACCTTCCTTGTATGATCAGATAATGACATGAAAAATATTGATTCTTGTTACAGATTATAGTGGCATTTTGGAACCATCTTAATATCAGGTATAGAAAGTAAAATTTATTTAACATCAGTTTAGGGTAAGTTTCCCCCGAGGATGTGATAAAGTTCTTCCGCATTCCAGGAGTCCCTGTGGACCTCGGGGTATTCTCTTTCTCTATCTCCTGCTCTTGGGGGCCCAGGCAGAGAAGATCAATGGAAAGCAGACATTGCCCAAATATCAGCAGGCTTAAGCCCTGAATTTCCCAACCTTGGGCAATCTGAAGATAAAATTACTGCTGGTGTTAAGCCTCAATCCACTGGAAAAAGAAAAACAGAGTGATTGTGTTCTCTGGAAGGCAAGGCTGTAAGTGCAGAGTATCTCATGTTTTCAAAGTAGGAAAGTGTCCACAGCTAATATTTGGATGGGCCCACAGTGCATGTCTTTCTCACTGCAGCTTCGGCCTGTCCCATCAGAGAAAAAAGGCCCTTGCTGTGCACCTGTGGAGAAGAGAGGTTCGTTGAAGGGAGGAAGGGCCAGCCCCTTTATGCTCTTATTTTTTTAAGCAGAGTTTTGCAAAGGGAGCGGTTCTGGAATTAGAGCAGAGCATGGAGTGTCTGAGCCTAGAGTGTTTTGAAATACATCTGCTCTAAAGACCCTGTGTCACCGAGCCTTCCACATAGGCTCATTCCCTGTTTCTCCACCCAGGACTGCTGACTCCTCCATCCTCTGCCAAGGACAACACTGGCCAGTGGAAATGAAGTATTTGCTGACCCCAGAGCTTAGGTGACATGGAGCTTTCACTAGTAGGGAAGGTGGGGAGAAGGGGAGAAACAATAAGAAAATGCTTGAAATGGTAACCTCCTTAAAAGTTTCTCTTAAAGCCTCCAGCCCAGGACAATAAACATTCACAAAGGCATCAGGAATGTGCCATGCAGTGGGCATCTCTCAGAGAGCTCACAGACAGCAGTGTGGTCAGAATGGGGCTGGAATGCAAAGTGCGCCGTGATGGGCATACAGACAAGTACAGAAATAGACGTGAGCCGCAGGTGAACTGGGTGAGGGGAATAAGGGAAGCGCCAAAGTGATGACACCAGTTACATTTTTAAAGGACAAAAATTCCCCCTGAAGACAACATAAGGGCAAGGAAGGGGATTAGAGGATGAGAAGCTATATTTTTGGTAGAGGAAATAAGACAGGCAGAGGCACAAGGCAGGTAACAGTGTGATGTGTGTGAGCGTGTGAATGAATGTGTGTGGGTGTGTAAGCATGAATGAGCATGCTTAATGATGTTTTATTCATGATTACACAAAGGATTTGGTGATCTGGTCTGCAACATCTTCTGGACATTGTAATACTTCCCCTATCAACACTCATCACATTTTATTAAAATTCTTTTTAAAATTTAAAAAAAAAATTTCAGACTTCTCATGATGAATCTTAAGAAGACCTTAATAAATGGAAAGACATATTTCATGTTCTTAATTGAAAAAAAATTATTTTCTTAAAATATAAATATTCCAAAGTAAACTATAAAATGTTTAATGTGATTCCAATCAAAATCCCAATGGGATGCTTTTGTAATGTGACTCCAGATTTAAATTCCATCTGTATGAATAAATACAAGAAAATTCAAGCCAAAGTTTTACATGAAAAATCACATTTCAATCATATTTTAAAACTGTAATAATAAAGCAGATGATGCTCATGTAGGAATAAGCTAGATCAACAGAGCAGAATAAGAAATTTAAGGGGAAAATTAGGTATACATGGTAAATCAGTTATTATAATGGAATTATACAGCAAACAGTATTGGAATAATTGACTCATGATTTGGAAAACAGTTCACCCAAATGGTTTCACAAATGTTCAAGTCAAGTCAATGCCTGGCATGGGTAGCAAATCCATCTGTGAGTTTGTCCACAAGCACAGTGGTCTCTCACAGCCAGGGGACATCAGTGTGTTAGAGGAAGTAAAGTGTGTCTTTTGGATATTGGCCTACCCATCTGACCATTTCATATGCCCAAGAATCTTGTGTCCTGTTGAGGACATCTTATGTCATCTGCATGGCAGTTATGTTATCTGACTCTTTTTGGAGTACATGGGGTATAGAGGAAGAATGTCTGCTCACCAACAGTGAATTTACAGTGGGGAGAGTCTGATCCTTCCTCCAGGGGAGAAAAGAAATCAACCAACGACCTGATGCAAGTAAAAAGCAACTGACAATGAGTTCACGGTGGGCTTTTGAAAGGTTTCAAAATGAAGGATTGTACATTCAACAATCCAATAATAAGTAAATTCCATTATGGTTAGTTGAGCGCCTAGAAAGGAGGAAGAAAAAGACAGAAAGAGCATATATATATATATATATATATATATATATATATNGCTATTTAAAAGATGACAGGGTTTCCCAGAGTCTATAGTCTGTCATGGTTCATTCCCCCTTCTGTTTACCCCCCCTTTCTTCTTCCCTTTCTTCTCCTACTGATCTGGGAAACAAACTGAGGGCTTCAGAGGGGAGGGGGGTGAGGGGTTGGGATAGGCTGGTGATGGGTAGTAAGGAGGGCACTTATTGCATGGTGCACTGGGTGTTATACACAAGTAATGAATAATGGAACTTTACGTCAAAAACTAGGGATGTACTGTATGGTGACTAACATAATATAATAAAAAATATTATTAATAAATAAATAAATAAAAGATGACAGGGGCGCCTGGGTGGCTCAGTCTGTGAAGTGTCTGCCTTCAGCTCAGGTCATGATACCAGGGTCCTGGAATTGAGCCCCATGTAGGACTCTGCTCCATGGGGAGCCTGCTTCTCCCTCTCTCTCTGCCTGCCTACTTGTGCTCTCTCTCTGTCAAATTAATAAATAAAATCTTTTTTTTTAAAAAAGAAGATGACAAAAATTTCTGAAGGTGGGTGAAGGTGATTGTTGCACAACAATTGAACAAGCTTAGCGCCACTAAATGGTACACTTAAGATGGTTAGGATGGTAACTTTTACGTTGTGTCTATTTTACCACATTAAAAAAATAAAAGGAGCCAGGAGGAGAGAAGAAAGCCTCAAGGCAAGCAGAGATGGTAGAGAGAAGCCTGGGCTCCTCTCTCTTAGGATGAACTCCCCTTCCATGGGATTCCAATGGGCTGCCCACAGCTGATGATCTCCATTCAAGACATCCCTGCTCCTGGCTTGTACCAGGAAACAGCAGGTTCAAATCTATTCCTATGCCAGGAACTCAGCTTAGGAAACATTTTTCTTCTTCTTTCTTTCTTAGGTTGCTACCCCAAGTGACTTGTTTTGGTCTCCGGAAAAGTATTCTTAGACATGGGATGTCACCCAACATTGGGAACTTCTGTCCAGATGTTTGTACAATAGTATTAGTCATCATATCATATCTACACTTATTGGTGTTCTGGTGATGTAGGGGGTGCCAGGAGGGAGTCCTAGAGTGGTAGAAGCAGGGACTTGAGAGATCTGGGTACCATCCTCACCAGTGGCACTCGTGGTGTCTTTAGGGCTGCTCTCTCCCCAAAGCTCGCCATGGCATTAGAGCACAGGCTGTCACCTCTCCTGGATCTTCTCCCTTGGCTGCTTCTGACTTGTCCCCACCTCCCATCTCATCCCCCAACCCGCAACCTCTACTCTCCCCCAATCTCCAACCCCCACCCTCTGGCTTGGTTTAGACACCTCTGTTCTGCACTCCTATTGTCTCCACCCATCAGAGTATGTATCATGCATGAAAGTGCCTGAGTCATGACTCTGTCCAATTCAACTTGAAGTTCTTTGAGAGCAAAGACCAACTTGTATTTTACTCCATACCCTCATCCCCACAGATGCCTCATATAGAGAATGCACTCAAATTCTTGCTGAAAGAATAAATGAAATCTGGACCTCTTCATTATACTGTTATTACTTCTGAGACTCAGAACCCTTAAATAACACACCTAGATCACAGGTACGGAGTGATGGAATGGGGTCAAATGTACACCTGCTGACTTGTAGTCCGCGCTTCTTGTCCTCAATGCCCAGTGATGACACAACTGCTCCCATAAGTCCAGATTACTTGCAAGCTAAAGGTGAGGGTGAAAACCAAGCATGGCTGGGCAGACTTGTTTGGGGAGGCACCTCTGAGCAGGAAAAGTTGAGGATCTAGTTCTTCTTAGGATTTCTACAGTCATCCATCCAATGCCCCTGCTCAGACTTGTGCTAGAATCCTAATAAGCCTTCAGAAAGGACCCAATTGACCATTTATGGCATCTACACACATGAATCACTTTCACCCACTCTATAAGTCCTCCAGGAACACTGCAGAAATGGTGCCAAGGCTCCTTGGAGGGGTCCCAGAAATCCGCCTAGTGTCCCTGTGAGCCATCTCTCTCTGGAGTCCTATGCAAAGACTAGGGCACTGGGGTACTTTGCTCTCTCAGACCTTTTGGGCATTGGGGGCACATGGCCCCTCCAGTGAGACCCACTGATATACACTAGAAAAGAATACTACCACAATGAGTTCTTTCTGTAAAATCTTTGTCAAAAGTTATGTCATTTCCTATGATAGATTCAGAATGTGGACTCTCTGAATCAAAGGGTGAGAAGATGTTACATCCTTGGTGGACACACCAAACTGCTCTCCAGAGAACACCAACCTAATTTCCATCATCGAGCTATGGAAGCATCTGCCCATAGACCCTGGTGGGCATGATCACTCATTACATTCTTTTTTTTTTTTTTTTTTGATGTAAAGTTCAATGATTCATTAGTTGCGTATAACACCCAGTGCACCATGCAATACGTGCCCTCCTTCCTTTCTTTCTTAAACAAATGATTTTGTCTATTGCCTGATGAGCTTTATCTCTTTCAGTTAGATGATCAGCTTTTGAGAACAAATCATGTATAAGGGGGATGTAAGGATTCTGACCTTAGATTCTGACCCTTTATCTTACTCATCTTCAAAAGAGGGCTAAGGGACTAGAAGTGCCCTGCAGAAATGAGAGCAGAGACAGGTAGCAGGGATGCACACTCGAGAAACACCTCTGAGTCAACCAAACCCACTCCTAGGATGGCTGGCCCTCATCCCCAAACCAGGACAGATAGGCCTGCAGCAGAAAGGCAGCCTGACTCTTCAGAACTGCCCCTTTGCTGGACTCAGGTGGCCACCCCAACCCAGGGGCTCCATTCTGTCTTCCTGTTTCTGGGAACAACATTGCGTGCTTTCCCTTGATGACAACGTAGTGCAGCATTTAAACAGTTAAAAGACCTTCTAGTGCCACTGTGGCCTGCATTGTTTACCATATGATTTGTGATGGCTTATTTAAAATCGGTTTTCCTGTGTGGCAGTTTCCCTTTTGTCCTTCTCCCTGGTGTCCCGGCCAGATGCAAAGGGCTCTGGAAGCTTATTTATCACTACAGCTTGAAATACTAACACTACACACGCGTACACACACAAAATCATGAGTGCTCTGAGTATTTTTAACTTTAGTATTTTTTGGTGTGTGACATTTTGAAGTACTATTTTATGACATGATTTTCTTTTTGTAACAGAGGAGGAAACTAGCACTCACTGAATCCCTGTGATGCTCAGGCACTGTAGCAGGTACTTTGTATAATTCTGTCCTTTCTTTCTCACAACCATCCTTATTGTCCCCATATCACTCCTGAGGAAACCAAGTCACACAGCTAATAAATAGCAACACCAAGATTGAAATTCAGATCTAAGCCTAATATGTTTTCTGCTGTGTAATGTAGCTGCTTCCCAGAATGCTGTCTTAAAGCATTTGCACATTCTAAAGAGTGATTCTGTTCCAGGTGACAAATCACTTCCTGGACCATAGCACTGGTTTGACATCTAAAGTGGCTAATAATTACTTATTAGCATACTTAATAGATGTTTCCTCATAGTAGAGGAAACATCTATTATGCGTAAAGGAGCACCGAGTGGAGAGAGTCAGGAGGTTGTTGGGTTTGATCGGGTAGGGCTCCTACAGAAACGAGTTTTCCCATGGTGAAAGGCATGGTGGTGGCAGGGAATAAACAAGGCCTTCCAGCAGAGTGACAGCAAGCCCATCACCACTGCCAGGGTGAAGGGTTCACAAGGGATGGAGGAGAATAAGCAGGTGAGGTACGGAGGCTGGGCTTGTCAGTGCACTGAATTAGCTAGGACTTGTTTTGCCAGGAAAGAAAGTATGAGTGTGTTACATGACCTAAATACATGCCTAGAACTACAAATGACGTAAGGCAGATAATTCTAACTTCGTGACTCAGATTCTGTCTGTATAAAATGGGAGAAATAAAACTGTGCTAAGTAACACACTTCCTTTATTTCCTAGAGATGTTGGGGGAACTTCCAGAGAGATTTCTTCAGCCATAAACCCTGGTTATGCCCCAATATACAGTTCTCTAATTCCTTATTCTTGCATTGCAGAACCCCAGGAAAAGCTTTCTGATATAAACCACAGAAATTACACAGAGCTACCTGAGTTAATTCTAAAATTCGGTTTCTACCAAATCCAAATACCCTTCTTGGTTATAGATTCATAAAACTAAAAGATCTTAGAGATAACTCTGTGCAGTGAGGGCAAATGCCTGGCATGCTTGCCTGTACCCCGTGCATGCAGCCCCCAGGTAGACTTTTTATTCCATCTGGACACCTGCCCCCAGAGCCTGACCACAATCTCAGAATCCTTCTCAACCGGCACCTCCAGCAGCCACCATCAGCTGACTGCAACTGGCATTTGAATGGAAACCTATCTGTCATCTCCGATCTAATCAAACACTTTGCTTTTATAGAAGAACTGGAAGTTTAGAGAGACTGAATGATGAAACCAGAATGAAACCAGGATCTCACAGCTAATAACTGGCAGAGCCAGGAGTGATATCAAGGCCTCTGACTTCTATCCATATTTTTTTGATACCTTTGAGGTTAATAAGACCCAGCTCTACTAAATAATTCATTTATCCATTAAATAGTTACTGAGAACCTACTATGTACCAGGCATTATGCCCAGATAAATGATTAATCCCTGTTGGTTCAGTTGGAGAGGAAGTCCATAAACCACAGACCTTTTTTTTTAAAAGATTTTATTTATTTATTTATTTATTTATTTATTTATTTATTTGACACAGAGAGACAGCCAGCGAGAGAGGGAACACAAGCAGGGGGAGTGGGAGAGGAAGAAGCAGGCTCCCAGCAGAGGAGCCCAATGTGGGGCTCGATCCCAGGACTCCAGGATCACTCCCTGAGCTGAAGACAGACGCTTAACGACTGAGCCACCCAGGTGCCCCAACCACAGACCTTTTTTTCACTCAGCATGAGTTGGATCAGAATTCAACTAGATGGATGGATGGATAGATAGATAAATAGATAATTATGACATCACATTTTCCATGGACTTTAGAAATGCCTGTCAAAAAGAAGTTTACAAAATTATTATTTTAAGATAATTAATGACTGCTACCCACTACATCATTTTGTTTGTGTATTTTCTGTTTCTTCTGGTTGTCTTTTCCTGGGCATTGTGCTGTAAGAATCTATATAAGGTACATGACTATATATAGTTTTGATGGAAAAACTATTATAGGAGGAATTTAAGTAACTTGCTCCAAGTCTTATATCAAGTCTTATATCTCTCTTTAGGAGAGAAAAAAAAAGATGTAATCATCATAGGTCTACATTACATTTACACTATCAACCACAAGTAAAATGTCAGTTGAAGGTCAACTAAATTATTTTTCCTTTGGTTTATATTATAGGAAAGATAGCATTGAACCAAGTATCAGAAGACCTGGGTTCTAGTTTTGTTCCTCCCAGGCATTTGTAACACTGAATGAATCATTTCAATACCACTGAGCCTCTCCATTTATAAAATGACTTTGTGCCCTGCCTGCCTCAGAAGGTTGTTATTAACATTAATAATAAAAGCTCCCACTGCTATTGTGATTTACCATTTGCAATACTCTTTCACAACAACCCTGAGAGGTGGGTAGGGCAGTTATAATTACCCACAATTAAAGATGAGAAACCCAAGGCTCAGAGAAGTGAAGTAATTTTCTCAAGGTCACCCAGCTAGAAAGTGGTGGCAATGAGAGTGAGCTTTCTGCTTTCTTGTGTGGGCACAAGCCCCCCCGCCTTCCCCCCCCACCAGCTGTGCTGCTTCTCCAAGGGAGGCAGGGTGCTTAGGGTCCTTCCATACACTGTCATGTTGTCGGTGCATGGTGGGAGCTGGCTCTCTAGGCAGCTCTCAGGAACTTGGAAATATCTAAGTGGCTCTTGGCAGGTTTTCTAGTTGTGGAAACTAGAAGAGGATGTTTTCAGTGAGAAGTTTCTCTGCTGTGCTTACAGACTCCTTATCTGTTTGCTCCAGTCTGCTCCACTTCTCTACCACATTTGTAGCTATCTCCATGTGTGTCCTTAGTCATTTCCTCTAAAAGACACAACACACACACACACACGTGCACACATGTGTCACTTAACTACAAACATAAGTTTCAAGAATGGCCCTCTATCAAAATCCTTAGCATTGTAAGCAGCCTCTTAAAAAATTAGTTAAGTCATGTCTTATAAATGGTTTCTTGCAGCACGGTGCCCAGGAAAAGACCAAAAGAGACAGAAAACACTCCAAGTTGATTAGCACTCTTTCTGTGCCTGACTGGTTCTGTAGTGCTGGCAGTCATGTTAGATGTGACAAGGCAGCAGCAGGGACCACCGCTGCCAGCTCTTTGACCCTTTGGGAGTCTCTATCCTGAGTGTACCTTTCCCCAGTACAGATGCTCTTACCCTTGTGTTTATAGAAGTCACTGCATGCACCACCTCATGTACTGGGTCGGGGGAGGGGCTGCCAACAGACCCAATATATGGTGGTGTTCTCCACTTCTTTTCTTTTTTTTTTTTTTAAGATTTTATTTATTTGAGAGAGAGAGAGAGAGAGACAGCAAGAGAGATCACAGAGGGAGAGGAAGAGAGAGAAGCAAACTCTTCACTGAGCAGAGAGCCTGATGTGGGGCTCGACCCCAGGACCCCAAGATCACGAACTGAGCTGAAGGCAGACACCCAACTGACTGAGCCACCCAGGTGCCCCTCCACTCTTGACTTTATTGGTAGACAGTAGCTCTAGTGCACAGGCTTGCAAATTTTAAAAATTTGAGTGTGTGTGTGAAACAAAAAACAATACCCTATATCTCATCTACTTTCAGATTTTCTGGCCTATTCTATTTCAAATAAATGAAATGCTGGTTGCAACCTAATATATTGATTTTATGACCTGCCAATAGGTTATGACCCACTACACGAAGTGGCATCATTCAAAGCGTGACCTGCATACCAAAGGGCAAACTCCCATGGCACAGGAGTGGAGACCATGCTCAGAGCAGTGAAATGATTGGCCCAAACGCTATGTCCTGAGGCTGCTCCCACCTTCCAGGTTCTTCCAGACTCTTCTATCCACACCCTCCCACCAAATCCAGCCTCCTAACAAGCCTCCCTGCCTCTAAATGTGTTCCTCTCCATCCCATCCTCCACTACCGCCAGAAAGATTATCTGAAATAGACATCTTTCCCTTTCACACCCTTCCGAAAACCTTCCTATGACTTCCCCCAGCACTGTCACCTAAAGGAGGAAGTCTAGGCTCCTCAGATGGTTGATGAGACCCCTATGACCCCAGTCCTACCTCTCAAGTTTCAACCCTTACACTCCCTCCCTTTCCCTTTGTATTCCTACTGCACCACAGCAGTTGTGGCTGACCCACAGCACATGCTATTTCGTGTCTCCATGCTTCTTCTCTCCCAGACCTGTGGTAGGTAAAATAACACCTCCTCCAGGAAGTAGATTCTGACCACCCAGGTTGCCCAGGCACCTACTTCACATAATCTGTGGTCTTCTGGCCACACCCTGTGTGACTACCTACTCTGGTATTGTCCCTCCTGAAGAAGTGTGTAGGTGGCAGGAGGGGTGGGACCCTGGGCAGGACAGAGGAGGCCGTTGCTTGCTGAGGGAAATGACTTAACAAGCAGCATGTTGTGGGAGAAAATGAAATCAAAGCCAGAAAGACTGATCAACTGAGTCATCAGTGGAACAGGACTGACAGAGAGAAGAGTCCAAATACAAGGCAATTTGAGAGATCCCCAAGAAACCCCAGTGACCAAAGAAGTCTGAACATAGATGATAAACAGTCAAGTGCACATCCTGGCTGCTCAAAGTGTGGTCCATGGACCAGCATCCCCAGCAGTTTGTTACAGATACCCTAGCCTAGATCAGAGAAGCATTGGTCTGAAGGAACTTTCCTGAGCCAGAGAGCAAACGCACCAGCTTTCTATGTGCCTGGCTGCCTCCACTTCTCCCAGCACTGTGCTGAAGTTTTCTGTCTACAAGTCTGTCAGCCTGAAAACAAGGACTGCATCTTGTGTCTTTGTGTCCTCAGTGCCTAGTCTGCCCCCATCATATCATGGGGGCACATTAGTGTTCTTGCCTTCTCTGGGACAGAAATACTTCCCACAGATCTTCCAAAGTTGTTATGAAATTGAGACATGCTCATCATGGATGTCTTAGAAAATAAAGAAAAATTTAGAAAATTCATCTATATACTCAAAATCCAGAGATAACCACTACTATAATTTTATAGAATTTCTGTTTCTTTTTAAGCCTCTATGGATGTTTATTATTCTAACTTCTATATAGTTCACATCACATTCATGTAACAGGTTTAAATGTATCAGTAGTGGCAGCGGTCCTAAGACAGTGACTTTGACATTCCCACAGTCCGTAGTAAGTACAGTTCTGTGGCATAAAGTACATTCACATCATTGTGCAACTGTCATCACCGCCCATCTCCAGAACTCTTTCATCTTTCCTAACTGAAAGTCCATACCCATTAAACACTAACTCTCCTTTTCCCCTCCCTGTAGCTCCTGGCAACCACCATTCTACCTATGTTTCAGCATAGGTTGACTACTCTAGGAATGTCACGTAAGAGGAATCATGCAATATTTGTCCTTTTATGATGGGCTTATGTCATTCATCATAATATCTTGAAGTTTCACCCATGTTGTACATATGACAGAATTTCCTTCCTTTTTAATACTGAATATTATTCCACTGTGTGTATGTATCACATTTTGTTTATCCTTTCCTCTGTTGACGGACTCTTAAGTTGCTTCCACCTTTTAGCTATTGTGAATAATACTGCTGCCAACATGGGTATATAAATACCTGTTCTACTATCTCTTTTCACCTCTTTTGGTGAAAGTGAAACAACTGAACCATATGGAAATTTTATGCTTAAGTTCTTAAATTGCCATATCATTTCCCACAAAGGCTATTTTATTTTATATTTCCAGCAGCAATACACAGGCTTCCAATTTTTCCACATCATCCTCAATACTTACTATTTTCTGATTGTGTGATAACAGCATCCTAATGTGTGTGAGGCGGTATCTCAATGTGGTTTTGATTTGTGTTTCTCTAAATTAGATTATTGATGTTGAGCATTTTTATGTGGTTATTGGCCATTTGTATATCTTTGAAGAAATGTCTATTCAAGTCCTTTGCACATTTTTAATTGGGTTTTTGGTTTTTGTTGTTGTTGAGTTGCTGTCTCAGAAATTTACTCAATAAAGTCAGGACGTATTCTCACTTAAAAAGTTCAAAATCTGTGGCCCTACCACTGGCTGTCATGAAGAAACATGAGGCCAAGAAGGTGGTAAATCCCCTGTTTGAGAAAAAGTCCCAAAATTTTAGCACTGGTTAGGGCATCCAGCCCTAAAGGGACCTCACTTGCTTTATCACATGGCTCCACTACATCCGGTTGCAGTGGTAAAGGGCTATCCTTTATAAGCAGCTGGAGGTGCTCCTATGGTTAACTAGTTTACCCAGGCCTTGGGCCACCAAAGAGCTACTCAGCTGCTTAAGCTGGCCTGAAAGGAAGGACCAGAGAAAGCAGAGATTGTTGGCCTGGGCCAAGAAAACTGCCCGGCAAAGGGAATGTCCTCACTGAGAGGCCTCTGTCCTTTGAGTGGGGGTTAACACTGCCACCACCTTGGTGGAAAATAAGAAGTCCATACTGGTGGTGATTGCACATGTCATGGATCCCATCAAGCTGATTGCCTTTTTGCCTGCCCTGTGTCATATGATGGGTGTTCCCTACCATATTTTCAAGGGGAAGGCCAGGCTGGGGTATTTGGTCCACAGAGGAGATAAACCACACAGGTCACCTGCACACAGGTTAACTCAGAAAATGAAAGGGCTCTGGCTAAGCTGCTGGAAGCTACCAGGAGACCAATTACAATGACAGATTTGATGAGATCCATCACTGGGGAGGCAACATCATGGGTCCAAAATCTGTGGCTCCTATTACCAAGCTGGAAAACGCAAAGGCAAAAGAACTTGTCATCAAACTGGGTTAAATGTACACTGTCGAGTTTTCTGTACATAAAATAATAAAAATTGTCCTTCAAAAAAAAGTTCAAAATGCTCTCAATTGTTATGCCTTCCCCTTTTACTTCTCACTGGGGTGGTATCTAGGTGGAGATATAGACCAAAGCAAGCAGCTGTAATGAATTCACCCTATATACATGTGACAGAAGCTTATTTCTTGCTCATGTCAAGCCCATTCTAGATTGGCAGGAGTTATTTTCCACAAGATAATTCAGGGAAGAAGGCTCTGCCTTTCTCTAGGACCTTGTCATCTCTATTCAATTCTGTGTGAGTAGGACGTGTGTATGGCAGGGACACTTGCTTCTAAAAAGCCTTGACCTGAAACCATATGATAATTGTCTTTGCCTGCTTGACTTATTTCACTTAGCATAATCTCCTCCAGTCCCATCCATGTTGCTGCAAATGTTGGATAATCGTTCTTTCTGATGGCTTAGTAATATTCCATTGTATATATGGACCACAGCTTCTTAATCCAGTCATCTGTTGAAGGGCATCTCAGTTCCTTCCACAATTGAGCTATTGCGGATAATGCTGCTATGAACATTGGGGTGCATATGGCCCTTCTCTTCGCTATGTCTGTATCTTTGGGGTAAATACCCAGTAGTGCAATTGCTGCATCATAGGGTAGCCCTACTTTTAACTTTTTAAGGGACCTCCACACTGTTTTTCAAAGTGGCTGTGCCAAATTGCATTCCCACCAACAGTGTAAGAGGGATCCCCTTTCTCCACATCCTCTCCAACATTTGTTGTTTCCTGCCTTGTCAATTTTTGCCATTCTAACTGGTGTAAGGTGGTCTCAGTGTGGTTTTGATTTTAATTTCCCTGATGGCTAATGATTTTGAACACTTTTCATGTGTCTGTTAGCCATTTGTATGTCTTCCTTGGAAAAGTGTCTGTTCATATCTTCTGCCTATTTTTTTATTTGATTATTTGTTTCTTGTGTATTGAGTTTGAGAAGTTCTTTGTAGATCTTGGATACTAATCTTTTATCTGTAGTGTCATTTCCAAATATCTTCAACCATTCTGTGGGCTGCCTCTTAGTTTTTTTGACTGTTTCCTTGGCTGTGCAGAAGCTTTTTATTTTGATGAAGTCCCACAAGTTCATTTTATCTTTTGTTTCTCTTGCCTTTGGAGATGTGTTATGAAAAAAGTATCATATGGTTTCACTCATTTATGGAACATAAGAAATAGCAGGAAAATCGGTGGGAGAAGGAAGGGAAGAATGAAGGGGGGTAAACAGAAGGGGGAATGAACCAGGAGGGACTATGGACTCTGGGAAACAAACTGAAGGCTTCAGAGGGGAGGCGGGCGGGGGGGACTGGGATAGGCCAGTGATGGGTATCAAGGAGGGCACATATTGCATGGAGCACTGGGTGTAATATGCAAATAATGAATCACGGAACACTACATCAAAAACTAACGATGTACTGTATGGTGACTAACATAACATAATAAAAAATTATTATTAAAAATAAATAAATAGCCTTGACCTGGAAACGCAAATACCAGTGGTGTTCATTTTCTAGTCACCTGCCAGCCACATCTAACTGGAAGGAAGCCTGGGAAATCTAGCCCTCACTGGAATAAGAGCACATGATTTCTGGTGAACAGCTCAAATCCTCACCACTCACAGAGACAGGGAAGAGAGTCTTACAACGGGCTGCCCCCAATTGTCCCTGGCCTTGTTGAGATGTCTCCATCCACTTGTACCTGCTGGTCTCTGTCCCTGCTTCAGCCATTTTGATGCAACTGGCCAGACTTTTGGGTACCTGTTATTCAGATCAGACCCAGCATGGGCTCAATCCTGCAGTCGTTACCCTGTGCTCATTTCCCACATCCCCAGGATACCTCTGCCACTAAGCACAGGGAGACTTGTCTACCCAAAAACAGGCTGTGAGGAACCAGTGGGCACTGTCTCAAACTTTCCTCTGCCTAGATATACACCTTACTGACCACCCCATATTCGGTGAAGGGGCCTCACCAGGTGGTGTCATTTCAGAGAAGTAATATTGTTCAAATGACACTTAATCTTTTCCTGGGGGATTTATATTCCTTTTCTCCCATTGTTTTCCCCCAAGGGGGAGACAACAGTGAGCAGGCCTTAAGCTCATTTAAAACAAACAAAGGTGGCTCTGTTGGTTAAGTACTGGATTCTTGGTTTCACCTCAGGTTGCAATTTCACAGGTAGTGGGATGGAGCCCACTCCACGCTCAGCAAGGAGTCTGCTTGAAGCCTCTCTCCCTCTGCCCGTCACCCCACTCATGCATGCTCTTTCTAAAGTAAATAATCTTTTTAAAAAATGAATAAATAAATAAAACAACCTCTCCCTTCTTCTCTCCAGAGTTCTCTCTAAATCTTGTAAGTAAAAAGCTCTTTGATTTCAGACTGTTGTGCTGTTAGCAGTTTAATCCATTCAGTGCTACAAAGGCCCTTATTTTGGGAGGCAGTATGTTCTTCCCTTGCTCCAATCCTTGAATGCCATTGAGCCAATGGGCAGAAACCAGATGGGCAAAAGAATAATCATGAGAGAAAAGTTCTGTTTCAAAGCCTCCTGATTTGTCCTACCACATTCAGCTTTGAATCTGGCTTTTTTACCTAACAATTATTCCATGAGACTTTTCCCTTGCCTATTGGGAATTATTTGAAAATGTAATTTTATCACAAGAAATAAGCTGAACAAACAAAACCACAGTTCTTCATAGAGCCATCAGAGAATGAGATCACAGGGCACACCACTGCTCTGAAAATGTGGGAGAGAGAAAGATACAGAGAACCACAGCTTATCAGGTGCAGAAGTCTACAGCTGGAGCCTGTATTTCATAGGACACTTAACTAAAACTGATGAATTCTGAAGGTTCAGTGTGATTACCACACTTTCATGGGTTTTACCTCCAGGAGCTCTGCCAGATTCTCAGGGTGTAGATTGAAGGAAAATCCCCTTAAACTTCCCACAGGGAGAGGATAAAGTAACCATTTTTGAAATACATCTGCCTTCAAGGGAAACTTTCACCAGAGCCTAACCAGCTTGGGTTGTGGCACAACCCAGCCAATGTGGGCAAAGGGAAATGCCAAACTCCATCCCCTGTTAGCCTTCCTGTCTCACCTATGGGGGGAGGAGGAGACCTGAGAAGCACTTGTGAAGGTCACAGCCCAGGGCTCACTAACAGACTGAGATCTAATCATAATACTATAGAGGACTTACCCTCCCCCACACCTCACCACCCCCTTTGATAGGGCATTTGTATAATAACAGGGAATCATAGCTGAAAAAACAGCAGAGCTCAGATCCTATTTAAGAAGGAGTCTCTATGAAAATCCAAAGATAACAGGGAAGACAAAAAAGCAAGGATGCTAAAGGAAATTTAAGCCTCTGACACCTACAGCTTCAGCAAACAGTAAACACAACTTAACTGCTAGCCAGATAAACATAAAACCTCACACAAAAAATCTACTTACCTTAATTCCTGTTACCTGGAACATCATTTCTAGCTTCAACAAAAAATTGCAAGGCATATTCAAAGCCAGAAATGTAGTTTAAAGAGATAAAAACAAGTATCACAACCAGACTCATATGGCAGAGATGTTGGAATTATCAGACTGGGAATTTAAAATAACTATGATTAATGTGGTATAGGCTCTAATGGGAAAGTGGACAATATTTAAAAACAGATGGATAAAGTAAACAGGGAGCTGGAAACACTAAGAAAGTAAAAAGGGAAATGCTAGAAATTAAAGAAAAACCATTGTAATAGAAATGAAGAATGCCTTTGATGGGCTTATCAGTAGACTAGGCACAGCTGAAAAAAGAATCAGTGAGTCTGAAGATATGTCAAAACAATTTCAATTGTTTTTTATTTTGTATTAGCTGTTTGTAGGTCCTAGTCTTTAAATTATCCATTTTTTCCTGACAACTTAAACTCTGTGTCAAATCATTTCTCTTCTTTGGGTCAGTATTTGATCCTGAGAGAAAAACTCATTAAAATGTATGAGTACTGGGGGCAGGTAAACAGACAGAGAAAAAGAATAACATGAGGAAAAACTAAAGAGAGAAAGAGAAAAATAATTAGAAATTAGACTAATAAAGTATAAGAAGATATGGAGACCAAGCACAGAAGAGAAAAAAAATAAATCAGAAACAAATCTGCAGATAGATCAAAGAGCAGGGATGATACTGAAAAGAAACAACAGAGTCAGAATACTCATAAGTCACATGCATCAAGTAAAAAATAGGATCATTAGAATTGATACTCAAGGATGCAGGGAAGTACATGCAAATACACAGAGCAGGGGTTATAAAAAGTGCACCTGAAATTTTAATGCAGGTATGGAGATGGGCAGTATGATTTACAGGGAAGAACAAGGCTTCTGAGTTACACTGTTAAATTAGATTATTCCATACAGATGAATGAACTTCATAGGGTAAATTAAGTGCTCGCCCATTTCCCCAACTCTCAAATGAGAATAATAACAGTACCTACCTCAAACTGTCATTGAGACTTACATGAGTTAGAGCATATAGAGTACCTAAAAGAATACCTGACATATAATAATTTAGCTTTTATTATTAATACAATACAATTGTTTAGGATGCAAGAGTGTGGAAAATAGGAAGCATATCATCTTGGTCACTTTTATATTCCACCCAGAAGATTGGTTGACATATAGTAAGTACTCATCAAATGCATACTACTGATTGAGAGAGAAATATAATCTTAAGACGATCACTAAAACAATGGCTTTGAATTCCATAGTAGAATAAGAGCTGCTTTTCTTAAAGAAATGATTAAAACCTTGGAGAAAATGTTCATGTAATTTTATTTTATTTATTTATTTTTTAAACAATGATATTTTTTATTATATTATGTTAGTCACCATACAGTACATCCCTGGGTTTTGATCATGTAATTTTAGAATCTGCAGCAAAGGCAGGAAGGGATAAGTGGTTTGACATTTGCTTTAGATGTAAGAAAAACAGACTAATTTGATTTCAGCTGAGATACTAAATGATGAGATATTTCTAAATGGTACAAAAATACTAAAACAGTTAGTTCTTGCTGCAATTATAATTTATATGGCTAAGGCCTGAAAGGAGAGAAAGAAATACAATTATATACAACATTATCTGATCAGGTGAGATTTTCAAGGGTCTTACATATGTGAGAGTGCTGTGAAGTAGTAAGAATAGCTTCAAATCGGTGGAATCTAAAATTATGGCTGCAAAGAAGCTAAGATACAATACAGAGTAAATTTGCTTATTGTCACTTGTGGCTGGTGGTAGAATATTAATAGAAAACATACAGAAAGTGAAATCTATTGTCTTCTAATATGAGTCTGTCTCCTGTGTTAAGGAGAAACAGTTTTAGACTGAAAGTGTATAAATAACTATGTAAGGAAAACTGAAACCCAATGTTGGTAAAGGGATTAGAAGAGATTTCATGAAATCAGAGAAATGAGAGCTGCAGAGTTCTTAGAAAACTTTGTACTACATTGGCTGAGCTCTCTACCTACACTCCCTGTTCCCTCAACTGGAAACAGCACATAATACCCAGACAGACTTCTAGTGGAGAAAGGAAAAGCACCTGGAAGGAAGTGAAGAAGTCATTCCCAATCCAGCAGATGTGCAGGTATGAGTAAGATAGATAGTACTGACTGGCAGGCTAACTCTGCTAGTGTTTCAACTAACAAGGAAGGAAAGGGGGGAGGGTAGCAAAGAGGAAAAACAGAGATGGAGAGGCCAACCCAAGAGAAAACATCACTTCAAGGAACAGAAGCAAACTCCTCACAATTGTTTCACTTCCACAAAATCATTTAATAAGAATATGCAGTCAATAGAACAGTCAAAATAGAAAACAATTGCAGGTAGAGATTGAAAGGAAGTTGCAAGACATAAGGAAACCCCCTGATGGTAACAATCTCACTGTTATTTAACTAATGGGTTAGAGAAACAAGGGATGGAACTAAATGCTGGTGGAAATTGAATTACAAACAAAGTTGGAAAGGTTTGGTTATAATCCTGGAGAAAGCTGATAAAAACAACAAGAAAATTAAACTGGAAGGAAGGTAATAGATGTTAACAAAGACAATCCACACAGAGGGAACAGAAGACACATTCAAAGAGAACACAAGAGCATTTCCTGAAAAAGAAAAAGAACAGAATTTTGTATGAAAAGAGCACACCATTTTTCAGGAAATTTTGATAGGAAACCTCAAATATAGTTAGGCTATTGAATTTTGAGGCAAAGAACAGATTCCTGAGACATCTATCTGACAGAAAAGTCAATAGACTAAAAAAAAACCAAAAACCAAAAACCAAAAAACCAAGATTGCGGAAAAAAAATCAGACTGATCTCCAACTTGCCCAGAGCAACACGAGTGCCAGAAACACTGGAACAGCACCTGGGCTTTCTGAAAGGAAGTCTGACCCCAGGGCACTGGGCCAACAAAGGCCTGGGGAGTGGACAGGCAGCAGCCACCCTCAAACATGAGCGTCCACTGGACCAAGAAGCGATGCTAAAGGCCTCCTTGTGAGCTAATGCAAAACAATTTTGGTTGCCAAAGAATACAAAAGTTACAAACGTGCACAAAGTGAAATAAGAACGTGACTAGCAAAAACAGAGAGGTGTGGAGAGCGGGTAAGGGCAGAAATGGGGAAGATTTACTGTATGGTGACTAACATAAAAATAAAAAAAATTAAAAAAAATAAAATTAAAAAATAAAAACTGTTACAATTGGGGGGAAAAAAAGCCAAGAGTTTCAACAAACACTCAAAAATTGAAGTAAATACTTTGAAAAAGCAACAACACTGACACTGCCCTTTTAGTTTCTCACAGTTTCTTTGTTTAAACTGAGGGCGATTTTTAGGAAATAACATCTCTTGTAGTGAAGAAACTTTTGAGTTTCGAAAATTCCTTCAGTTTACTTTTCTTCTATGAAATTCAAGTAAAAACAAATGTAATTTTATTAATAATGACATTTTAGTATAATTACATTTTTGTAAATGTCTTTCTCTCCCTCTGTCCTTCTCTCTTTATGCTTAGGGAGAAGCCCACTATAATGTTTACCTAGTGTTAACAGTAGTCATTGCTAGGTGTGGAAGCTTTCTATTTACTGAGATTTTTATACTTTATATCATAAACTTTTTTATAAGACATACTTATAAAAACAATGGCATGAATTTTCTATAAAAGACAAAAACAAAGCCAGAAGCAAAATAGCCAAAACGGTAATAGTGGTTAAATCTGATGGGGATATGGTATATTAGGGTTTTATTTTTTATTTTTCATTTTAAAAAGGTGTTTTAAAGAGGTTCTAATAGAGTCCAAAGCCACTTTAAAACACACAATGGAATATTACTCAGCTATCAAAAAGAACGATTTCTCAACATTTGCTGCAACATGGATGGCACTGGAGGAGATAATGTTAAGTGAAATAAGTCAAGCAGAGAAAGACAATTATCATATGGTTTCACTTATTTATGGAACATAAGAACTAGGAAGATCGGTAGGAGAAGAAAGGGATAAAGAAAGGTGGGGTAATCAGAAGGGGGAATGAAGCATGAGAGACTATGGACTCTGAGAAACAAACTGAGGGCTTCAGAGGGGAGGGGGTGGGGGAATGGGATAGACTGGTGATGGGTAGTAAGGAGGGCACGTATTGCATGGTGCACTGGGTGTTATACGCAACTAATGAATCATCGAACTTTACAACAAAAAAATGAATAAATAAATAAATAAAAATATTTAAAACACACACACAAAAAAACAGTTAAAGTCTCCAGATCTGAAAAATTATAGCCTGGGAAGTCACCGTAGCCAGGATAACTCAATCAACATGAATTTTCAGAGATAAGTGTAGAAAATAGGTAAGGGCTAGAAGGGCCAGATTTTGGAAAATGTGGATCTAATTTTCAAAAAGAGTGAGAAAATAGATCTTTCAGGCTCTACTCTGTGTGTTGATATTTATCCTGGAAAGATTCTAGAATGGATTTTTTTAAAGATTTTATTTATTTTTTTTGACAGAGATAGAGACAGCCAGCGAGAGAGGGAACACAAGCAGGGGGAGTGGGAGAGGAAGAAGCAGGCTCACAGCAGAGGAGCCTGATGTGGGGCTCGATCCCATAACGCCGAGATCATGCCCTGAGCCAAAGGCAGACACTTAACCGCTGTGCCACCCAGGCGCCCCTCTAGAATGGATTTTTAATGAGGTGTTTTATGAATAGAAGTAGCCAACATGCATCCAGATAAAATTTTTAAAAAAGCCACGTCAATCTAAAACAGTTTTTATTTTTGGTGGGCTTGCTAGACAAATCAGGGAAATGTGTAAATGTGCTATATCACCACTGCAGCATGATGCTCTGGGAACCACACAGGCCGGGGAATAACAAGGCGAGTAGATTAATAATGGCTTAAAAATACTGTACTCACTGACACCCCTGGGGCTTTATTCACTTTTGTTCAGTTTGGATGTCAACGGTGATAGTGATGGGAGGTGGAAAGTGGAGGGCAGTAAGGATGAGTCTTAGTGTGTTTCAGGGTAGTTGCTGTGTGTATGTTGTCTTAGTCTATCACAGTGTCGATGCTACACAGAGGGAGTTGTGTTCCAGTTTTCATGATGTCTTTCATCATTACAGATGAAAAAGGGCAGCTAATTGTAGGTCAAAAAGGAGATGAAGATGAGGGCAGGGTGTCAACGTGAGAAAGCAGGATGTTGGCCCAGCAGGTGGTCCTACAAGAGGAATCCCTCTAGTGGGTGAGTGTGGAGGGTGGCAGCCTGGCCCAGAGTGGGTCAGCTCAGGAGAAGCTCACAGAAGACTGAAGTGAATGCACCACACACCAGTTCATTGGGGGCTGTTCTCTCCTGGTGACCAGGATGCCCCTGACCCCTACCAGTACTCTCGGGAGGCCAGCTTATTGCTGCATTGGGACAGTTGCCTGATGTGCGTGTAACGAAAGCTACGTAAAGTTGTCCAGACAGAGGTGAGAGCTATTTCACTCAGGCCATGGTGAGGCCTATTCCAGAAACTTTCATTATCTTGGGTGCCAGCGTCTCTCCTCTAAAACACAGTTTCTGGTTCCCTGTCCTATGACCCATACCCTCTGGTCACACATCTGCTCTCTGAATAGATTACTCTCAAGGGGCTTAGCTTTCTGCTTCCTGAATTATAGTCCCTCTGTAGTACTGCTTCCCTGAGACTGTGGGCCAGTCCCATGGGGTGTGGACTTACTCATTTTGCTCTTAAAGAACAGAATTATTTCTAAACAATGCTCCAGATATTACAGAAAGGTTCTGCAAGATTAAGTACCATGGTTGTTCAAGGTTGCACAGCTAGTAAGTGGCAGAACTAGTACTTGAACCCAGGTTAGGATGGCCTTAAACTACATTCTTTTCACTATGAAATGCTGCACATACCAGAAGTTAAAAACAAAGAGAATATATTGAATAAGAGAATTGGATTTTAAAAACACACCAGGATAAATGAGAATATTGTGCTGAACTATTAGGATGCAATTTATTAAGAGCAAATGTAAGCCCCTGAGCTTAGTTCATAGACAGGCTGCACAAGTACAAAGCACAGAACGTCAAGAAAAACAAAATTTTGTTTTGTTTTTATAAACTCCATTTGAGTCATGCCCGTGACTTTACTCCACACTGTCCCACCCCAAACACTAAAGTTTGCTCACAGAAATTTAGCATTTAGATTTCCAGGGCTCTCTGCCCTGCATCCCAGATCCCCAGCGTGCAGCCTTCTGCTGGGCACCCAGCTTCAAGCGGCATATAGGTGGTGTGGTTTTGGGAAACCAGAATGACAAAGGGATTGATCTTTCTGGTGTTTGAGGAATCTTGGAAGGTCTGGGAATATTTAGCCTGGAAAAGAAGAAAATTCACACGAAAATGGCACCTGAAGAGCTATCCAACAAGAGGATAGTCACCAGAACCCCAAGAAGGAATCAAGGGACCCTCAATTGAGTTCCAGTCAGTCTAACAACTGACTTCCTAGAGAAACGGCAGTTCAGGAGGGCAGTTAGAAGTGATCCTTCGGGAGTTATGATTCCAGAGTCCTGGGATCCAGCCCCATGAGGGCTCCCTGATCAGCAGGGAGTCTGTTTCTCCCTCTCCCTCTGCTTGTGCTCTCTCATTCACTCTCTCAAATAAATAAACAAAATCTTTAAAAAAAAAAAAAAAGAAGTGAGCCTTCAGACTCTAACAGACGTAGTGTTGAATCCCAGCTTCACCTCCAGATTCTGAGCACTGTAATTTCTCTTCACCTGTGAAGGGTGAAGCTAACAGCATCTCCTTAAAGATTGCTAAGGATTAAATGAAGTGGATCTAAGATGTTTAGCACAATGCCAGACAAAGAGTTAAGTCTCTGTAAGTGTTAGCTACAACTATCTTATTATTTCTCATCCTCAGAGCTGCCCAAGGGAGCAATGGAGGGATTCATGACTATTTTTCAGAGGACTCTTCCAAGGCCGAGGCCCTCATTTCTATTCAAGAGTTAAATTGGGAAGATTTACACAACTGAAAACACTACATAAACCAATAGTCTCATTAAACAAGAATATGTCAACTGAAGTTCTTGATTGCCAAATGGATTTTTGCCTCATAAATATTTTTTAATCAATTATTACTGAAATACTGATTAGGTGAGAAGAAAACCATTTATTTCTGTATTTCTTTTTGGGGCATGATATGACCCTGGGTGTACCTGAATCCACATTATTGCATAGTTCTACTGAGTTTCTGGTGTATTATTGTGATTGCTGCAACAACATTTTCATGATTTCCAGTATTTTGTGGTCATATACATTCATGGGGCCTAAGCGTTGGGTTTTTCAGCTTGAACAGCCCATCAGTAGATTGTGGTTACTATGCCATTTCCTTCTTCTTAGAATACTGCCAAGAAAGGAAAAACTGTGACAACACTTATCAATACCAATAAATGAGCATTAACTTACTTTATGTTCTAAAAGATGGAGAGGTAAGAGAAATAATGAGTTACTTGTTTAATAGAATACTGTTAGATTACCCCCTAAGGTGGTGATGGTTATTCTTTCATTGTTTCTTTGTTTTCAGCATTTTTGTTTAGCACCAGGAGTCAAAGTATGAATCTTAGAGTATCTGTTTTAGAGGGACTGAGAGTCTGTGGACTTTTGATTTTGTGGTTTCTTAATGATCATGGCCTCAACTCTGAAGTTGCTGCTTCTATTTCACAAATAATGAGCAATTGTGAAAGGAACTTCGTATGTGACTTTAACACACTTTATTCAATGAAATTCCTCTTGAGGGCATAAAACATTCCCCCAAAGAGAATGTCACCAACAAGAAATAATCTAATGTCCTAAAAGGACTAATTCTTTTAAAAAAAGAGAGAGAGAGAGAAAGAAAGCAAAACCAAACATTATAGCAAACTCATTACTATAAAGACAACTATTATTAACTCCCGTAAAGATGAGGAAAATGACAGCACCAGAAAGGGAAATAGTCCCACTTTTAGGAAACAAATGGCATCCCAGGAGTTTAAGTCTTTTGACTGTTGACATATTTTTTATTAATCAAAGTGACAAAGTTCCTTTTAACGGCTTTCCTCTTTAACTATTTATTTATTTAGGAAAGCCTTGTATTTTATAAGGGAAAGAAAAAGTATAAAGAATTCTCAGTTTAGTAAACTAATAATTGGGGAATGGGTTAAGTCTAATTTCACTTTCAAAAGTCTAAGTCAACCTTCGGATTACAGTTTAGACATCACTTTCACCAACAATTCTTTCCAGGCTCCTCAAGACAATGTTAAACAACCCCTTGCTCACACCCTAAAGATTCTTTTTTTTAATAATAATTTTTTATTATGTTATGTTAGTCACCATACAGTATATCCTTAGTTTTTGATGTAATGTTCAATGATTCATTATTTGTGTATAACACCCAATGCACCATGCAATATGTGCCCTCCTTAATACCCATCACCGGCCTATCCCAGTCCCCCACCCTCCTCCCCTCTGAAGCCCACAGTTTGTTTCCCAGAGTCCATAGTCCTTCATGATTCATTCCCCCTTCTGTTTACTGCCCATTCATTCTTCCTTTCCTTCTCCTAAGGATGTTCCTGCTATTTCTTATGTTCCATAAATGAGTGAAACCATATGATAATTGTCTTTCTTTGTTTGACCTATTTCACTTAGCATTATCTCCTCCAGCCCCGTCCATGTTGCTGCAAATGTTCGGTAATCGTTCTTTCGGATGGCTGAGTAATATTCCATTGTATATATGGACCACGTCTTTTTTTTTTTTTTAAAGATTTTATTTATTTATTCGACAGAGATAGAGACAGCCACCCAGAGAGGGAACACAAGCAGGGGGAGTGGGAGAGGAAGAAGCAGGCTCATAGCGGAAGAGCCTGATGTGGGGCTCGATCCCATAACCCCGGGATCATGCCCTGAGCCGAAGGCAGACGCTTAACCACTGTGCCACCCAGGCGCCCCTGGACTACATCTTCTTAATGCAGTCATCTGTTGAAGGGCATCTCGGCTCCTTCCACAATTGAGCTATTGTGGACAATGCTGCTATGAACATTGGGGTGCATATGGCCCTTCTCTTCACTACGTCTGTATCTTCGGGGTAAATACCCAGTAGTGCAATTGCTAGATCATAGGGTAGCTCTATTTTTAACTTCTTAAGGGACTTCCACACTGTTTTCCAAAGCAGCTGTGCCAACTTGCATTCCCAACAACAATGTAGGAGGGATCCCCTTTCTACACATCCTCTCCAACATTTGCTGTTTCTTGCCTTGTCAATTTCTGCCATTCTAACTGGCGTAAGGTGGTATCTCAATGTGGTTTTGATTTGATTTCCCTGATGGCTAAATATTTGAACACTTTTCATGTGTCTGTTAGCCATTTGTATGTCTTCCTTGGAAAAGTGTCTGTTCATATCTTCTGCCTATTTTTTTATTTGCTTCTTCGTTTCTTGTGTATTGAGTTTGAGAAGTTCTTTGTAGATCTTGGATACTAATCTTTTATCTGTAGTGTCATTTCCAAATATCTTCAACCATTCTGTGGGCTGCCTCTTAGTTTTTTTGACTGTTTCCTTGGCTGTGCAGAAGCTTTTTATTTTGATGAAGTCCCACAAGT
>NC_048224.1:62155630-62155955 GCF_002007445.2 Ailuropoda melanoleuca | reverse complement strand
TCCAATCTGCAACCCTGTGGCATTTTATGGGATCATTTAGGCCATTCACATTGAGAGTGATTATTGAGAGATATGATTTTAATGATGTCATGTTGCCTGTAAAGTCGTTGTTTCCATAGATTGTAAATTTCTGTTCTGTATCACTCTTGGGGTCTTTTTACTTTTATAGAACCCCCCTTAATATTTCCTGTAGGGCTGACTTGGTGGTCACATATTCTTTCAGTTTCTGCCAGTCTTGGAAGGTCCTTGCCTCTCCATCAATTCTGAATGACAGCCTTGCTGGATAAAGGATCCTTGGCTGCGTGTTCTTCTCAGTTAGAGCTTT
>NC_048224.1:62140648-62155530 GCF_002007445.2 Ailuropoda melanoleuca | reverse complement strand
TGAGAGTCAGAGCAGCAGTGGCCATATCTTAGCCTCTGTCTCAGAACAGAGAGATGGCAGTCTGCTCTCCATTGAGCTCTCCTGGCCACTTTAACTCTGTTTCTGTTGGTGCTGCTAAAAACCCCGCAGCATCCTGGGATGTGTGCCCCACAGCCACTATCCCTGCCCTCACTTCCAGGGCTGGTACGTCTTTTTCCTTTGTGCTTCTAACACCGCCAGCTGCACCTGGTTCCCGCACCTGCTTCTGAGCTCCCTGTTTCAGTCTAGTTCAAGTGTGTGCTCCGGAGCTCCGGTTTTCAGTCTGGTCACAGGCACGTTCCCGGGCTTACGGTCTCAGTCTGCTTTCTTGCGTGTGCCAGTCCACGAGTCTGGCCCACTCCCCAGTGCAGGTGGCTAATGCTTCCCAGTACCCAAGCATGTCAGCTCCCTCCGCCTTCTGTTTATCTTCTGATATCTGTGCGCGGATTCATGGCTCCCCACTTTGTACCTCAATACTCGGTGCTGGAGATGTTCATTTGTAGAGATCCAGATGTATCTTCCTATGTCTCAGGCTGATTTTGTGGGTGTTCAGGATGGTCTGGTAGATATCCAGCTTGATTCAGGGGACCTGAACAAAGATCCCCTACTCCCCACCATCTTTTTCCCGATGCCCTAAAGATTCTGATAGCACCCTATCCCCCCCCACCACCACACACAGTTCTAGTGCCCATTATATGCCAGAGATATGGTTTCCTTGTCGCTACCCTCTGTCTGTCTTGTTCAGAATACTGAGTACTTAGCCAAGTATCTGGTACGTATAAAGCATTGATGCATTTGTTGGAGATTGTACAGTAGGGTCTGGAAAAGGGATGTTGTACACAAGAAGAAGGTCCCCTCTAACAAGGAAGCTCAAGGGCAAGGATGAGGTAAGACACTCCCTCAGCTTCCATTGCTGGTAATAATGCGATTGCCAACAGTAAGAAAGGCCCAGAAGTGGGCAGCATTCTGTGGAGCACACATTCAGCTGGGCTGCTCTGTGTCCAGCCCTGATTTGGTGTCTATAGGATCCATCCCAGGAGTAGGAGACCAAATCAAATCCTTAATCACATTGTTAGAACAATGCGACCATATCCAGCTGGGCATTAGGGAAGGGTAAAGCTTTTTTGTTTGTTTGTGTTTTTAAATCCTACTCAACTGCAGGTCAGAGTTTGGAAATGACTTTGTCAAGGCAGCCATCCTAGGAATAGGCAGGACCAGGCAGGAAACAAGACATGGTCTAAAATGAGGCTGGACATGTGGAGAATATAGCCTGGCCCCAACCCTGGAAAACCCAGGCACAGTGGGGCTTTGGCCACCTGAAGTTATTCAATTAGACCAAATTAGGAACCAGGAATCACCATGCATGAGCAAAGCGGATGGACAAAGGAAGAGCATTGCCGCCAGGGCTCATCATGGCAAGTTCTTACTTCTAGTGGAGACTTTCAATGTCACTTCATCAAGTCTCTTCTTTAGAGTCAAGCCTGCAAACTTTTGATATAGATGGAAAGCAAAAGAATTCATAGCAGAGGTTCTCAGCTATACCTAAAAACCAGTGGGAGCTCTGGTTAAAAATGCAGACTCTTGATGTCACCCCCAGGATTACAAGCACCCTAGGAAATTCTGCCGCAGGTGGTATGCAAAGCACATTCTGATAAGGGCAATAATTATTGGGATGAGGGCATGGATATGTGCTTGACCCCATGTGAGAATGCCATTGACTTTGACACGAACTCCTTACAGGTAGTCTCTTGACCTTGGAGAAAATCCCTTTTGTTTTGAGCACCTTAAGCACTTCTTTTATGGAAGAGGAGATTATAAGGGATCTGCATTACTTTGTATTAAAAAAAAATTGGAAACTAATCTTGTTTTGCTTCAGGATGAAATGAAGAGTAGTAATTGGACCTTTTATTTTCTTTGTCCTGATTGTTCATTTTTGTAAGAAAGTGAATACCAAGCAAAATACAAATGGATGTAGAAAATTTTGCCTAACTCAGCAGTGTCTTCAAAAGCAAAAACAGCTCTAGAAACAGAAAAATCCCCAAGGATACACACCATGCCTGCTTTGAGCAATTGGGTCAACATGTAACCACCACTCAACCTCACTCCCTCCACACACCCAGGTAACACAGGTCATACATTACAAAGCTCAGTGAGAGCAAGCTTTTATTTTACCCAACCTCTTCTTTCACACCTTTTTTTCTTTTAAACAGCTTTATTGAGATATAATTTATATACCAAACAATTCACCTATTCAGTGGTTTTTGGAATATTATGTTATGAACTTTAAAAATTGTGGTAAATATATATGTAAAATAAAAATTGCTATTTTAACTATTTTTAAGTGTACGATTCAGTGAGTGGCATTAAGTACATTCACAATGTTGTACAACCATAACCACTATCTATTTCCAAAACATTTTCATTACCCAGAACAGTAACCCAATGACCATTAAACATTAACTCCCTCTCTCCTCTCCCCACAATCCCTGTCAACCACCATTCTATTTACTATTTTTATGAATTTGCCAGTCCTGAGTACCTCATATAAGTTGAATCATATAATATTTGTCTTTTTGTGTCTGCATTATTTCACTTGGCATATTTTCAAGGTTTATTCCTAGTGTAGCAAGTATCTGAAGTTCATTCCTTATTATGGCTGAATAATATACTATTGTTTATACTACAGTTTATTGATTCATCTGTAATGGGCACTTGGGCTTTTTCCACCTCTTAGTAATAGTGAAAATGCTGCTATGAACATTCATGTACAACCTTCTGCCTGAGTTCCCATTTTCAGTTCTTTTAGGTATATACCTAGGAGTGGATTTGCTGGATGATGTGGTAAGTCTATGTTTAACTTTTGAGGAACCACCAAACTGTTTTCCATAGTGGCTGCACCATTTTACGTTCACACTAGCAAGGTACAAAGGCTCCAAATTTCCATATCCCCCCCCCCAAAATTGTAAGCATTCTAATGTGTGTGAACTGGTATCTCTTTGTGGTTTTGATTTGCATTTCCTTAATGACTGGTGATGTTGAACATCTTTTCATGTACTTATTGAGCATTTGCACATCATCTTTGGAGAAATCTCTATTCAAGTTTTTTGCTCATTTTTGAATTGGGTAGTTTGTCTTTTGTTGTTGAGTCATAGGGGATCTTTATATGGTCTATATATTAAGCCTTTATTAGATACTTGATTTCCAAATATGTACTCCCATTTAGTAGATTGTCTTTTCATTTTTTGATAATGTCTGTTGTTGCATTTAAAATCTGTACATGTCAGCCAGTAGCTCAGTAGATTCTTTATCATGTGAGCCATCGCAGAGTAACTATGAAAGGAAATAGAGGATCATTGAGATTTGGCTATTTACGAAATTACTGATGAGTTTTACAAACTCCTTTATGGACAAAATGTCTTGGAAGAACTGTTTACATTTCTTACCAGCCTACTACTCTGATGAGAGTGTTTCAACATCAGAATACAAAGTGCTTTTCTTCCATGTCCCAAATCTGATTCTCAGCCTTCACTCTAGGGGGTTCCCAAGCTAGCCTCATGGGGGCCCCATGATAAAGGAAGACAGCTTTTGATGCTTTAAAATGATAATTTTAAAAGAAAAAAATGCCTTTAATGCTTGTATTGTTTTTTCCTGCTTTTTTGCACTTAGACACTCCCTCCCAACTTGCTTTTGTCTTCAGATTTAATGCTTGATGTTAAATCTAGTATTTTTTTTCTTCTTAATTTTCTCTCCCTTTCTTCTCCCCCCCCAACTGGAATGTCCAATAAAGCTTATAAAAGTGATATTGTTTAAAAATATATATTCTCACCCAGAGAACTCTGGAAGGCAGCTGTGCTCATCACTATACCACCAACACGTCAGCCAGAGAACTCTGAAGAGAAATCATTTTCAGGTGACTTCTGGGATTTAATAACAAAAAAAAGTTTGTAAACCACATTAATTGTTTTAATTCACACTGGGAAAAACTTCAATGACCCTACACCATACTGATAATATTGTAATAATGCAGTATATTTACTCTATGGGACAATTTCTATATTGTATCTTCAAATATATCTTAGGTATTTTCACAACATGTAGGAGACAAAAGGACAACATTCACATGTTGTAACTGCAGAAAATAAATCATTGTGGCTAATTTGCTTTGCAGGGGTCATATAGCCAACTGGCCCAGCAATAAACATGAAACTTGGGATTTAGAACACCTCATCTTGTAATCATGCCCCACCCCAACTTATTAAAGTAATTAGGATACAAGCAGACCTTCAAGATGGGAACAGAATCCTCCTATCTTGGCTAACATCGAAATTGACTTCATCCTGAAGTCATCAGCCGGGGGACAGGGTGGGGGCGGAGGAATGTGGGTGGAAGTTATGGCTGGGTTATGATGACTGTCTTAAGATTTTCTACCTCTCAAGGAAGGTACCAAGATTGTTCTCTGACAAATAAGATGCTCTAAGCCCCTTGAGCTCTTCAGCAGGCACTATGAACTGTCCACCTTTTCAACACTCCCACTGCATTCCTCTTATTTAATATGTGTAATAACACAGAAGCACTGCTAAAACCTTTACCCACTCATTCCTGATTTCTCAGGCAGATCTGAATAGTGATTCTGAAAGACAAAAGGAGAGCAGGAAAAAATATGTGACATCATAAAACTGGTATCCTGAAGAGAAGTGAAACCTGATATCCTGAGCCTGACAATCTTCCAGTCATCTGTTAGCATCAACCTCTGCATTGTTTTTCAACCTTTTGGACCATGATCTATAGTAAGAAATATATTTTATATTGTGACCCACCACACACACACACACACATACATGCACACACATGAACACACAACCATCTGGACAAAAAATATATAAAGCAGTGGATTGCAGCATGTCATGCATTCTGATAGTTTAACTATGCTTTATTCTGATTATTGAGAAAATTCTGATTGTAACCCTCAGAATTTATTTCAAAGCCTACTCCTGGACTACAGCAGTTTAGAAATCACTAGGCTACCCTCACAAGACAGTGAATAGGAGTGCTCCTCTCTTCCTGTTAAAATCTTCAGTTTCCCTTTTGGGCTATTTCTTGGAAAGTCTTTTGACTTCCTGGATTTTTACATCATTTCTGATAACCTACAGATCAGATGTAGAGTCCACTCACACATGTGTTCTGTCAAGTTTCCCCAATCGCTTTAGCTCAGGATACAAAGATTTTGCAAGCCCAGGTGACCAACAGTGTTGGAGCAGGTGCAGAAAGCTCATTTGAACGTCTGTCTTCCATTGCCAATGGCACTGTGGTGGCTTGGCTTGAGCTGGCCATGGACCTTTTCATTCTGGAGCTTGCATACATTTTATTTTTTATTTTCATTTTTTTACAGAGGTATAATTAATGTATAACATCATATTACTTTCAGGTACATGATTCAATATTTGTATATATTATGAAACAATCACCACAAGTCTAGTTAACATCCATCATCATACATAGTTACAAAATTTTCTTTCTTGTGATGAGAACTTTTTAGATCTATTATCTTAGCAACTTTCAAATATACAACACAGTATTATTAACTATAGTCACCATGATGTAATTACATCCTCAGGACTCATTTATTTTATAACTAGAAGTTTGTACCTTTTGACCCCTTTGCCCATAATGCCTACAGCCCACCACCTACCTCTGGCAACCACCAATCCGTTCTCTTTATTTATGAGTTTTTTTCATTCTACATATAAATATGATAATAAAACAGTGGACATCCTTGTCTTATCCTGATCTCAGAGAAAAAAACTCAGTTTTTCACCATTCTGATGTCAGCTGTGAGCTTTATTATTTTGAGATACATTATTCTATACTCACTTTGTGGAGAGTTTTTATCATAAATAAATGTTGAATTTTGTCAAGTGCTTTTTCATCGTCTATTGAAATAATCATAATATTTTTATGCTTCATTTTGTTAACGTGTTATGCCACATTGATTTGTGGATGTTGAGCCATCCTTGCATCCCTATAATAAATGCTATTAATTGTGGTGTATGATCCTTTTAATGTATTGTTGAATTTGATTTGCTAATATTTTGTTAAGGATTTTTGCATTTATGTTCATCAGGCATACTGGCCTGGGATTTTTTTATTCTTGTGGCATCCTTGAATGGTTTTTGTATCAGGGTAATGCTGGCCTTATAAATTTCCTCTTCTACTTTCTTTGGAAGAGTTTGAGAAGTATTGGTATTAATTTTTCTTTGAATGTTTGGACTTTTGTTTGTAGAGAGATTTTTGATTACTGACTCAGTCTCCTTACTAATAATCAGTCCGTTGAGTTTTCTATTTCTTCATGATTCAGTCTTGGTAGGTTGTATATTTCTAAGGATTTATCCATTTCTTTTAGATTGTGAAATTTGTTGGTGCATAAATATTCCTAGTACTCTCTTATGTTCCCTTGTATTTCTGTGGTATCAGTTGTAACATCTCTTCTTTTATTTCTGATTTTATTTGTTTTTGTTTTTTTTCATGAGTCTAACTGATTTTGCTTATGTTTTCAAAGAAAACGCTCTTAGTTTCATTGATCTTTTCTGTTGTTTTTTAAGTCTCTATATCATTTATTTATGCTCTGATGTTTGCTATTTCCTTCTTTTTATTAACTTTGGGCTTCATTCGTTCTTTTCTAGTTCCTTGAGGTGTAAAGTTTGTTTATTTGATATTTTTCTTCTTTTTTTAAAAAAAATTATTTATTTTAGAGAGAGGGAGAGACAAGAAACAGCAGAGGGAGAGGGAGAGAGAATCTCAAGCAGACTTGGCACTGAGCATGGAGCCTGATGTCAGGCTCAATCTCACAACTCTGAGACCATGAACTGAGCTGAAATCAAGAGTTGGATGCTTAACTGACTGAGCCACCCAGGTACCCCATAATTTTTAACAGCTCAGAGTAGTTGAGGGTGTGCCAAGATCCCCAAAGGGCAAGAGCTCAGTTAGCACCTAGATTTAAGCTGATTGGAAGCCAGAGTCTCAGGAAGCGTTTCTAAAGCATGCAAATTTATATAGAGTCTGTGGGACCACAGAAGTAAGCCCTACTGACTACCAGAGCCAGATGATCTGGAGATAGCCCCTGGGTAGCAGTTGCAAAAATTGGGGCTCCAGGAATATAAAGGCTCCTTTTTGGGAGATACTGATGAGCTGTGATGAGGCAGAGAAAGAGCACAAAGATGGCATTTACTGGCCTATATTCTTTGAGATCTTATAAATGTGTGCTGAAGCTCAAGCCTTCCCCTCAGGCTGAAGCTCTAGGACAAACAAAGAGGACTTTCACAGAAAGGCTAGGTAGTGCCCTGGGGTAGCAACCTGCCAAGAGGTGTCTCTTCAATTGTTACAATCCTGTGTGACTCATGAGCACAGCCCCCTGGCCACCAAAGCCAGGCAATCAGAGTGTGTTCCCCAGGTGGCAGACACAGAAACTGGAGCAGCAGATGCATGTAATCACTCCCTACTGAGAAGTATTGATAGTGCTCATCTTCCAAGGTCTCTGGAAAGGATTGCACTCCTTAGATGTGTTTAGTTAGAAGCATGCCCCCCAGGCTGCAGCTGTGATGATAAGCTAATAGGCTTCTTTTACAGAAAAATCAACTCTTGGGTCTGTTGTCTTTGCTGTGGCCTGGGGTGGTAGCTGTTTAAGAACTCTCACTGTTGTTACAGTCCTATGGTATCCATGGGCAGAAACCTTGCTGGCCACCAGAGCCTGATGACACAGAGGTGTCCACTTGTGGCAGCCACAAAAATTGTGTTGTTAGATGCCTGCCCTCTAGGCCAATGCTTTAAAATTAGCAAATGAGCCTCTTTCACATAAAATCAGTGCAACTGGCTGCTTCTCTGCTGGGACTTAGGGTGAGTGAGTCTGAGCATGTGAGCCTTTTAGGAGCTGCTTGCCAGATCACTGTAGCCATGTGGGTTTCACAGATGTGATCCCCACTGGTTTTTAAATCTAGATGTTTTAAGGGGTTTATCTCTCAGGTGCATCTCTCAAGTTGAGGTGCCTGATGTCAGTTACAAACACTTCAGTCCTCAGAAAGAAGCTCTGGGTTTTGGGTTCCCTCCTAATTGTGGGTCACAGTGCCAGCATGGGGTTTATGGTAAGGCTGTGTCTCAGCTTACCCTACCTACTTCAATGTGACTTTTTCTTTCTAATTTGCCCAATGCGTAGGAGTCCCTCTGCCAGTTTTTAGGTTTTTCTCAGAAGAAATTGTTCCATATATTGTTGTAGAGTAAGTGTGTCTGTAGGAGGAGGTAGTTTAGGATTTTCTGATGTGGCCTTCTGGAACCAGAACCCAAAACCCACCAATTTAAATTTAAATCTCATCCATAAACACCCTCACAGAAACATTCAGAATAAAGTTTGACCAAACATCTGGGCACCATGGCCCAGACAAGTAGACACATAAAATTAACCATTCCAAGTCCACCTCTTGTCAACTTGGCACATATACACATCTCCCAAAAGCATACTTAATCTCTGAATAAAGACAATAACAAGGTTGTATTTACATCTAACATGTCAGAATTATCCTGTGTACAACCAAAAACATACTAATTCTCCCAGAAAAAGATACAAAGTTCTTGGATGATATTTACTCTTCTCCTTCATATCACAACTCAAATACTATGATATAAGGTTAATAATACTTAAAAACTATGATATAAAGTCAATACATCTTATGTTATGGTAAGAGGATAAGAGAAAGAAGAAAACAAAGATATTGGCTTAATATTTACACACAAACATATTCATAACAAAATAAGGAAGAAATACTCATGACAATTACAGTCTTCATTTCTGTAATTGGTCATATGGTTGTAGCTGGTATTTATAACTATCTTCTTCTACCATCCATTCCATATTCCCTTTGACCCCAACAAGCGCCTTAGCTGGTCATGCTTCTTTACCTGGTGGGATGACCTAAACCTTCATTCCTTAAAGTTATGGGCCATTAATATTCCTGCCTGAATTGAGTTGTGCTGATAAAGGTGATCTATTATACTACCATGGGGAAATTGGGCTAGTCCTCTACAATGGAGGTAAGGAAGAGTATGTCTGGAATATAGGAGATCCTTAGGATATCTCTTAGTAGTCTGTATTCCAGACATACTCTTCCTTACATTCATTGAAGAGGACTGATCCAAATTCTCCATGGTAGTAAAATCAATCACCTTCATCAGCACAGTAACTCCCTTCTTTGTTGATTCAAAAGCATAAGAAGCCCAAAGTGCCCAGATGACAGTCTTCACTTCCAATTCAGTGGAATCGTTGTTGTGTCTCCTGGTGGAAACATTTCTCCCTTTGTAACTAAGACCTGTAGGCCAGCATAGCATAAGTTCAAAGGAACAGGAAACAAACATTTTGCCAGAAGGTCACTAAGGGTAATAGTAAGTGGTACCACTCCTATTTCTGTTCCTTGATTCCTGGATTTCTCCTGGCTTGGGAGAAACAACACTGTATGTTGGATCCTGATTCACAGCCTGGAGTCTCCTGAAGATCCTTGCCCTGGGCCTGAAAGACATTGCCACATAGCTGGTACTATTACTGAGTCTTTTAAAGATCATTCCACTGTTCCATCAAACTAGCTGTTTTAGGATGATGGAGAACATGGTATGACCAGTGAATTCCATGAGTGTGGGTCCATTGCATTACTTCATTTGCTATGAAGTGAGTTTCTTTATCCAAAGCAATACTGTGTGGAATACTATGATGGTGGGTAAGGCATTCTGTAAGTCCATGGATAGTAGTTTGGGCAGAAGCATTGTATGCAAGGAAGAAAAATCCATATCCAGATTAAGTGCCTTTTCCAATAAGAACAAAATGCTGCTCTTTCCCTGATGGAAGCAGTCCAATGTAGTCAACCTGTCACCAGGTAGCTGGTTGATCACCCCAGGGAATGGTGCCATACCACAGACTTGTTGATCTCTGCTGTTGGCAGATTGAGCACTCAGCAGTGGCCAAAGCCAGGTTGACCATGGTGAGTCTATGTTGCTGAGCTCATGCATAGCCCTCATCCTCTCTAGCATGGCTTCTTTGTTCATGAGCCTACTGGGTGATGACAGGAGTGACTGAGGTAAGATACTGAATGGTATCTACAGAAAGGGTCATCTTATCTACATGATTATTGAAATCCTCCTCTGCTGAGCTCACCCTTTGCTGAGCATTTACATGGCACACAGATACCTATTTGGTTTTGCCCATTCAGAGAGGTCTATCCACATACTGTTTCTCCAGACTTCTTTGACACCAATTTTCCAATCATGTTTCTTCCAAGTCCCTGACCATCCAGTCAAACCATTGGTGATAGTATATAATTACACATCTGGCCATTGCTTCTTCCAAGCCAAGTGAACAATCAGGCGCACTGCTTGATGTTAACCATCACAGGGAACTTAATACATTGGAGGTTCATGTTACTGAAGCATCTGCCACAGGACCAAATTATGTATCAGACCATCCTATAACATTTAGCTGTGTTGTGGTCTTTGATATTTTAACATTTAGTAAATAATTATCAAGATCTATTCCATTGTAGACCTAGAACACTGAATTCCTACCCAGGAAAATACTATTACTGTTGCATATCAGTAGAACAGTCATCATCCACATCTAAAGATACATATAAAGAAAAGAAAAGTAAGAAAATCCATATACTTTTTGTTGGCCAGACATCATGAAAGTGGTAAACACACTGGGAAGAAAAATACACATACAGAAGTTTCACTGAATCTTGTTAGAATTGAAAAGTTACAGAATGGATCATTACTTGCATATAACACCCAGTGCACCATGCAATATGCAAGTAATGAATCATGGAACTTTACACCAAAAACTAGGGATGTACTATATGGTGACTAACATAATATAATAAAAAATTATTATAAAAAAAATAAATAAAAGTCTTTCAGCCAAAAAAAAAAAAAAAAAGAAAGAAAAGTTCCAGAATGGAAATATGGGAAGAGCTGGAAAACAAAGGTATTCATTATACAACTTTGCTTGCATTTGCTTCTTATTTAACTTTTTTTGCATTTACTTTTAAAAAAATCATGTTTGTCTGATAATCTATTATGCATAAGCTGGATGGAGGGGAATTTAAACTTTTACATGTGAAAAAGCGGTATAACTAGAAGTCCTCATAAGCCTCTCCCATTCATATTTAGGAATGAAGGCCTAAAAACCATCAGAATCAAGAAACTGTTATTTTACTTATGATTTATATTACATCTATTTGCAAAAAGCATTTGGTGCAACTTAAAACATTAAAAAGCTTAAGTAAAGATAATTAACAATTATAAAAGGAAGATAATCAGTCAAGAGGAAAGAGAAATCCTTGTTCCAGGGAATTTGGGTCTGTAAGGATTTTTACTTTTGTTTCTAATCCGATGATGGAGTTAATAAATACTTTTCCAGACCTCTAACGAAATCGCCCACTTTCTTTCTTAAGCTCTTCTATATCAGCTCTCCTTCTCTTCACCATTTTACATGCTCACCCTTAAAACTTCTCATCCACACCCATGAAATCATCAATTGGCTGTGTACTGTCATCTCCCAAACCTATTTCCTACATATATTAGATAGCCCGAACTCAGTACTGCCAAGGCCAAACTCATCAACCCTCTTCTTCATCCTTATCTGAGATGTCCTCACCATCCACCCATTTGCCCAATACAACCCAAATCATACTTCCATTATTTCCACATCTCATCAGTCACTAGGTTTTGTTCTAATAGCACCCAAATAAATATACATCTTTCTCCACATTCTCACTCCACTTCCCTGGCTCAAATGCACATCCTCTCTCTTAGAATATTTCAAAAGCCTCGTAATTGGTCTCCATAGCTCCAGGCTTCCTCTACCTTTGTCCATGGTAGGCACCATTTCACAAAGATTTCCTGAAAATACAGATCTGATCATATCATTCCCAGGCTCACAATTCTTCAACAACTCCTCACTGATAACAGGATAACATAACCTCCATAACATGGCATACGATATCCTCATGCTGTGGCCCTATTTCAATATCCGGCCTCATTAAAGAATGAGCTGTTTCACCTAAGCAAATTTTCAAGAGAATTCAGATTTGTTTCTAAGTGCAGTGATAAAAATAGTATTCATTGGGGCGCCTGGGTGGCACAGCAGTTAAGCATCTGCCTTCGGCTCAGGGCATGATCCCGGTGTTATGGGATCGAGCCCCGCATCAGGCTCCTCCGCTATGAGCCTGCTTCTTCCTCTCCCACTCCCCCTGCTTGTGTTCCCTCTCTCGCTGGCTGTCTCTGTCTCTGTCGAATAAATAAATAAAATCTTTTAAAAAAATAGTATTCACATTGTTAAAAATATTTGTAATATATATCACATGAATCTTGTCTTTCAAACAGATAATTTCACTTCTGGTGGCACAGGGTTACCATTACGGATTCCAATTCCCAGGCTGTGTTGTAATAGAGTGAGGTCCCTGGGAGTTCCTAAGCCATGCCAAGCTATTTAGCTCTTCATTCACATCCCAGAATTATATTTGGCAAATCTGTTGCTTTCACCATTTCTGTTTTCATAGTTGAACTGTTAAAGTCTACCAACACCTCCTGCACTTCTAATCTTCTGACTATTGTACTTTATAGATATAAGCAATTGTGTTACATCAGTAATTCCATTTTTGCATATAATTCTAAATCCACGGACTCCAATCTGAGCACTTTTCCTCTAAATTAAAATACATGAACTTTCTAAGAGCCTATTTCTCTCTGTTTACTCTTCCAGTTACTACTGTGTATATAACGGTGTTCTTGGGGATTGAAGTTTGACTTTATTAGCTTGGATGATGATGGTTTATTATATTTAGAGGCTTAATGAGCTGACATGGGGATTTATCTGTGTGTTCATAAAAGAACAAGGGATAAACCCCCAAACCCCAATCCATGGCCATGTTGCTTCCCTTTTAATTCTGTACTCACTCTGAAGAAGTTCTCCTCAAACAAACTTGAAGGCCATCCTTCCAGGATACCCAAGGGCTCCTAACCCGGGCATACAGTGATCACCATGGCTGATGCGCTGCTTGATTGCCAGCACCAATATGGGCAAATTGCATTGGTCCTAATTACGTGAGGGATTGCCCCTGATCCTAAAAGATACAGAGTGGGTCAGATGTTAGGGGTTATTGTATAAAGAAATCAAACACCGCTCAAAAACATCTAGGCAAGTATGGAGAAAACTAGCTCACTGCTGGCAGCAATACCTGAGGACATAACACCCAGCATTTAGTTCACTGGGTATGTCACTACGGACATTGATTTTTTTTTCCCAAGGAGAATGAATAGGGAGGATCTGCTTACAGTGTTGTAACTGTAGGAAGAAGCCACAGAACAACTCTAATTGAGGGGATTTTGTCACATAGCCCATGTGGGCTGATATACATATATATATATTCCACCTCCTAAGCTAAACCCTTTAAAGGTGTTTATTATCTTATAACTCTTAATGTTATATTTTGAATGTAAGACATTAATTTGATTTTTAAAAAGACTTATTTATTTATTTGAAAGAGAGAGAGAGCACGAGTGGGAGGGGCAGAGGGAGAGGGAGAAAGAATCTGAAGCAGACTCTGTGCTGAGTGCGGAGCCTAATGCAGGGCTTGATCTCATGACCCTGAGATCATGACCTGAACCAAAACCAAGAGTTGAATGCTTAGTTGACTGTGCCACCCAGGCACTCCTAACCCGATTTTTATTAACCATTTCCCAAAATATCCAAGCAATTTAAGTTATAGGAAATAAACCATTTAATTTGAAATATCCTCTTGATTGTGTTATGTATGATGTTAGGAGCACATGACATTTGTCTAGGAAAGAAATTATTTATCAGGACTGCTGGAAAAGGCTGAAACCCTTCAGCAAGCCATGTAGTTTTGCATGTCACACAAATTCTGGGTTCAGAATTAACTCAGAAGTTATCCACTCCACTTATTAAGTCACACACACCTCCTGAAATAGCTGTTTTCTCAATCATAGTCTTCCCAAACCAGATCCTCCTATGAGCATTTACAGTCAATAGTGAAGAAATTTTTTAAATGGGGCAGCAGAGAGGTAGAAAGTGTAAACACAAACCCTGATGGCAGAAGACAGGAACATAAACAAGGCCAAGGCTTGTGATGAGAGAGGGAATAGTGGTTGATGTAGAAGGTTAGCATTAGTTCTCTAGGGAGGAGTGGTTCAGAATCTGAGAGCTCCAAGGCTATTCAAACGACCAGGCAGGGAAAGAACTTCATGTATGCAAAGAGGGTAAGTGGTGACTTGGCCCATAGTAGAAGAGACATGAAGAACAAGGAGGCCAGGGTTTCCCCCCGATCATGTCATCCACGTGAGTGGCAAATGTGACTATGGCCACTGACTCAAGGAGGGGTGTATCATACTCCCTGATCAGGTCTTCTGGATTAAGCTGCATAAGAGCAGATAAGTGTGGGGCAACAGGAGTGAAAGGCCTCCAGCTGGCTATTACCAAGAGGCAGGAAGTTTCATATTTTTCCCCAACTCTTTATTTTTTTCCCTTAAATTGCTACTCTTTTCTATCTCTGCTCTATCCTTACAGTTTCATCTTAATTCTGCTAATTCCTAAAACTGTGTTTTCTTTTTTTAAAAAATAATATTTATTTTGTTATATTAGTCACCATACAGTACATCCCCAGTTCTTGATGCAATGTTCCATGATTCATTACTTGCATATAACACCCAGTGCACCATGCATTTTCATCCTGGATTTCCTAATGTCTACCAGACATTTCTGTTTATACATATTGGTGTTGTATCAAGTAGTATATATATATATATATATATAT
>NC_048224.1:62079547-62140559 GCF_002007445.2 Ailuropoda melanoleuca | reverse complement strand
TATATATATATATATATATATATAACAGAACTCATCATTCTTTTTCCCCACAAAAATGGTTCCTTCCCATACTCCAGTTTCCTAATCTCAGCCAACAGAGCTGTGATTCCTCCACTCCTTCAGGACAGAACCCTTGGAAACACTTGAAATTTCTGTCTCATCTTCATCCTGCATCTAGATTCCTGTATCTTTCATCCCACCCAGACACCAAATCTTGTTGGTCCTTCCTCTAAAATCTTCCTTTTCTTCATTTCGTCAAACTTAACTGGACATCTTTTATCCCTGCGGGATGAAATCACTCAATCAACCTTCTAACTTCCCTGATTCCTATCTCTCTCTGCTTTATTCCATCTTATATCCTACTTTCCAGGTATCCTTCCTAAAGTACTACTTCTCTAGACTTTTTTTCCTTGTCCAAGAACCCCAAGTGGTTTCATACTGCTTGCTATAAGTCCAATTTTGACATCAGACTGTATCCTCTCAGTCTTGCTCACATTCTTACTTCCCCAAACTCCCCAACAGGTAACATCTGGCCCTCCAATTTGGTTCTTCTTTGTCCTTTGCAGACATGCTCATGCTTTTGTCAAGTTCCGCCATGGCCCCAAATGTCCTGTCCTCTAATCTCTCCCTGTCTATCTTTCAATGCTCAGTCTAAGTCTCGCTCATTACCTAAAGCCTACTGTATTCATCTGGGTCCTCCCAATAGATACCAAAATGGGTTTGCACTTACAAGGATTTTATTAGGAAAACTGTCTGTGAGAGAAAATAAGGAAGGATACTGGGAAGGTTGGGAGACCCTGTAAATCTGACCCCAAGTGAAAGAGGGAAGGAAGTTTGGGTGGAAATGTCCTAGATTGCTGTTCACTCAGTCACTGGCTCAGATCAGCCCATGGGCAACCTTGGCCTTACAGTATGGAAAAAAAGAGTGTAATGAACCTCTATGTTCCCATTACCTGCTTTAACAACTATTAACTTTTGAACAGTCATATTCTCTGTAGCTTCATCACCCCCCCCAGATTATTTTGAAGCAGATCCCAAACATTATTTTATCTGTGCATATTTCGAAAGACACAGATGCCCTCTTTTAAATAAAAATGCAATATCATTTCACTTTAATATTTCCTCAACATTTCTAAATACCCAGTGTTTCCCTGATTGTAAAATAATTTTGTAACATTTTATTTATTTGAATAAGGATCAAATAAGGCCCATATACAGTGATTTGCTAATATGCCTTTTAAGTCTCTTTTAATTTACGGATTTGTTTCAACATTTTTACTTGCTCTTTTCCTTTTAACCTTCAGAATTTACAAAGTTTGTATTCTGCTGATTGCATTCCCAGTTGTATACCTGCAGTGTCATTTAACATGTTCCTCTCTCTGTATTTCCTAAAAACTAGGAGTAGATCTAGAAGCTTAAGTGAATTCGGGTTCAAACTTTTTTTTTAAAGATCTTATTTATTTATTTGACACAGGCAGAGGAAGAAGAAGAGAGTAAGCACAAGCAGGAGGAGAGGCAGGGAGGGTTGGAGAAGCAGTCTCCCTGCTAAGCCAGGAGCCTGATGTGGAGCTCGATCCCAGGACCCTGGGATCATGACCTGATCAGAAAGCAGCCACTAACCAACTAAGCTGCCCCCAGGTTCAAACTTTTTGGTGAGGTTATTTCATAGGTAGTGTTGTTTCTTCTATTGGGTGCTTGACATCTGATTTCTTTCCTCGTATAAGAAAGGCAGGATACATGCTTGACTCTTTCCCTTTACTCATCCATTTACATAATAATAAATTGGTTCTTTAGACTCCTCTAAAGATAATCAAGGATTTTTTAGTATTACTATGAATTCATGGATTTAAACCAATTTGGTATATTTTGGTCTTTAAAATTAGTGTCCTTATTGGTGATAATTTTGTCCCATCATTGACCAGTGGAGGTCTCACAAGTTGTTTCCTGAGTATTTTTGACACAGCCCTAGTTGTCCTTAATGGTTTCTTTATTTCCTCTAGGGCAAGATTTTGAAGGCCTCTCTTTGACATAACCTGCCCCAGACCTAGAATCAGTCACTCCTCTGGGAAGCCATTTCATTTTCTTGGGAAGTGATGTCTACAGGTCACTATCCAAGCACTAAAAGACCTTGTTTTTATGGGATTTATTATCATTTTACTGCTTATCAGTGGATAGACCTAAGTTTTTGTTGTGGTTGTTTGTTTTTGTTTTTAGAAAAAATATATCAGGAGTTCATACTAGATGTCTTATTCACATCAGGACAATAGCTTTTACTTAACCTCATCAATCTTACATCCACCTCTCTCTCATAAAATATCTTGGTTCTCAATAGCAAAAATAGTTACTTATTTACTTTATCTCACATTACACAAACAACAGTCTCAAAATAATAATACCATCATTAACTAAACAATATGATTATTGACAATATAAGTTTTCTTTGTCATTGTTTTGTTTGATTTTGAAGTTGTTACCTTTGGAGTAAACCCCATAGCCAAATTATTGTGGCTTAATGTTGTTTGGAATGGTTCTTCTCTGTGTGGTTATCCCACTACTGACTACTCTGTTAGGTTCATTTGTTTCTTTTTATTCTCCATTTTCAAAGATTGCTTTTTAACGTTAAAAGTTTTTTATTTTTTAATAATTTTTATTATGTTAGTCACCATACAGTACATCCTCAGTTTTTGATGTAAAGTTCCATGATTCATTACTTGCGCATAACACGCAATGCAACATGCAATACGTGCCCTCCTTAATACCTATCACCAGCCTATCCCATTCCCCCAACCCCTCCCCTCTGAAGCCTTCAGTTTGTTTCCCAAGGTCCATAGTCTCTCATGCTTCATTCCCCCTTCTGTTTACCCCCCTTCTTCTTCCCCTTCTTCTACCGATCTTCCTACTTCTTATGATCCATAAATGAGTGAAACCGTATGATAATTGTCCTTCTCTGCTTCACTTATTTCGCTTAGCATTATCTCCTCTAGTCCTGTCCATGTTGCAGCAAATGTTGAGAAATCGTTCTTTTTGATGGCTGAGTAATATTCCATTGTATATATGGACCACATCTTCTTAATCCAGTCATCTGTTGAAGGGCATCTCAGCTCCTTCCACAATTTAGCTATTGTGGACAATGCTGCTGTGAACATTGGGGTGCATATGGCCCTTCTCTTCACTACGTCTGTATCTTTGGGGTAAATACCCAGTAGTGTAATTGCTGGATCATAAGGTAGCCCTACTTTTAACTTTTTAAAGGACCTCCATACTGTTTTCCAAAGTGGCTGTACCAACTTGCATTCCCACCAACAGTGTAAGAGGGATCCCCTTTCTCCACATCCTCTCCAACATTTGTTGTTTCCTGCCTTGTCAATTTTTGCCATTCTAACTGGCGTAAGGTGGTATCTCAGTGTGGTTTTGATTTGAATTTCCCTGATGGCTAAATATTTGAACACTTTTCATGTGTCTATTAGCCATTTGTATATCTTCATTGGAAAAATGTCTGTTCATATCTTCTGCCCATTTTTTTATTTGATTATTTGTTTCTTGTGTATTGAGTTTGAGAAGTTCTTTGTAGATCTTGGATACTAATCTTTATCTGTAGTGTCATTTGCAAATATATTCTCCCATTCCGTGGGCTGCCTCTTAGTTTTTTTGACTGTTTCCTTGGCTGTGCAGAAGCTTTTTATTTTGATGAAGTCCCACAAGTTCATTTTTTCTTTTGTTTCTCTTGCCTTTGGCGATGTGTCATGAAAAAAGTTGCTGTGGCCAATGTCATAGAGGTTGCTGCCTATGTTCTCCTCTAGGATTTCGATGGATTCCTGTCTCACATCGAGGTCTTTCATCCATTTGGAGTTTATCTTTGTGTATGGTGTGAGAGAGTGGTCAACTTTCATTCTTTTGCATGTAGCTGTCCAATTTTCCCAGCACCATTTATTGAAGAGACTGTCTTTTTTCCACTGGATGTTTTTTCCTGTTTTATCAAAAATTAGTTGCCCAAACAGCCGAGGGTCCATTTCTGGGTTCTCTATTCTGTTCCATTGGTCTATGTGTCTGTTTTTGTGCCCGTACCATGCTGTCTTTGTGATCACAGCTTTGTAGTATAGCTTGAAATCTGGCAATCTGATGTCCCCAGCTTTGTTTTTCCTTTTCAACAATTCCTTGGCGATTTGGGGCCTTTTCTGGTTCCACTCAAATTTAAGGGCTGTTTGTTCCAGTTCTTTGAAAAACGTCATCGGTATTTTGATAGGGATGGCATTGAAAGTGTAGATTGCTCTGGGTAGCATAGATATTTTAACTATGTTTATTCTTCTGATCCATGAGCATGGAATATTTTTCCATCTTTTTGTGTCTTCTTCAATGTCTTTCAAGAGTGATCTGTAGTTTCTAGAATATAGATCCTTTACGTCTCTGGTTAAGTTAATTCCGAGATAACGTGTGGTTTTTGGTGCTCTTGTAAATGGAATGGATTCCCTAATTTCTCTTTCTTCAGTCTCATTGTTCGTGTATAGAAGTGCTCACTACCTTTCTCCAATGAGAGGTAAGTAGCCCATATCACCCACCAGAAAGGTAATTTTCAAGATAGTTTTGAATGGCATAGGCCAGAGTTTGTTCAAAACCTCCCTTGGCTGAATGGGGTGTTAGAAAGAGCATTGGGGTTTTGGCTTTTTGTTTCCACTGGTTATCTGATTTTGGAAAGGTCATTTAGCCTATTTGAACCTCATTTCTCTCATCTCCAAAAAAATGCATAAAAATATCTTTCCTGCATATGTCACAGTGTTGTCATGAGACACAAGTGAGATAGTGCAGGTAGACATGCTCTATATCTGGAGGGTGACATACAAAGGTGAGTAAGTATTAATCTCTACCAATCTCCCTTTTTTTCCTGGTGGCCCATGCTCTCAGCTTGCTGCCAACCAATTCCTAATAAAACACTAACCAGTCATTACAGTATTAGCAGATATTAGCCTAACATAACCCCTCCCAAGGGTGTGTGAGGGTAAACCATGCTCAAGGGGGACCTCCCTCTGTTCCACCCTTTTCTCACTGAGCCATGTCCTCTGGGATGATTCCAGCTCACCCACAGAGATTGGTTCATATCCCCTGTGAGCCCTGGGACATTAAAGTAACCTCTAGGCTGTCGCCACACTTTCCCTCTCTTCTATAATGCGCCACTCACTGTTCTAGGTGCTAGGAATGTTGCAGCAAACAAACAAACAAAAATCCCTACCCTTATGGAGTTCATATTTTGGTGGAGGAAATCAGAGAAGCAAATAAGTAAAATCCATAGTATATCACACAGTGCTAAGCACTATGCACAAACACAAAATAAGGAAATGGGATGGAGTCACTTGTGGGGCCCTGGGTGAGATGCATGTGTTGGTGGCTAAATGGGGTGATTTGCAGTGTTAAATTGGGTGGCCAAGGAAGGCTCCATGAAAAGGTGGTATTTGAGCAGAGATCTGCCTGTGGTGAAGGAATGAGTGAGGAATATCAGAGAACAACTTCAGTGGGTGCATGTTTGGCATAATCAAGGAAGAGCAACAAGGCCAGCATGGCTACCATTTCATAAGAGAAGTGGCCAAGGAGGCTGTACAGATCATGAAGGCCAGATCACAGCAGCTTGAGAGGCCATTCAGGAGGACATGGGTTTTTTACTCCCAGTGAGATGGAAGGCCCTTTGAAGGGTTCTAGTAGATACATGACACAATTGGACACAAAGCAGGGTCACTCTGGCTGATGTGTGGAGAAAAAAATGTGAAGGCAAAAGCAGGGAGGTGATCGCAGTAGGCAGATGAGATGACAGTGGCCCGGACCAGTTGACAGCAGTGCATACACCTAGCAGGGACTGGGCTCTGGATGTCTTCTGAAAACAGGGATGATAGGACATAATGATGGGTTGGTTGCAAAAAGTCAAGACTAGCTGAGGAAATTAGCCCCTGCTTCCTACCCTCACCTCATTCAAAAGGGATTAAATGAGGATTTGTCTCCACCTGGGAAAAGGTCCCAGCTCCTGCCCCAAGTGACAAGAAACAAAGAGGGAGAAGGGTAGGGGGAAACTCTTAAGTCAAGAAATAAGCTTGGTGAACACCAATCTGCCCTGGAGAGGCTTTACAGGTGGGAAAAGATCCAAAGAAGTAATGTGAAATAGCAGTAATGTTTAACAACTGGATTTTTGGGGGGAAAAGTCCTGATTTCTAGCATTTGCTAATTTCTGAAGTGTAAATATTCCCACCATAGTCGAATTCAAGCTACCAACATTATTGAACATAGTGTTGAAAAGAGATGCACACAGTGGGCCCTGGTGATGTAATGTGAGCTCCCACTCACTCTGGATGTGGCTCCTGGCCTCCCCTGGCAATCCATGTGTAGTTACCAAGAAACATGCCATCCTGTGCTGAAATCACTTCTCCGCCTCCCTCCCTTCATCCCAAGGATATGAAGGACCAACTTATTTATCTTTATTTCACCATTGCAAACATAGAACTTGCAATAGCTCAACAGACATTTCTTAAACAGAACCAAATTTCATTTTAATAAAATATTTATATGGAGGATAATGTTCATCTTATCACCACTCCAAGAACACTCAATGCAGCTTCATTTTTTCCTTTATTTATTAGATGTGTAATAGGATTTGTATAATACCTAGGCTAAATAAATTCTCCTGAGCCTGCCTATATAATATCCTTTTTCATAAGTAGTGAAAATTCAGCTTGAACTCAGCTGGCCTTCACAGGATTTTTGTTCTGGTACCTTAATTGTTTAGTAATTAAAACTTTCTACATTAATCAGAGGAAGAGTATGGAAAACAAACTATTAAAGAACAATAAAGAGGAAAGGAGGCTATTACCACCACCCCCCTTTTTTTTGTAAGTAGGAGGGTTTACAACAAAACAAAGAATGAAATATAATCAAAGTCTTTTCACTTCTAGATGGTCCTGTTGACCAGGCTCATCTCCAAAAATGACAGATGACATTTGTTGCCTCTGTCTCAATTCTTCATACTTTATTTTCAAAACAAAAAGTCAATAACCTATAGCAAGAAGGAATGAACTGACCACTCCCTGCCATAATGCCATGATCATGCTTTATCACCAAATTACTGGGTCTATAGCTGTTTTGCATCACCTATTCAGTGTCATCAGCTTTCCTTCATCCTAATGATACTAAAGAAATAGTGGAGATATAGCAGGTTAAATGCATATTTTATCTCCTCTCTTCCCCAAGCTTCATTAAAATTACCACAAAATTATAACTCCCCAAGGATAGAGACCAGGTGAAAGGACAATAGCAGATGAGAGACAATCAACAAAATGTGGAATCAAAAGCAGATGAATGAGTAGCCACTGCTGTCTTAGCAGCCAAGTGAAAGTTATAACTTTACTGCCTGCAAGTGGCGAGGCCAATAAGAAGTTAACCTGTGCATGCTGCAACAGCCTAGCAATGATCAGGAACTGGAAGTATCAGGAACCTCTGAAAGCAGAGAGCTAGAGTGGAGCTGGAAGGATGATAGGTTGGAAGTCATATATGGAGAAGCAACACCTGGCATGTAGGCAGGAAACTGCCCTCCCCTTCTGAAGGGACTATAGCTTGATTTTCCAATGAAGTTGAACTAGAGAGACTCTGGACTTGGGACACAAATGACAGACACAGAGAGTATAACAGTTCTGAAAACAAACAGTGAGAATCCCAGTCCTCTAACAAATTGGCAAGGATTCCACTCAGTCACGTACAGTGAGATTAACCTATGAAAACGCCATTCATGCATACATGAATGTATGCCATTCATGCATACAGAGATTACAGTCAATTTTTTAGTATGTTATTCTTAAATATTAATAGTCAATGGGATCTTTGAGAAACACTTTAATTATTTATTTATCTATTTTTAAGATTTTATTTGTTTGACAGAGAGCACAAACACAAGCAGGGGGAGCAACAGGAAGAGAAGGAAGGAGAAGCAGGCTCCCTGCTGAGCAAGGAGCCTGATGTGGGGCTCTATCCCAGGACCCTAGGATCATGACCTGAGCTGAAGGCAGATGCTTAACCAAACTGAGCCACCAAGGAGCCCCTGAGGAACATTTTTTTAAAAAGATAAAGAACGGGGGTCTGGGTGGCTCAGTTGTTTAAGTATCCAACTCTTGATTTTGGCTCAGGTCATGATCTCAAGGTTGTGAGATTGAACCCTGTGCCAGGCTCTGCACTGGGCATGGAGCCTGCTTAAAATTCTCATTCTCCCCCTCCCTCTGCCTCTCCCTCACATAAAGAACAAAACAAACTGAAAAATAGAAATCAGATGAAAGAGACAGTTCAGGGAGTAAAAAAACCCAAATCTCCCTAAACCTCCTACTATAATTAGTATTCTCATAGAGATTACAAAATATCATTTTCATAAAATCAGAAATGTTATGAAAATGGAACATTTAGAGAACGAACAGTATAAAACTTTGGGAAATCAAAAGTATGACAACAGAATTTTTAAAATACAGGAGTGACATCAAATAAAAGGGCACTTAAAGGAGTGGTCCCTCCACTGAAACAAGAAGAAATTAGCAAATATTGATAGAATCAACTTTTGTTTTGAGCTCTAGAATCTAATCTGAAATTTATAGCAACCAAGACACTGATAAATGAAGAAAAGGGCAACTGAATTTCAGTAAGAGGGCATTGTGGCATTTTTGCCTACTTGACTACTATCCTATTCCCCAGTACAGGGTTAACAGCAGCTATGGGAATGATGGTCTGCATTCCTGGTGGAGCTTGCTTTTGCCAGGAGCCTAATATAGGCCTCTGGTGGATCTGCGGGCTCTCTGAAAGCAGAGAGTGAGGACTAAAGCAAAGTCATAAGTGTCCTGGCTTATCAATGAAGGAATGCCCCAACTTACAGACAAGCTGCAAAAACTGAGACAGTAACATTTTTCTCCCTTTTGACCCCAGGCATTTAAGGAAATCTCTTGCAGGCACTGGCTGATCTGTGAAATAACAACAGAGATGTTAGTGACCACATATGAGCAGGAATACAGACTTCACCAAAAAAAAATTGTTTGGAAAAGTCACTAATAAAACTGAAATGAGGCCATCAAAAAACAACAAAAGCAAACCCTGAGGGAAGTTAATTTTATTATATAAAAATACTATTAAAATATCAAAATATTAATTGTAATTTTAAAATGCCCATTTTTCAACAAAAAATTTCAAGGTGTACAAAGAATCATGTAAGTATGGCCCATTCATGTCAAAAAAAAGTAGATCAATAGAAACCACCTCTGAGTAAGTGCAGACATTGGACTTAATAAACAAAGACTTTAAGTCAGTTGTCTTAAATATGTTTAAAAAGCTAAAGGAGGGCTTCAGAGGGGAGGGGGTGGGGGATTGGGATAGGCTGGTGAGGGGTAGTAATGAGGGCACGTGTTGCATGGTGCTCTGGGTGTTATGCACAACTAATGAATCATGGAACTTTATTTAAAAAACCAGGATGTATTGAAATTGGAAGGATTATTAGAAATTTTTATCAACAGCTATATGCCAAAAAACTAAGCAATCTGGAAGAGATAGAGGCCTTCCTGGAAACCTATAAACTACCAAGACTGAAACAGGAAGAAATAGATTTCTTAAATAGGCCAATTAACTATGAAGAAATTGAGTCAGTGATAAACAACCTTCCAAATAATAAAACTCCAGGCCCAGACGGTTTTCCTGGGGAATTCTACCAAACATTCAAAGAAGAAATAATACCTATTCTCCTAAAGCTATTTCAAAAAATAGAAACAGAAGGAAAGCTACCAAACTCATTCTATGAGGCTAATATTACCTTGATCCCCAAACCAGGCAAAGACCCCCTCAAAAAGGAGAATTACAGACCGATTTCTCTAATGAATATGGATGCCAAAATCCTCAACAAGATCCTTGCTAATAGAATCCAACAGTACATTAAAAGGATTATCCATCATGACCAAGTGGGATTCATACCTGGGATGCAAGCATGGTTCAACACTCGCAAATCAATCAATGTGATACATCATATCAACAAGAAAAGACTCAAGAACCATATGATCCTCTCAATTGATGCAGAAAAAGCATTTGACAAAATACAGCATCCTTTCCTGATTAAAACCCTTCAGAGTGTAGGAATAGAGGGTACATTTCTCAATCTCATAAAAGCCATCTATGAAAAGCCTACTGCAAGCATTATTCTCAATGGGGAAAAGCTGGAAGCCTTTCCCTTAAGATCAGGAACACGACAAGGATGCCCACTCTCGCCACTATTATTCAACATAGTACTAGAAGTCCTTGCAACAGCAATCAGAAGACAAAAAGGGATCAAAGGTATCCAAATCGGCAAAGAAGAAGTCAAACTGTCTCTCTTTGCAGATGACATGATACTCTATATGGAAAACCCAAAGGAATCCACTCCCAAACTATTAGAAGTTATAGAACAATTCAGTAAGGTGGCAGGATACAAAATCAATGCCCAGAAATCAGTTGCATTTCTATACACGAATAACGAGACTGAAGAAAGAGAAATTAGGGAATCCATCCCATTTACAATAACACCAAAAACCATACGTTACCTTGGAATTAACTTAACCAGAGACGTAAAGGACCTATATCCTAGAAACTATAGATCACTTTTGAAAGATATTGAGGAAGACATAAAAAGATGGAAAAATATTCCATGCTCATGGATTGGAAGAATTAACATAGTTAAAATGTCCATACTACCCAGAGCAATCTACACTTTCAATGCTATCCCGATCAAAATACCGAGGACATTTTTCAAAGAACTGGAACAAATAGTCCTTAAATTTGTATGGAACCAGAAAAGGCCCCGAATCTCCAAGGAACTGTTGAAAAGGAAAAACAAAGCTGGGGGCATCACAATGCCGGATTTCGAGCTGTACTACAAAGCTGTGATCACAAAGACAGCATGGTACTGGCACAAAAACAGACACATCGACCAATGGAACAGAATAGAGAACCCAGAAATGGACCCTCGGCTCTTTGGGCAACTAATCTTTGATAAAGCAGGAAAAAACATCCGGTGGAAAAAAGACAGTCTCTTCAATAAATGGTGCTGGGAAAATTGGACAGCTACATGCAAAAGAATGAAACTTGACCACTCTCTCACACCATACACAAAAATAAACTCCAAATGGATGAAAGACCTCAATGTGAGACAGGAATCCATCAAAATTCTAGAGGAGAACATAGGCAACAACTTCTATGACATCGGCCAGAGCAACCTTTTTCACGACACATCTCCAAAGGCAAGAGAAATAAAAGATAAAATGAACTTATGGGACTTTATCAGGATAAAGAGCTTCTGCACAGCCAAGGAAACAGTCAAAAAAACTAAGAGACAGCCCACGGAATGGGAGAATATATTTGCAAAGGACACCACAGATAAAGGACTGGTATCCAAGATCTACAAAGAACTTCTCAAACTCAATACACGAGAAACAAATAAACAAATCATAAAATGGGCAGAAGATATGAACAGACACTTTTCCAATGAAGACATACAAATGGCTAACAGACACATGAAAAAATGTTCAAAATCATTAGCCATCAGGGAAATTCAAATCAAAACCACACTGAGATACCACCTTACGCCAGTTAGAATGGCAAAGATAGACAAGGCAAGAAACAACAATTGTTGGAGAGGATGTGGAGAAAGGGGATCCCTCCTACATTGTTGGTGGGAATGCAAGTTGGTACAGCCACTCTGGAAAACAGTGTGGAGGTCCCTTAAAAAGTTAAAAATTGAACTACCCTATGACCCAGCCATTGCACTACTGGGTGTTTACCCCAAAGATACAGACGTAGTAAAGAGAAGGGCCATATGCACCCCAATGTTCATAGCTGCATTGTCCACAATAGCCAAATCATGGAAGGAGCCGAGATGCCCTTCAACAGATGACTGGATTAAGAAGCTGTGGTCCATATATACAATGGAATATTACTCAGCTATCAGAAAGAACGAATTCTCAACATTTGCTGCAACATGGACGGCACTGGAGGAGATAATGCTAAGTGAAATAAGTCAAGCAGAGAAAGACAATTATCATATGATTTCTCTCATCTATGGAACATAAGAACTAGGATGATCGGTAGGGGAAGAAAGGGATAAAGAAAAGGGGGGTAATCAGAAGGGGGAATGAAACATGAGAGACTATGGACTATGAGAAACAAACTGAAGACTTCAGAGGGGAGGGGGTGGGGGAATGGGATAGACTGGTGATGGGTAGTAAGGAGGGCACGTATTGCATGGTACACTGGGTGTTATAAGCAACTAATGAAGCATCAAACTTTACATCGGAATCTGGGGATGTACTGTATGGTGATTAACATAATATAATAAAATAAAAAAAATAAAAAAAATTAAAAAACCAGGATGTACTGTATGGTGACTAACAAAATATAATAAAAAAATATTATTATAAAAAAACCCACAATATAGTGTATGGTGACTAACATAATATAATAAAAAATATTATTATAAAAAATACCAGGGATGTACTGTATGGTGACTAACATAATATAATAAAAAATATTATTGTAAAAAAATAAATAAAAAGCTAAAGGAGACAATGGACAAAGAACTAAGGAAAAATATATGAATGAATTGAGGACATCAAAAAAAGGAACCAAATGGAAATACTAGAACTTGTAAGTACAATAACTAAAATAGAACTTCACCAGAGGGGTTCAAGAGGAGATTAGAATTGGCAGAAAAAAGAATCAGTCAATCTGAATTTAAGATTGTTGAAATTATCCAGTCTGAGGAACAGAAAGCAAAAAGAAGAAAAATAAACAGAGTCTAAGAGACTGGTGCAACACAGCAAGTATAGCAAAATAAACATTACTGGAGTCCTAGAAGGAAGGGGGAAAGGAGGGGGAGAGAAAATGGGACAGAAAGAATATTTGAAGAAATAGTGTCCAAAAATGTCTCCTAAATTTGATGAAATACATGAATTTGCACATACAAGAGATTCAATGAACTTCAAATTGAATAAATTCAGAGTTCCAGACTGAGATATATAATTAAATTGTCAACAGATGAAAACAGAGAACCTTAAAGCAGCAAGAAAAAACTCATCATATACAAGGGATCCTCACTAAGATTGACAACTGATTTCTCATCAGAAACCCTGGAGTCCAAGAGGGAGTAGGTTAATATATTTTAAATACTGAAAGGAAAAAAAAGTGTCAACTGAGAATTCTATACCCAACAAATCTATCCTTCAAAAATGAAGAANAAGTGTCAACTGAGAATTCTATACCCAACAAATCTATCCTTCAAAAATGAAGAATATTTGTTTCTTGTGTATTGAGTTTGAGAAGTTCTTTGTAGATCTTGGATACCAGTCTTTTATCTGTAGTGTCATTTGCAAATATCTTCTCCCATTCCGTGGGCTGCCTCTTAGTCTTTTGTACTGTTTCCTTGGCTGTGCAGAAGCTTTTTATTTCGATGAAGTCCCACAAGTTCATTTTTTCTTTTGTTTTTCTTGCCTTTGGAGATGTGTCATGAAAAAGGTTGCTGTGGCCAATGTCATAGAGGTTGCTGCCTATGCTCTCCTCCAGGATTTTGATGGATTCCGGTCTCACGTCGAGGTCTTTCATCCATTTGGAGTTTATCTTTGTGTATGGTGTGAGAGAGTGGTCAAGTTTCATTCTTTTGCATGTAGCTGTCCAATTTCCCTAGCACCATTTATTGAAGAGACTGGTTTTTTTTCCACTGGATGTTTTTTCCTGCTTTGTCAAAGATCAGTTGCCCATAAACCGAGGGTCCATTTCTGGGTTCTCTATTCTGTTCCATTGGTCTATGTGTCTGTTTTTGTGCCAGTACCATGCTGTCTTTGTGATCACAGCTTTGTAGTATAGCTTGAAATAAGGCAACATGATGCCCCCAACTTTGTTAGATGGCAAAAATTGTCAAGGCAGGAAACAACAAATGTTGGAGAGGATGTGGAGAAAGGAGATCCCTCTTACACTGTTGGCGGGAATGCAAGTTGGTACAGCCACTTTGGAAAATAGTGTGGAGGTCCCTTAAAAAGTTAAAAATTGAGCTACCCTATGTTCCAGCAATTGCACTACTAGGTATTTACCCCAAAGATACAGACGTAGTGAAGAGAAGGGCCATATGCACCCCAATGTTCATAGCAGCATTGTCCACAATAGCTAAATCATGCAACGAGCTGAGATGCCCTTCAACAGATGACTGGATTAAGAAGATGTGGTCCATATATACAATGGAATTTTACTCAGCCATCAGAAAGAATGATTACCCAACATTTGCAGCAACATGGACAGGACTGGAGGAGATTATGTTAAATGAAATAAGTCAAGCAGAGAAGGAGAATTATCATATGGTTTCACTCATTTATGGAACACAAGAAACAGCAGGAAGATCAGTAGGAGAAGGAAGGGAAGAATGAAGGGGAAGCGGTAAACACAAGGGGGAATGAACCATGAGAGATTACAGACTTTTGGAAACAAACAGAGGGCTTCAGAGGGGAAGGGGGTGGGGGATTAAGATAGGCCCGGTGATGGGTATTAAGGAGGGCACATATTTGCATGGAGCACTGGGTGTTATATGCAAACAATGAATCATGGAACATTACATCAAAAACTAAGGATGTACTGTATGGTGACCAACATAACATAATAAAAAATTTTTATTAAAAAAAACAAAAAAAACCCAAAAATGAAGAATAAATGAAAACAATTCCAGATAAACAAAAACTGAGGGGTCTTTTGCTAGCAAACCTATCCTACAAGAAATGCTAAAAGAGTCCTTGAGCTTTAAGGAAAGGTTACTAGACAGTAACTCAAAGCCATATGAATAAAGAACTCCAGTATAGGTAGCTACATAGACCAGTATGAAAGCCAGTGTTACTGTATTTTTTGTTTGTAAATTTCATTTTATTCCCACATGATTTAAAAGACAAATTCATTAAAAAATATACATTTATACTAATTGGTACACAATATACAGCAATGTGATTTACAGCAAAAATAATATAAAGGATAGCTGTAGAGTAGCTATATAAAAACAGAGCTATATAGGGGCAGAGTTTCTGTATGTAATTGAAACTAAGCTGGTATCAACTCAAACTGGATTGTTATATTTGAGATGTTAATGGTAATCCTCAAGGTAAACACTAAGGAAATACCTAAGAAGTATATACACAAAAGAAAATGAGAAGAGAATTTAAAAAAGTACACTACAAAAAATAAATTAAACACAAAAGAAAGTAGTAATGCAGGTAATGAAGAGTTAAAAGGCAGAAGACATACAGAAAAATAGAGCAAAATGCAAATATAAGTCCTCCTTCATAAGTAATATTTTAAAAGTAAGTGATTAAACTCCCCAGTAAAGAGGCAGAGATTGGTAGGATAACATTTGTTCTTTAAAATGATACGCATGATCCAACTTTGTGCTGCCTACAAAAGATTCATTTGAGATCCAAAAACAAACAAATTGAAAGTGAAAGGATGGAAAAACATAATTTCATGCAAATAGTAACAAAAAGAGAGCTGGGTTGACTATAGAAACATCAGAAAAATAGACTTAAGTTAAAAACTTACAAAAGACAAGAACGACATCATATGTTAATAATAAAAGGGTCAAACACTAAAAAAATATAATAATTATAAATGTATAACCACCAAACAAAAGACCTCCAAATATATGAAGCAAACATTGACAGAATTGAAAGGAGAAACAGATAATTCACCAATAAAACTATGAGACTTCAACCCCCCACTCCACTTTCAATAATGAAAAGAACACATAAACAGAATAGCATAAGGAAATAGAGGATTTACACATTATATACCAATTAGACCTAACAGATATATATATAGAGAGAATACTCCACCCAACAACAGGAAACATTTCTTTCAGAGGCATGTGGAACATTCTCCAGGATAGATCATGTTAGATCACACATACACACACAAAAATCACAATAAATTTTAACAGATTGAAATAATACAAAGTATCATCTCAGACCACAATGGAATAGAAATCAATTACAGAAGGTAAACTGGCAAATTCAAAAATAAGTGGAAATTAAACAGCACACTCTTAAACAACCACTGGGCCAAAGAATAAATCATGAGGGATATTAGAAAATACTTACAGATAAATGAAAATGAAAAACAACATACCTAAACTTCTGGGATGTATAAAAGTCATGCTCAGAGGAAAAGTTACAATAGTAAGAGCCTACATATTAATAAAGAAGAAGGATATCAAATCAATAACCAAACGCTACACATTAAAGAACCATAAAAGGAAAAGCAAACTAAGTCCAAAGCTATCAAAGGAAGGAAATAATAAAGATAATAGCAGAGATAAATAAGGTAGATAATAAAAAATTACTACCAACTTTACATCAATAAAAATAGCTACGAGAGAATACTATGAAAAATGTGGACTAACAATTGGATTACCTAGATGGAATGGACAGATTCCTAGAAACACACAATCTACCAAAACGGATTCAAGAAGGAATAAAATGTCTGGATGAACATATAACAAGTAAGAAGATTCAATCAGTAAATCAAAAGCCTCCCAACAAACAGACACTGAGGATTCAATGGCTTTACTGGTGAATTCTACCAAAGATTTAAAAAACTAGCAATCCTCCTCAAACTCTTCCTAAAAGTTGAACAGAAGGGAATAAGTCCTAGCTCATTTTATAAGGCCAGCATTACTCTGATACCAAATTCTGACAGAAGTTATAAGAAAAAATAGGCCAGTATCTCTTATGAATATAGAGCAAAAATCCTCCACAAAATAGTAGCAGATCAAATTCAGCAGCATATTAAAAAAGATTATATATCATGACCAAGTGGATTTATCCCAGACTGCAAGAGTAGTTCAACATAAGAAAATCAATGTAATACACGACATTAATAGAATGAAGAGAAAAAAACATGATCATCTGAATTGATGCAGAAAAAGCACTTGACAAATTCCAATGCTCTTTCATGATAAAAATATGCAATAATCTAGGAATAGAAGGAAATTTCCTCAACATCATAATAACCACATATTTTTAAAACCCCATAACTAATGTCATACTTCATGATGAAAGTCTGAAAGTGTTCCCCCTAATATCAGAGACAAAACAAGGATGCCCACCTTTCATCTACTCAATATAGTACACGAAGTTCTAGTCAGAGCAATTAGGTAAGAAAAGAAATAAAAGGCATCAAAATTGGAATGGAAGAAGTAAAACTATATCTTCCTTAATGACATGATTAGCTATGTAAAAAACCCTAGGGGCGCCTGGGTGGCACAGCGGTTAAGCGTCTGCCTTCGGCTCAGGGCATGATCCCGGCGTTGTGGGATCGAGCCACATCAGGCTCTTCTGCTATGAGCCTGCTTCTTTCCTCTCCCACTCCCCCTGCTTGTGTTCCCTCTCTCACTGGCTATCTCTATCTCTGTTGAATAAATAAATAAAATCTTTAAAAAAAAAAACCCTAAAGAACCTACAAAAATCCTCCTAGAGCCAATAAGTGAATTCAGCAAAGTTGCAGGTGACAAAATTAATGCAAAAAAATCATTTGTATCTCTCTATATATTATCCAAAAAGAAATTAAGAAAATAATTCCACTTACAGTAGCATCAAAAAGAATATAATACTTAGGGATGAAATTTAACTAAGGAGATACAAAACCTATACAATAGAAACTACATAATAATGCTAAAAGAAATTAAAGAAGACAGAAATAAATGGAAATATAGCCCATGTTCATAGATTGGAATATTTATTATTGTTAGGATAAAAATACTACCAAAAGCAACCTGCAGATTTAATGCAATCCCTATCAAAATCCCAATGGTGCTTTTTTGAAGAAATGAAAGCATCTATCCTAAATTTCATAAGGAATTTCAAGGGGCTTTAAATAGCTAAAACAATCTTGAAAGAGTAAAACAAATTTAGAGGACACAACCTTCCTGATTTCAAAACTTAACTACATGTCTACATTAGTTACAACACTGTGATACTGTCATAAGGAAGACATGTAAACCAATGGAACAGAATTGAGAAACTTGTATCTATATCTATAGGCAATTGATTTTCAACAAAGATGCCAGGAGCATTCAATGAAAACAGAACAAGTGCTTAAACAAAAAGTGTTGAGAAATTTGCATGTCCACATACAAATGAATGAAATTGGACTCTTACATTATACCATGTACAAAAATTAACTAAAATGGATCAGAGACTAAAGAACTGTAAGAACTAAAATTATAAAACTCTTAGGAGAAAACAAAGGAAAATCTTTATAACCTTGGGTTTAATGATTACTTAAATATGACACAAAATACATGAATGGGTACACAAAATGTGATGTGATATATATATATAATATATATACATATTGAATATTATTCATCCATGAAAAGGAATGATGTTCTGACACATACTACAACATGAAAACTATAAAAAAAGAATCAAATGGAAAAGTTAGAAATTTGAAAACATGATGTCAAATCAAAGAATTTTTTTCAATGGCTGAGTCAGCAGACCGAACACAAGATGACAAAAGACTCAGTGAACTTGATGAGAAGTAAATAGAATGACATCAGACTTGTCATCAGCCATATTAGAACCTGGAGGCTAATAGTTACTACATTCAACCACCAATCAAGAGTGAATTTAGAGACATTTTTATACATGAAGAACTTCAAAAAAATTTACCTTTTGTGCACCTTTCCTTAGATACTTCCTGGAGTGTGATCTCCACCAAAATGAGGGAGTAAACAAAGAGAGAGGAAAATGTGGGTTCTTGAATCAGGGGGTCCAACAAAAGTGAGAAGCAAAGCAAGTCTCCAAGACGATAGTGAGGGGAAGACAGCTGTGCAAAAAGCCTAGAGGTAATAGGAGGACATTGAGGCAGAGGGCTTTAGGAAGAATATTGCCAAGAAATAAATGGGATTGGTGGCTTATCACTGGGAGGAGTTTTACAATCTGTCTGAAAGAGGTTGAATTAAAGAAAAGTACGCTAAAAAACCAACCACAGAAGCAGCAAAAAAGGGCAATTATTCTCCAGGAAAGGGTTTAAATGCCATTTAAAAAAAGAAGAAGAAGCATAGATTGGAATGATGCAGCTCCAAGTCAAGGAACATCATGGATTGTTGGTCACGACCAGAAGCTAAGAGGCAAGGAAGGATTCAACCCTGAGTCTCAGAGTGGCCCTAACAACAACTTTATCTCAGACTTCTAACCTCCAGAACTGGGAAAGAATAAATTTATATTGATTTAAGCCACCCAATCTGTGGGACTTTATTAAAGCAACCGTTAAGAACCTAATACACTCACTCTTTTGATCAATAAAATGCATCCCTGAATAATTCTCATTACCTTCTGCTTAATTGTCCTTCATTCCTAATTGGTCAAAACTTCCATATTGGTGATCCATCTGACAAAATGACTCATAACAGACTGGCTTCCTCAACTCAACTGACTTCCACCTTCACTTTGCTGGCAGAGTCATACCTTGGATTTTGTTACCACATATGCCCATTGAAAACCTTTTCTGAAGAAAGTGTAAATCATGGTGATTAAGCATACCATATGTCATATTTCAGCCAGGCCCATCTAGCTATAAAGGAGACTTTTCCCCTTCATCTCTGGTTAATTTCCAGTTATACTTTACACTGTTCTAAACTGGTTTTCTGAATTTTCCTAGAGACCTCAATCATAACCAGAGTTCTTAAGTCTTCACAAATCTGCTTTTTTTTTAAGGCAAAAAAGAAATCCTGCTGTGCTCTGCTTGGGCATCCAGGACTGTAGCAGGGCCCCTCAGGCCATACCTGCTGGACTGGCTGTGAGTGTGAGGCAGTGACCAGAGATGGGGGTTGGTTTCTGTCCACCCTTGCCCTCAGTGAGCAAGATCAAACAAAATCTTAATTTAAACATTCATATATTTTTGTTTTTTGGGTTTTGAGTTTGAGAAGTTCTTTTTTTAAAGATTTTATTTATTTATTTATTTATTTGACAGAGAGAGAGACAGCCAGTGAGAGAGGGAAGACAAGCAGGGGGAGTGGGAGAAGAAGAAGTGGGCTCCCAGCAGAGGAGCCCGATGTGGGGCTCAATCCCAGGACTCTGGGATCACGCCCTGAGCCGAAGGCAGACGCTTTACGACTGAGTCACCCAGGCACCCCGAGAAGTTCTTTATAGATCTTGGATACCAGTCCTTTATCTGTAGTGTCATTTGCAAATATCTTCTCCCATTCCATGCTTGCCTTTTTGTTTTATTGACTGTTTCATTTCCTGTGCAAAAGCTTTTTATTTTGATGAAGCCCCAAAAGTTCATTTTTACTTTTGCTTCCTTTGCCTTTGGAGACGCGTCTTGAAAGAAGTTTCTGTGGCCAATGTCAAAGAGGTTGCAGCTTATGTTCTCCTCTAGAATTTTGATGGATTCCTGTCTCACATTGAGGGCTTTCATCCATTTAGAATTTATCTTTGTGTATGGTATAAAAGAATGGTAGAGTTTCATTCTTCTGCATATAGCTGTCCAATGTTCCCAGCACCATTTATTGAAGAGACTGTGTTTTTCCCATTGGATATTTTTTCCTGCTTTGTCAAAGATTAGTTGACCATAGAGTTGAGGGTCCATATCTGGGTTCTCTATTCTGTTCCATTGATCTATGTGTCTGTTTTTGTGCCAGTACCATGCTGCCTTGGTGATCGCAGCTTTGTAATATCGCTTGAAATCAGGCAACACGATGTCCACAGCTTTGTTTTTCTTTCTCAACATTTCCTTGGTGATTTGGGGTCTTTTCTGTTTCCATACAAACTTTAGGATTGTTTGTTCCAGCTCCTTGAAAAATGCATTGGTATTTTGATTGGGATGGTGTTGACTCCAGGAAATAAACTGAGCATTTCAGAGGGGACAGGAGTGGGGGGATGGGTTAGCCAGGTGATGGGTATTAAGGAGGGCACATATTGCATGGAGCACTGGGTGTTACACAGAAACAATGAATCATGGAACACTACATCAAAAAATAATGATGTACTGTATGGTGACTAACATAATAAAAGAAAAATAATAAAATAAAACAAAAATTCATATATATGAATTTATTTAAATTCACATTTAAATATTCACATATATACATTTATATATGTTTTATATATAATAATATCAAATATATATTTTATATATAAAATTTCAACCAAGTTAAGTCCTCAGCATCTCCACAATATGGCAGCCAACTATCCTATCTACTTCATCTTCCATGACCCTTATTGATCTTATTCTCTAATCATGTTCCTCTGCAGCTAGGTCGACAACAGAAGCTGTGACCTGGTATAGTTGAAAATTTTACAAATACATTTTACTAGGAGAAGCAGTATCATTTTTAAGCCACTATTATAACCTTAAGAGAATTTACCTAGAGTGTTAGAAAGCTAACTGGCCCAAACAGCCACATTGGCAACCCATCTAACCATCTGCCTCACAAAGCTGATCTCAATTCCACTGGCCTTAACCTCACTCCATCAGCCACCCACCAGCCACGTCACATCTTGGATCTTGTCATTGCTTAGACTTGTTCCACCTCCAGAATTTTCTTGTTGGAGGTGTTTCTCCTGGCAAGACTTTCTTGACTTCTACCTCTCCCACACACTTAAAACCCATTGAACCTGCTTTTCTTCCTCATTATGAATTCCCATTCCTTAACCCCTCCTTTGAAGGTGATCATTTGCCTCCCTTCCCACTCAGAAATAGGCACTATGGATTAAAGACACAGAGCTAATTATAATTGTATTTGATTATAACAGTAATGAGTCAAACTTGGCTTTGAAGTTCAAGTAGTATTGTTTTCTGTTATTTACAAGTCTCATAATTTTGTGCTACACAATGAATACTATAAATAAGTAAAAATGAACAGTATAAGCCAAAAGATCATTGACTACTAACACAATTTTCCATTAAGAAAGATCTTCACTAGAAAGAACTCTGAAAAGAAGTGATTAAGTGCCTGTTGGTTAATGAAGGACAGCCCTTAAATTTGTGGGGAACCAGAAAAGGCCCAATTGCCAAGGAATTGTTGAAAAGGAAAAACAAAGCTGGGGGCATCACATTGCCAGATTTCAAGCTACACTACAAATCTGTGATCACAAAGACAGCATGGTACTGGCACAAAAACAGACACATAGACCAATGGGACAGAATAGAGAACCCAGAAATGGATCCTCGGCTCTTTGGGCATCTAATCTTTGACAAAGCAGGAAAAAACATCCAGTGGAAAAAAGACAGTCTCTTCAAAAAATGGTGCTGGGAACATTGGACAGCTACATGCAAAAAAATGAAACTTGACCATTCTCTCACACCATACACAAAGATAAACTTCAAATGGATGAAAGACCTCAACGTGACACAGGAATCCATCGAAATCCTAGAGGAGAACATAGGCAGCAACCTCTTTGACATTGGCCACAGCAACTTTTTTCATGACACATCTCCAAAGGTAAGAGAAACAAAAATAAAATGAACTTGTGGGACTTCATCAAGATAAAAAGCTTCTGCACAGCCAAGGAAACAGTCAAAAAAACTAAGAGGCAGCCCACGGAATGGGAGAATATATTTGCAAATGACACTACAGATAAAAGATTAGTATCCAAGATCTACAAAGAACTTCTCAAACTCAATATATGAGAAACAAATAATCAAATCAAAAAATGGGCAGAAGATATGAACAGACATTTTTCCAAGGAAGACATAGAAATGGCTAACAGACATGAAAAAATGTTCAACGTCATTAGCCATCAGGGAAATTCAAATCAAAACCACACTGAGATACCACCTTACGCCAGTTAGAATGGCAAAAATTGACAAGGCAGGAAACAACAAATGTTGGAGAGGATGTGGAGAAAGGGGATCCCTCTTACACTGTTGGTGGGAATGCAAGTTGACACAGCCACTTTGGAAAACAGTGTGGAGGTCCCTTAAAAAGTTAAAAGTCGAGCTATCCTATGATCCAGCAATTGCACTACTGGGTATTTACCCCAAAGACACAGATGTAGTGAAGGGAAGGGCCATATGCACCCGAATGTTCATAGCAGCATTGTCCACAATAGCTAAATCGTGGAAGGAGCTGAGATGCTCTTTAACAGATGACTGGATTAAGAAGATGTGGTCCATATATACAATGGAATATTACTCAGCCATCAGAAAGAACGATTATCCAACATTTGCAGCAACATGGTTGGGACTGGAGGAGTTAATGCTAAGTGAAATAAGTCAAGCAGAGAAGGACCAATTGTCATATGGTTTCACTCATTTATGGAACATAAGAAATAGCAGGAAGATCGGTAGGAGAAGGAAGGGAAGAATGAGGGGGGTAAACAGAAGGGAGAATGAACCATGAGAGACTATAGACTCTGGGAAACAAACTGATGGCTTCAGGGGGTGGAGGACTGGGATAGGCCGGTGATGGGTGACATGTATTGCATGGTGCACTGGGTGTTATACGCAAATAATGAATCATGGAACATTACATCAAAAACTAAGGGTGTACTGTATGGTAACTAACATAACATAATAAAAAATTATTATAAAAAAAAATGAGGGAGTTCCAAGAGTTCGCTGAAGACCATTCTCTAAAGATAAAACTCCAGAAAACCATCCAAATTAATGGCAAATTCCAGAACTTGGCAGAAATTCAAGTAAACAGGACAAGAGTGGATTCTAATCATGAATGGGAACAAATGAGAAAGAAAATATTTCCTTAAAGAATACCCCAGAGGAAATGAATTTGGAGAAGTTGGCACAACCCAGATGGACATGAAATTCATTTGCCATTCCAACTAAGGCAGTGGTGCTCCAACTTTTATTTTTTTTAAGCAGTAAAACTCTTTCTTAAAAATGGAAACTAAGGCAGAACCCTGATTAAAACTGAGGTCAGTGGGCCTGGAGCCCCATTCCCCAGACATTGAGCTTGGAGATGATTCCAAAGTCCCTCTTCAAAACCATAAAGATAGGGAATAATTAGAAAACCACTGGCCTGGGAAATACAATCTCCCCTAACCCAATCACCATTGGTTACTGCCATAACTGGCTATCAAGTACAAGAATATTTATTAAAATATTTGTACTGGACTACCTGAATATGAGCATGGAGTTAAAATATCTAATAAATAATGGAATCTGAGCACACCTTTCTATTCATGATTTTTGTTTTCTAGAAACTCTCTAATTCTTGTACTTCAAAGTTACCATGTGCTGCTGATTTTATTTTTTTTTAAAGTTCAGCACCTAGACACCCAATGTTAGGAGCTTCAATGTGACTTTCTTCAGTGTCTCTTTTAATTATTTATTCATTAAATTTTAATAATTACTAATTATATATGCATGTTTGTATATGTATATATGTATTATGATAGGCAATTGGGAAAAAATTGAATAAAGTATATCTGCCCCCCCCAAGCAGCTTAGAGACTAAAGCAGGAGATTAAAATTGCTGGATTAGAAGAGTGCACAGGATATTATGGAAACCTAGAAAAAAGTCATTAAATTAGCCTGATGACAATGAGCAGAGGTCAAGGGACATTTTCCAGAGAAATTACATTTGACCCGAATTTTAAAGGTAAAACAGGATTAAGATAAAATCAAGTGATTTTCTAGAGATGGGCAAAGTCCAGACTGAAAAACTTTGTGCTTTTTACTCTTACATTTATATGACATTCACAAACAGATGAAACTTATAGTAATGGAGATGAATAATTGCTGAGGGTTATGGTAAAGGTGAGTATAAGGGCATAACAGGAGGAATTTAATTGGGGTACTGGAACTGTTTTGTATCCTGCCTGTGGTAGTGATTACACAAATCTTTTTCATGTACTAAAATTCATAGAACTGTGTAGACCCCCAAAGATCAAACTTACTGAATGATAAAATACATATATAAACAACCTTTCAAACAACATACTATTGAACAACAAATAAATCATTGAAGAAATCAAAGAAGAAACAAAAACTACCTAGAGACAAATGAAAACAGAAATATGACATTCCAAAATCTATGGGATGCAGCAGAAGTGGTTCTATGAAGAAGTTCACAGCAACACAGGATTACCTTATGAAACAAGAAAAATCTCAAATAAACAATCTAACTTTATACCTAAGGGAACTAGAAGAATAAGAACAAACAAAGCCAAAAGTTAGTAAAAGGAAGGAAATAATAAAGATCAGAGTAAAGCTAAATGAAATAAAGACTAAAAGACAATAGAAAAGATCAATGAAACTAAGAGCGGATTCTTTGAAAAAAAATAAAATCAATAAACCCTTACCTAGATTAACCAAGAGAAAAAGAAATAAGACTCAAATAAAATCAGAAATGAGAGAGGAGACTTTACAACTGATACCACAGAAATACAAAAATCATAAGAGACCACTAGAAACAATGATATGCCAACAAACCAGAAAACCTAAAAGAAATGTATAAATTCCTAGAAATACACAACCCACCAAGACCAAATCAGGAAGAAATAGTAAATCTGAATAGACTGATTACTAGCAAGGGAATTGAAACAGTAATCAAAAACTTCCCAATAAACAAAAGTCCAGGATCAGGTGACTTACTCATGAATTCTACCAAACATTCAAACAAGATTTAATACCTATCCCCAAACTCTTCTAAAAAACATAAGAGAAGGGAAAGTTTCCAAACACATTTTAAGAGGACAGAATTACCCTGATACCAAAATCAGATGAGGACACAACAAAAATAGAAAATTACAGGCCAGTATCCTTAATAAACATAGATGTGAAAATCCTCAGCAAAATACTAACAAAACAAATCCAACAATATATGAAAAGGACCATACACCATAATCAAGTGGAACTTATTCCAGGATGCAAGGACATTTCAATATCAGCAAATTAATCAACATGATATATCATATTAACAAAATGAAAATTAACAATGATATGATCATCCCAATAGATGCAGAAAAAGCATTTGACAAAATTCAACATCCATTTAAGAAAAAAACTCTAAACAAAGTAGGTCTAAAGGAAACATACTTCAACATAATAAAGGTCATATGTGACAGCCCTATATAGTTAGCATCATATTCAATGTGAAAAGCTGAAAGCTTTTCCTCTAAGAGCAGGTATGCCACTCTAGCCACTTTATTCAACATAGTTTTAGAAGTTTTATTTATTTATTTTATTTATAATAATATTTTTATTATATTATGTTAGTCACCATACAGTACATCCCTGGTTTTTGATGTAAAGTTCCATGATTCATTAGTTGCGTATAACACCCAGTGCACCATGAAATACGTGCCACAGCAATTAGTCAAGAAAAAGAAATAAAAGGCATCCAAGGTGGAAAGGAAGAAGTAAAACAGTCACTATTTGCAGATGACATACTATATAGAGAAAACCCTAAAAATACCACCAAAAAACTGTTAGAACTAATCAGATTCAGTATAGTTGCAGAGTACAATATCAATATACATAAATCTGTGGTGTTTATATAACTGATAACCAAATACCAGAAAAAGAAATTAAGAAAACAATCCCACTCACAATTGCATCAAAAAGAATAAAATACCTAGGAATAAATTTAACCAAGGAGGTGAAAGACCTATACGTGAAGAACTATGAGACACTAATGAAAGAAATTGAAGAAGACATAAACAAATGGAAAGATATTCCATGTTCATGGATTGGAAGAATAAATATTGTTAAAATGTCCATACTACCCAAAGCAATCCCCAGATGCAATTTAATCCCTATTAAAATTCCAATGGCATATTTCACAATACTGAAACAACTAATTTTCAAATTTGTATAGAACCACAAAAGATCCTGAATAACCAAAGAGAAAGAACAAAGCTGGAGGTACCACAGTCCTTGATTTCAATGTATACTACAAAGCTACTGTAATCAAAACAGTATGGTATTGGTACAAAAACAGACACACAAAAGAATAGAACAGAATTGAGAGCCCATAAATAAACCCACACATATATGGACAGTTAATCTATAAGACATGAGTCAACAACATACAATGGAGAAAAGATAGTTTCTTCAATAAATAGTGTTAGGACAACTGGACAGCCACATGCAAATGAATGAAACTAGACCACTATCTTACACCATACACAAAAATAAACTTAAATGGATTAAAGACTTGAATGCTGTACTTGAAGCTACAAAATTCCTAGAAGAGAACATAGATGGTAAACTCCTTAATGTTGATCTTAGAGACATCTTTGTGGATCTGACTCCAAAAGCAAGGGAAACAAAAGTAAAAATGAACAAATAGGACTACATCAAAATATAAAGCTCCTGAATAGTGAAGGGAACCATCATTAAAGCAAAAGACACCTACTAAATGGGACAAATCATTTGGAAACCATACATATGAAAAGGAGTTAATATCCAAATTATATAAGGAACTCATTATTAAAAAATGTCAATTTTCTGAAGAGGACACAAAGAAATGGAAAAACATACCTTGCTCATGGATTGGAAGAACAAACATCATTAAAATGTCTATATTACCCAATGCAATCTACATATTTAATGCAATCCCTATCAAAATACCAACAGCATTTTTCACAGAACTAGGAAAAACAAACCTAAAATTTTTAGGGAACCACAAAAGACCCTGAATAGCCAAGAAATCCTAAAAAAGAAAAACAAAGCTGGAGGCATCACAATTCCAGACTTCAAGCTAGTATACAAAGCTGTAGTCATCAAGACAGTATGGTACTGGCACAAAAACAGACATAGATCAATGGAACAGAATAGAAACCCAGAAATGTGCCCACAACTCTGTGGTCAACTATTCTTTGACAAAGCAGGAGAGAATATCTAATGGAGAAAAGACAGTCTCTTCAACAAATGGTGCTGGGAAAATTGGACAGCAACATGCAGAAGAACGAAATTAGACCACTTTCTTCCACCATACACAAAAATAAACTCAAAAATGAAAGTTATTCAAAATGGTCTTACATTTTGAATATGAGAACTGGAAACATAAAAAACCTAGAGAACACAGGCAGAAACCTCTTTGACTTCAGCTGTAACAACTTATTAGACATGTCACTGGAGGCAAGGGAAACAAAAGCAAAAATGAACTATTGGGACTTCATCAAGATAAAAAGCTTCTGCACAGTGAAAGAAACAATTAACAAAACTAACAGGCAGCCTACAGAATGGGAGAAGATATTTTCAAATGACATATCTGATAAAGGATTAGTATCCAAAATCTATAAAGAATTTATCAAACTCAACATCCAAAAATAATAATAATCCAGTTACAAAATGGGCACAAGATATGAACAAGCATTTTTCCAAAGAAGACCTCCAGATGGCTAATAGGCACAGGAAAAGATTCTCAATATCACTCATCATCAGGGAAATACAAATCAAAACTACAATGAGATACCACCTCACATCTGTCAAAATGGCTAAAATTAACACAGGAAACAACAGATATTGGCAAGGATGCAGGGAAAGGGTAACCCCCTTACACTGTTGGAAGTGAAAATGGTGCAGTCTCTCTGGAAAACAGTATGGAGTTTCCTCAAAAAAGTTAAAAATGGAACTATCCTATGACATTGCAATTGCACTACTAAGTATTTACCCAAACGATACAAAATACAGATTTGAAGAGGTACCCTGATGGTTATAGCAGCATTATCAACAATAGCCAAACTTGAAAGAGCCCAAATGTCCATTGATTGCTGAATGGATAAAGAAGATGTGGGGGGTATGTGTGTTTGTGTGTGTTTATATATATATAATGGAATATTACTCAGCCATCAAAAAGAACAAAATCTTGATATTTACAAGGACATAGATGAAACTAGAGTGTATTATAAGTGAAATAAGTCAGCCAAAGAAAGATAAATACCATATAGGTACTCATATGTGGAATTTAAGAAACAAAACAGATGAATATATGGAAAGGGGAAAAAAAGAGAGAGGGAAGAAAACCATAAGAGACTCTTAATGGTAGAGAACACTCTGAGGGCTGATGGAGGGAGAAGAGTGATGGGTATTAAGGAGGGCACTTCTAATGATGAGCACTGAGTGTTACATGTGAATGATGAATCACTCAATTCTGCTCTTGAAATCAATATTATGTTATATGTTAAGTAACTAGAATATAAATAAAAATTTGAAAAAGAAGTCAATTTTCTTTTTTTATAATAATGTTTTATTATGTTATGTTAGTCACCATACAGTACATCCCTAGTTTTTGATGTAATGTTCCATGATCCATTACTTGTGTATAACACCCAGTGCACCATCCAATATGTGCCCTCCTTAATACCTATTGCTGACCTATCCCAATCCCCCACCCCCTACCTCTGAAGCCACCAGTTTGTTCCCCAGAGTCCATAGTCTCTCATGGTTCATTCCCCCTTCTGTTTACCATCCCTTCATTCTTCCCTTTCTTCTACTGATCATCAGGCTATTTCTTATGTTCCATAAATGAGTGAAACCATATGATAATTGTCTTTCCCTACTTGACTTATTTCACTTAGCATTATTTCCTCCAGTGCCATCCATGTTGCTGCAACTGTTGTGAAATTGTTCTTTTTGATGGCTGAGTAATATTCCATTGTATATATGGACCACATCTTCTTAATCCAGTCATCTGTTGAAGGGCATCTTGGCTTCTTCCACAATTTAGCTATTGTGGAAAATGCTGCTATGAACATTGGGGTGCATACGATCTTGGATAATAATCTTTTATCTGTATTGTCATTTGCAAATATCTTCTCCCATTCCATGGGCTGCCTCTTAGTTTTTTGGACTGTTTCCTTGGCTGTGCAGAAGCTTTTTATCTTGAGGAAGTCCCACAAGTTCATTTTTTTTGTTTGTTTCTCTTGCCTTTGGAGATGTGTCATGAAAAAAGTTGCTGTGGCCAATGTCAAAGAGGTTGCAGCCTATGTTCTCCTCTAGGATTTTGATGGATTCCTGTCCCACATCGAGGTCTTTCATCCATTTCGAGTTTCTCCATAGTAACAGAATGCAATCCACATATTTTTTAATGGAAATGTAAAAGCTGATTTTAAATTTTTCAGCCATAAAAAAATGAAATCTTGCCATTTGCAACAACATGAGTGGACCTAGAGAGTATAATGCTAAGTAAAATAAGTCAGTTAGAGAAATACAAATACCATATGATTTCACTTATACGTGGAATTTAAGAAATAAAACAAATGAACAAAGAAAAAGAGACAAACTAAAAACCATAGAGAACAAAGTAATGGTTATCGGGGGGGTGAGTGAAATAGGTGATGGGGATTGAAGAGTACACTTGGGGCCCCTGGGTAGCTCAGTCGTTAAGCATTTGCCTTCAGCTCATGTCATGATCCCAGGGTCCTGGGATCGAGCCCTGCATGGGAGCTCCCTGCTCAGTGGGAAGCCTGCTTCTCCCTCTCCCTCTCCCCCTGCTTGTGTTCCCTCTCTTGCTGTCTCTCTCTCTCTCTCTGTCAAATAAATAAATAAAATATTTTAAAAAAGAGTACACTTATTATGATAAGCATTGAGTTATGTATAGAACTGTTGAATCACTATATTGTATGCCTGAAACTAATATAACACTGTGTGTTAACCATACTAGTCTCCAAAGGCAAGGGAAACAAAAGAAAAATGAACTTTTGGGACTTCATCAAGATAAAAACCTTCTGCACAGCAAAGGAAACAGTCAACAAAACTAAGATTCAACCCATAGAATGGAATGAAGTTATTTGCAAATGACACTTCAGATAAAGGGCTGGTATCTAAGATCTATAAAGAACTTCTCAAACTCAACACCCCAAAAAACAAATAATCAAGTCAAAAAATGGGCAGAGAAACAAAAGATAAAATGAACTTATGGGACTTCATCAAGATAAAAAGCTTCTGCACAGCCAAGGAAACAGTCCAAAAAACAGAGGCAGCCCACGGAATGGGAGAAGATATTTGCAAAGGACACTACAGATAAAGGACTGGTATCCAAGATCTACAAAGAACTTCTCAAACTCAATACACGAGAAACAAATAAACAAATCATAAAATGGGCAGAAGATATGAACAGACACTTTTCCAATGAAGACATACAAATGGCTAACAGACACATGAAAAAATGTTCAAAATCATTAGCCATCAGGGAAATTCAAATCAAAACCACACTGAGATACCACCTTACACCAGTTAGAATGGCAAAAATTGACAAGGCAAGAAACAACAATTGTCGGAGAGGATGTGGAGAAAGGGGATCCCTCCTACATTGTTGGTGGGAATGCAAGTTGGCACAGCCAATCTGGAAAACAGTGTGGAGGTCCCTTAAAAAGTTAAAAATTGAGCTACCCTATGATCCAGCCATTGCACTACTGGGTATTTACCCCAAAGATACAGACGTAGTGAAGAGAAGGGCCATATGCACCCCAATGTTCATAGCAGCATTGTCCACAATAGCTAAATTGTGGAAGGAGCCGAGATGCCCTTCAACAGATGACTGGATTAAGAAGTTGTGGTTCATATATACAATGGAATATTACTCAGCTATCAGAAAGAACGAGTTCTCAACATTTGCTGCAACATGGACAGCACTGGAGGAGATAATGCTAAGTGAAATAAGTCAAGCAGAGAAAGACAACTATCATATGATTTCTGTCATCTATGGAACATAAGAACTAGGATGATCGGTAGGGGAAGAAAGGGATAAAGAAAGGGGGGGTAATCAGAAGGGGGAATGAAACATGAGAGACTATGGGTTATGAGAAACAAACTGGGGTCCTCAGAGGGGAGGGGGGTGGGGGAATGGGATAGACCGGTGATGGGTAGTAAGGAGGGCACGTATTGCATGGTGCACTGGGTGTTATACGCAACTAATGAATCATCGAGATTTACATCGGAAACCAGGGATGTACTGTATGGTGACTAACATAATATAATAAAAAATTATTAGACCATAAAAAAAAATGGGCAGAAGACATGAACAAACACTTCTCCAAAGAAGACATACAAACGGCTAAGAGACACATGAAAAAACGTTCAACATCATTAGCCATCAGGGAAATTCAAATCAAAACCACAAGGAGATACCACCTTACACCATTTAGAATGGCAAACTTAACAAAAGAGGGAAACAACAAATGTTGGAGAGAATATGGTGAAAAGGGAACCCTCTTACACTGTTGGTGGAAATGCAAGTTGGTAAAGCCACTTTGGAAAACAGTGTGGAGGCTCCTCAAAAAGTTAAAAATAGAGTTACCCTATGACCCAGCAATTGCATACTGGATATTTATCCCAAATATACAGACTCAGTGAAAAGAAGGGGCACCTGCATCCCAATTATCATAGCAGCAATGTCCACAATAGCCAAACTGTGGAAGGAGCCAAGATGCCCTTCAACAGACAAATGGATAAAGAAGATATGGTCCATGTATACAATGGTATATTAGCCATCAGAAAGGATGAATACCTACCATTTGCATCAACATGGATGGAACTGGAGAGGATTATGTTAAGTGAAATAAGTGAAGCAAAGAAAGACAATTATCATATGGTTTCACTTACATCTGGAACATATGGAGTAGCATGGAGGTTACTAAGAGAAGGAAGGGAAAAATGAAGGGGGGAAATCAGAGAGGGAGACGAGCCATGAGAGGCTCTGGACTCTGGGAAACAAACTGAGGGTTTCAGAGGGGAGAAGTGTGTGGGGATAGGTTAGCCTAGTGATGGCTATTAAAGAGGGCAGGTGTTGCAAGGAGCACCGGGTGTTATACACAAACAATGAATCATAGAACACTACATCAAAAACTAATGAAGTATTGTATGGTGACTAACAAAACATAATAAAAATAAATTTTTTAAATTTAAAAGCTGATTCTAAAATTTATATGAAAATGCAAAAGGCCAAGAATATCCAAGACACTCTTGAAGAAGAATAACCTGGGAGCACTTGCTCTACCAGTTATGATAGTAGTACAAGCACAGGTAAATTGCCCAACAGAATATAACCAGAAAGACATTAGTCATATATGGATGCTAGACTTATGACTAAGGCAGCACTGCAAACAAACAAGGCAGTGAGGAAAGGATTTCTTTTTGAGAAATGATCATCAATTTGCTGTCCATGTGGGAGCAATGAACCTTGATTCTTACTTTGCACCATAAGCGAAGTCATTCCAGTTTAATTTTACATTTTTTCCTCAACCCAGTGATGTTCTGTCTTAATAAACCCATCATAATTTGAAAATGTTGTAAGTCAAAATGAATTTAATACACCTAATCTACCAAACATCATAGCTTAGCCTAGCCTGCCTTAAATGTGCTCAGAACACTTAACATTAGCCTTCAGTTGGACAAAATCACAAAGCCTATTTTATAATAAAGTATTGAATATCTCATGTGATTTACTGAATACTGTACTGAAAGCGAGAAACAGAATGGTCGTCTGGGTACAAATGGTTGTAAGTGTGTCGGTTGTTGACCCTTCTGGTCGCATGGCTGACTGGGAGGTGCAGCCACTGCCAAGATCACAAGAAAGTATCATATCACATATCACTAGCCTGGGAGAAGATCAAAATGCAAAATTCAAAGCACTGTTTCCACTAAATGCTTATCACTTTTGCACCATCCTAAAGTCAAAAAAATTATGACAAACTATTGTGCATCAGAGAGTGTCCATTGTTCTAAATGCGAAAGGCAAGAGTACAAAAAGTATTAACCATAAAGAAAAAAACTGAGAAATTGGACTATTTTATTTTATTTTATTTTATTTTATTTTAAAGATTTTATTTATTTATTTGACAGAGATAGAGACAGCCAGCGAGAGAGGGAACACAAGCAGGGGGAGTGGGAGAGGAAGAAGCAGGCTCACAGCAGAGGAGCCTGATGTGGGGCTCGATCCCATAACGCCGGGATCACGCCCTGAGCCGAAGGCAGACGCTTAACCGCTGTGCCACCCAGGCGCCCCTGGACTATTTTAATACTCATTTTAGTATTTAACTAATACTTAAATTACCTAATTTAAGTAATTCACTTAAGATTTATTTTTTATTTATTCTTTAAAAGATTTTATTTATTTATTTGACAGAGAGAGAGTACAAGCAGGGAAAGGGAGCACAGCAGGCAGAGCGACAGGGAGAAGCAGGCTCCCTACTGAATAAGGAGCCCAATGTGGGGCTCAATGACAGAACCCTGGGATCCTGACCTGAGTTGAAAGCAGATGCATAACTGACTGAACCACCCAGGCACTCCTTAACTTAAGATTTAAATTATGACTTGAGTTCATCAAAAGACACCATTAAGAGAGTGAAAAAGCAAACCACAGAGTGGAAGAAGATAACTGTCACACCAATTACTTACAAAGAACTCCTATCCAGAATATATACAGATATAGATAGATATAGAGATAGATATAAAATAAAAACTCCTATAATTAAATGAGAAAAATGACAACCCAATTAAAAAATGGACAAGAAACTTGAAAAGGGACTTCAAGAAAGAGTATACACAAATGGGCCATAAACTTGTGTGAAAGAACTCAGTAGTATGAGTAAACAGGTAAATGAAATTAAAACCATAGTAAGATACTACTTGATGCCCAAAAGAATGGCTAAAATAAGAAACAGCTGACATACTGGGATGGAAGGCAACAAAAACTTTCATACATTGCTGCAGAAAGCATAATCAGTACAACCATTTTGGACAATTGTTGGCTGTCATCTACAAACACTAAATATACAAATACTCTCTGAATTAGACTGCGAGGGCAGCCATACAAAATGCCACAGACTGGATGGCTTAAATGATAGAAATTTATTTTCTCATAGTTCTGGAGGGTGGAAGTCCAAGATCAAGGTGTCAGCAATTTAGGTTTCTCCTGAGGCCTCTCTCCTTGATTGGGGATGACCTTCCTCTGTGCATGTACAACCACTGGTATCTCTCTACTGTGTCCAGATCTCCTCTTCTCATAGGGACAGATTGTATTAGGGCAAACTCTAATGCCCTCATTTTCATTTAATCACCTCTTTAAAGGTCCTATTTCCAAATAAGTCACAATCTAAAGTACCTGGGGTTAGAGTTTCAACATACGAATTTGGGGGCAGACACAATTCAGTCCATAACACTCAACCCTCTGGATTCCCCAAATTCACATCCTCTCTCACCTTGCAATACTCCATCCCAACAGCCCCAAGAGTCTTAATCAATTCCAACACCAACCTAAATCCAATGTTTCATCTAAATATTATCTAAACCAGGTATGGGTGAGACTCAAGTAAGGTATGGTTTATTCTGATGTTAAATCCCTCTGCAGCTGTGAACCTATGAAACCAGACAAGTTATGCACTTCCAAAAATGATGGGCCAGGTATAGAACAGACATACCATTCTAGAAAGGAGAAATTAGAAAGAAGAAAGGGGAACATGTCCCATTTGAGGGTGGCAGCCCTGTCTTCTGGGCCTACTAAGGCAGCAACATCACCCCCTGAGCCCTGAGTGGGAGGAGCTTGACCCATTGAAACTGAGAAGACAGCCCCACCTTCCAGACTGCTACCCTCTGGTCCTATGGTGGGAGTGGCAGCCCTGCTGATCTCCGAATTTCCTTAAGGGTCATTTTCCCCTTTTCTTGAAGTATAACCTTTTCATAGCTGGATATCTCTATTGTTGTGACCTATAGAATGGCAGAAGTTCAACAGACTTCCTCCACTCTGTCCTATCTCTGTCCCCTTCAGTCCAAGCTGGAGGTGTTTCCACTCATATAACCTCATCTCTATCCCTGACTTCTGTTGAGACAGCTGCTTAGATCCACACATACTTGCAATCATTTTATCAAATGACTTTCCATCCACACACTTGGTGTTCAGTCCAGAAGACACTTTATTTTTTTGTGATATGAATTGGTTGAAAATTTTCCAAATCTTCAAGTTCTGATCGCTTTTTGTTGAACAATTCCTTCTATGTATATATCTCTTCTCTCACATTTTATATGCAGTAAGGAAAAACCAGGATGCACCTTCAACACTTTGCTTAGATATCTCAATTAAATATCTTAGTTTATCACTTCCCACAAACACTGTAACACAATTCAGCCAAGTTCTTTGCCGTTTTATAGCAAGAACTGCCTTTCCTACAGTTACCAAAAACATAGTTCTCATTTCTGTCTGAAACCTCACCAGAATTGCCTTTAATATCCATATTTTGCATGGTGCACTGGGTGTTATATGCAAGTAATGAATCATGGAACTTTACATCAAAAACTAGGGATGTACTATATGGTGACTAACATAATATAATAAAAAATATTATTATAAAATTTTAAAAAAGGAAAAGAAAACAAAACAAAAACGAACATCCATATTTCTCTCAATACTCCCTTCAAGAAAACCTAGGCTTCTTATAACTTGCACAGTAAAATTTTTCCAGCCTCCACTCATTACCCCATTCCAAAACCACTTCTACATTTTCAGGTATTTGTTGTAACAGTACTCTCCTTCTTGGAACCAAAATCTGCTTGATCAGGGTTCTCCTGAGAAACAGAGAAATGTAACTAATATGATGTGTGTGCGTGTGTGTGTGTGTGTGTGTGTGTGTTTGTGTGTGTAGAGAGAGAGAGTGATTGATTTTTTCTTTTCTTTTTATTTCATAATCATAAACTTAATTCTGCAAGCCAGCTAGACTTGGAGGATAGTAAGAAAAATATGGAGCCCATAGAACTGCAGCAAAAGCACAAAGATTATAGGATATTTCAAGCAGAAGGGGATGAAGAGGTGCTCTCCTGACCCCTAGAAGGAATGGTCTGGTAGTTATGATAAAACACAAGTCAAATTTATTAGATTTGTCCACAGTCAGCAATGGTGATCTTCTTGCTGGTCTTGCCATTCCTGGACCTAAAGTGTTCCATGGCTTCCACAATATTTGTGCCCTCTCTCACCTTGCTGAAGACCACATGTTTGCCATCCAACCACTCAATCTTGGCTGTGTACATGAAAAACTAGGAATGGCTAGTGTTAGATCCAGTATTTGCCATGGATAAGATGCCAGGACTCTTGTGCTTCAGGATGAAATTCTCATCATTAAATTTCTCCCCATAGATGGACTTGCCACCAGTGTCATTATGGTGTGTGAAGTCACCTCCCTGGCACATAAATCCTGGAATAATCCTGTGAAAGTGGGAAACTTTATAACCAAATCCTTTCTCCCCAGTGCTCAGAGCATGAAAGTTCTCTGCTGTCTTTGGAACTTTGTCTGTGAACAGCTCAAAGAGACATGGCCCAAGGATTCACTGTCCATGGTGCTGTAGAAGAACCCCGTGGGGTTGACCATGGCTGGGTGGCGTGGGTGGCTCCAGGAAGGCGGTGTCTGTAAGGCCTGATTGGCTGATTTTTTAAAAAATTAGCCCCCACAATTATGGAAGCTAGCAAACCCCAAATCTGCAGGATGGGCCAGCAAGCTGGAGACACCAGGGATATGCATGTACAGGGAAAAGGCCATGTGAGGACACAGAGAGAAGATGGGCATCTGCAAGTGAAGGAACCAAACTTGCTGACACCTTGATCTTGAACTTCCAGCCTCCAGAAGTGTGAGAAATAAATTCCCATTGTTTAAAACACCCACACTGTGGAAATAACCCCAGTGATTATCAACTGAAAATTGCACTGGATAAATTAAAACTTGACTTCATTTTATATGAAGTCCAAAAAACAGACAAAATTAAGCTTTTTGGCTTTGGGAAACATGCCTAGGTGCATATGTTATAAAGAAAACAAGAAAGTGGTTACCTGTAAAGTCAGGTTATGATTACCTTTTCGAATGGGGAGTTGGTAGTAATGGGGAAAGGGTATGCAGATTGGGAGCTCCTGAATGTGCTGGGGAAGATTTTGTTTCTCAACTGTATTGTTGGTTACATGAATGTTTGCCTGTATTTATACATCTTTGTTTTGTACTCTATTCTGTACATATGTTATATACCTTTAATATTTTAAAGGTTAAAAATTGTCAAGACCAGTCTTTCCCAAAATAGGGCTAGGACTGGAGTAATGCCCTTCTTTTCCTTGTTTCTAGTTTTAGAGAAATGATTCTTTATTAAGAGTAAGATTAACTAGGGGCATCTGGGTGGCTTAGTTGGTTGAGCCCCGCCTTCAGCTCAGATCACGATCCCAGTGTCCTGGGATTCAGTGCCACATCAGGCTCCCTGCTCAGCAGGAGAGTCTGCTTTACCCCCTCCCTCTGCTCCTACCCCTGCAACATGCTCTCTCGTGCGTGCACGCATGCACTCACTTTCTCTCTCAAATAAACAAATAAAATCTTTAAAAAAAGAAGATTAAGGTAATATTGGCCTCACAGAATGAGTTTGGTAGCTTTCCTTCTGTTTCTATTTTTTGAAATACCGTTAGGAGAATAGGTATTATTTCTTCTTTGAATGTTTGGTAGAATTCCCCGAGAAATCCATCAGGCCCTGGCGTTATGTTTTATGGAAGGTTTTTAATAACGGTTTCAATCCTTCATAATTAATTGGTCTGTTTAAAAAATAAATTTCTTCCTGATCCTCAAACCAGGCAAAGACCCCATCAAAAAGGAGAATTAGACACAGATTTCCCTGATGAATATGGACGCCAAAATTCTCAACAAGATCCTTGCTAATGGAATCCAACATTACATTAAAAGGATTATCCATCATGACTGAGTAGGATTTATCCCTGGGATGCAAGGGTGGTTCAACATTCACAAATCTATCAGCTTGATAGATTATATTAACGAGAAAAAAGCCAAAACACATATGATCCTCTCAATAGATGCAGAAAAAGCATTTGACAAAATACAGCATCCTTTCCTGATTAAAACCCTTCAGAGGGTAGGGATAGAGGGTACATTCCTCAATCTCATAAAAGCCATCTATGAAAAGCCTACAGCAAATATTATTCTCAATGGGGAAAAGCTGGAAGCCTTTCCCTTAAGATCAAGAACACGACAATGATGCCCACTCTCGCCACTATTATTCAACATAGTACTAGAAGTCCTTGCAACAGCAATCAGACCACAAAAAGGCATAAAAGGTATCCAAATTGGCAAAGAAGAAGTCAAAATGTCTCTCTTCGCAGATGACATGATACTCTATATGGAAAACCCAAAAGACTCCACCCTGAAGTAACTAGAACTTATAGAGCAATTCAGTAATGTGGCGGGATACAAAATCAATGCTCAGAAATCAGTTGCATTTCTATACACGAACAATGAGACTGAAAAAGAGAAATTAGGGAATCCATCCCATTTACAATAGCACCAAAAATCATACATTATCTTGGAATTAACTTAACCAGAGATAAAGGATCTATATTCGAGAAACTACAGATCACTCTTGAAAGACATTGAAGAAGACACAAAAAGATGGAAAGACATTCCATGCTCATGGATCGGAAGAATAAACATAGTTAAAATGTCCATGCTACCCAGAGCAATCTACACTTTCAGTGCCATCCCGATCAAAACACCAATGACATTTTTCAAAGAGCTAAAACAAACAGCCCTTAAATTTGTGTGGAACCAGAAAAGGCCCAGAATCACAAAGGAATTGTTGAAAAGGAAAAACAAAGCTGGGGGCATCATATTGCCGGATTTCAAACTATACTACAAAGCTGTGATCACAAAGACAGCATGGTACTGGCACAAAAACAGACACATAGACCAATGGGACAGAATAGAGAACCCAGAAATGGACCCTCGGCTCTTTAGGCAACTAATCTTTGATAAAGCAGGAGAAAACATCCAGTGGATAAAAGACAGTCTCTTCAATAAATGGTGCTGGGAAAATTGGACAGCTACATGCAAAAGAATGAAACTTGACCACTCTCTCACACCATACACAAAGATAAACTCCAAATGGATGAAACACCTCGATATGAGACAGGAATCCATCAAAATCCTAGAGGAGAAAATAGGCAGCAACCTCTATGACATCGGCCAAAGCAACCTTTTTCATGACACATCTCCAAAGGCAAGAGAAACAAAAGATAAAATGAACTTATGGGACTTTATCAGGATAAAAAGCTTCTGCACAGGCAAGGAAACAGTCCAAAAAACTAAGAGGTAGCCCACAGAATGGGAGAATATATTTGCAAATGATACTACAGATAAAAGACTGGTATCCAAGATCTACAAAGAACTTCTCAAACTCAATACACGAGAAACAAATAAACAAATCATAAAATGGGCAGAAGATATGAACAGACATTTTTCCAAGGAAGACATACAAATGGCTAACAAGCACATGAAAAAATGTTCAAAATCATTAGCCATCAGGGAAATTCAAATCAAAACCACGCTGAGATACCACCTTACGCCAGTTAGAATGGCAAAGATAGACAAGGCAAGAAACAACAATTGTTGGAGAGGATGTGGAGAAAGGGGATCCCTCCTACATTGTTGGTGGGAATGCAAGTTGGTACAGCCACTCTGGAAAACAGTGTGGAGGTCCCTTAAAAAGTTAAAAATTGAACTACCCTATGACCCAGCCATTGCACTACTGGGTGTTTACCCCAAAGATACAGACGTAGTAAAGAGAAGGGCCATATGCACCCCAATGTTCATAGCTGCATTGTCCACAATAGCCAAATCATGGAAGGAGCCGAGATGCNATTGGTACAGTCACTTTGGAAAACAGTGTGGAAGTCCCTTAAAAAGTTAAAAATTAAGCTACTCTATGATCCAGCCATTGCACTACTGGGTATTTACCCCAAGGATACAGACATAGTGAAGAGAAGGGCCATATGCACCCCAATGTTCATAGCAGCATTGTCCACAATAGCTAAATNTCCACAATAGCTAAATCGTGGAAGGAGCTGAGATGCCCTTCAACAGATGACTGTATTAAGAAGATGTGGTCCATATATACAATGGAATATTACTCAGCCATTCAAAAAGTACGATTTCTTAACATGTGCTGCAACATGGCTGGGACTGGAGGAGATAATGCTAAGTGAAATAAGTCAAGCAGAGAAAGACAATTATCATGTGGTTTCTCTCATCTATGGAACATAAGAACTAGGAAGATAGGTAGGAGAAGAAAGGGATAAAGAAGGGGGTAATCAGAAGGGGAAATGAAGTATGAGAGACATGGACTCCAAGAAACAAACTGAGGGCTTCAGAGGGGAGGGGGGTGGGGGAATGGGATAGGCTGGTGATGGGTAGTAATGAGGGCACGTATTGCACGGTGCACTGGGTGTTATACGCAACTAATGAATCATCGAAATTTACATCAAAAACCAGGGATGTACTGTATGGNTTCAAAAAGTACGATTTCTTAACATGTGCTGCAACATGGCTGGGACTGGAGGAGATAATGCTAAGTGAAATAAGTCAAGCAGAGAAAGACAATTATCATGTGGTTTCTCTCATCTATGGAACATAAGAACTAGGAAGATAGGTAGGAGAAGAAAGGGATAAAGAAGGGGGTAATCAGAAGGGGAAATGAAGTATGAGAGACATGGACTCCAAGAAACAAACTGAGGGCTTCAGAGGGGAGGGGGGTGGGGGAATGGGATAGGCTGGTGATGGGTAGTAATGAGGGCACGTATTGCACGGTGCACTGGGTGTTATACGCAACTAATGAATCATCGAAATTTACATCAAAAACCAGGGATGTACTGTATGGTGAATAACATAATATAATAAAAATATTATTATGAAAATAAATAAATAATTAATTAATTAAAAAAGAAGATCGACTATTCATTTAGAAGAAAAATGAAGTGTGACTTTCAACACAAACCATCTACTAAAACAAATTATAGATGCATTAATGCTCTAAACACAAAAACAAAGATTGAAAACCAGTATTATTAACTTATTTGTAAATACCAGGAAAATGTCTGTGTAATTTTGGGGTTTAAATATCTTTTTTAGCTTGACATCAGGCCAAAACCCCATAAAGGTAAAGATAGATTTTATTGTATTAATGTTAAAAACTTCCACATGGAAAAAACCCCTAGCATATATTAACTCAAAATGCACTTGGGGCAAAGTGAAGCAGTTCATCCCACATATGTCAGTTAGTATTTTTTTTTCTTTTTTTTAAAAGTAGGCTCCATGCCCAGTGTGGAGCCCAACACGGGGCTTGAGCTCATGAACCCTATATCAAGACCTGAAACTGAGATCAAGTGTCGGACGCTTAACCAACTGAGCTACCCAGGTGACCCTTGGTTAGTTAGTTTTTTTTTTAAGATTTTATTTATTTATTTATTTGACAGAGAGAGAGACAGCCAGCAAGAGAGGGAACACAAGCAGGGGGAATGGAAGAGGAAGAAGCAGGCTCCCAGTGGAGGAGCCCGATGCGGGGCTCGATCCCAGAACTCTGGGATCACACCCTGAGCCGAAAGCAGATGCTTAACGACTGCGCTACCCAGGTGCCCCAATATTTTTAATACATAAAGAGCTTCTACAAATAAGAAAGAAAAGAATGAAAATGAAAAAGGAATAAGGAAATAAAAACAACACAGATGGAGGATAAACGTTTGGGAAAGGGTCAATCTTATTAGAGTTCAAAAGATACAAATTAAAACAAAATATTGCTTCGATTTAAAAGCTAATAATAATAGCCAGGTTAAGAGACATTCTGAGAAAAAGAGCTAATAATAATCAGTTTAGAGGAGAATCTGAGGAAGTAGAAATGAGTCCTTCCACACAGAAGAACCATTGAAAATATTCATCCACATTTCTAATTCTAGACATTCATCCTTTGAAAATTTAATCTCTTGCAAAGCTGCAGACGGATACACTTGTATGTTTCACATGTGTTTGGATAGCTACCAATGCATCATTTATAATGGGAAAAATAGAAACAACTTAAATGCTTATTTTTTTTAATTTCATTTAAAAAATTTTTTTTCATAGTAATATTTTTATTATATTATGTTATTCACCATACGGTACATCCCTGGTTTTTGATGTAAAGTTCGATGATTCATTAGTTGCATGTAACACCCAGTGCACCATGCAATATGTGCCTTCCTTACTACCTATCACCAGCCTAAATGCTTTTTAATATGGAATTATTTCCAAAAATGTATGGCACATCCATAGAATGACAAATCGTCTAGCAATAAAATGAATGGGAATGTGACAACAATCTAGTATGTGACCTAGTAAGTTGTCATAAGTATAGCAGAGTGTGTCTCCACAATTGAAAAAAAAAACAAAACAAGAAATAAAAGAATAGATTTGTAAAACTATAGAATAAAATTCTGGAAGACTATACACCAGTTAAGTATGGTTTTGTCTTTGGGGGGGTTGAGATTATAGGGCACATTTATTTCTCAGTTGATTTCTGTAAAGGATTGTTTCATTTGTAACACAGTTGATTTCTGTAAAGGATTTCTGTAAAGGATTTCTGTAAAGGATTGTTTCATTTGTAACACATATGCATGTGTTAATTCTCCCAGAGAAATATTAACTTTCCAAAGTTAAAATTTTAAACTGAAATGCACATGCCTAAATGCCTTTTAAACTTGAACTTGAACTTTAAACTTGAAATGAGAAAAAAAAGTCAAACTAGTAATTTCATAAAAATATTGAAACCATCCAAAGAAGTATGAGCAAGAAACAAGTTGTAGCAGAATGCACAGTCAGAGCTGTAGAAGTTCACAATTTCCGGTACCTGAATCACAGCTGTACACCCACATGGATGACAGATGGTGCAGCTGAGGCAGAATCAAGGAAAATAATCATGGAAAACAAGAGGAAAATCAGGCCCAAAATAAGAAAGCCAGATTAATAATTCAAAAATATTTTCCCCAACTGAAAGCATGACAGCAAAGATTTTTAAAGGGGACGGAATTTTCCCTCAGGAACACCCCCAAAGAACCCACAAATACTTCACTGTTGATTTTTTTAACTATAAAGAGAAAGACAAGCTCTTACAAGCCAGTGAGATGAAAGGGGTGACTGCAGTTAAAGATGCCACGATAGGAGTGATTTCAGACCCTGCCTTTGGGAAACATCACCACAAACATCGTTAGGCTGGGTTTCTCTTTTAAGGCAAGATAGAACAGTTCTGAGACAGAGACCCTAATATGATCTCTCTATAAAATCCTACAGCTGCAGGAGCACCTGGGTGGCTCAGTCATTAAGCATCTGCCTTCAGCTCAGGTCATGACCCCAGCCTTCTGGGATCGAGCCCCACATAGAGCTTCCTGCTCTGCTGAGAGCCTGCTTCTTCCTCTCCCACTCCCCTTGCTTGTGTTCCTGGCTCTCTCTCTCTTTCTCTGTCAAAAAAAAAAAAAAAAGATCCTACAGCTGCAAAAAACAACAAAGGTCTAAATGTAGGCAATATACTTATGAGGCAAATTAAGACAGTTTTGTGAAGAAAATGACAGTAAGATCGCCTAGCGAATTCCAGAAAGGCACAGTAGAAACACAAACCTCACTGGATGTCTTATGTGGCTGGTATTTGGAATACAAAAGCTAAACTTAATGACATGTGTAGATGAAAATAGTTGGGTTAAAATATATTGAAGTTAAAAGCAGAAAAATATGTCTATTGGCCAACATTGTCTTTAGTATGGTTGAAAGCAGTGGCCCTCAACCTGAGCCATGTGTTAAAATAACCTGGAGAGCTTCTAAAAAAAATATCCTGCCCTACCACACTCTGGCCAAATAATTCTGAACTTAAAACAAGTTCAGGACAGAAACTACTGAAAACAAAAGATGAAAAAGAATAACTATTATAAATGTTAATATGACAAATAATTGGGAGTATTAGACATATTCACATATTCAGTAAAATAGGTGGAAAACTACAAAAAAATGAGAGCCAGAATGTTTGTAATATATATTACAATGTGTTGATACTCTCGATTTATAAAATCTCACACCCAGATTTCCAGATTTATAAATAGGCAAAGGATATCAACAGCAATTTGCAAAAGAACAAGGCAAGTGGCCAATAAAAAATGGGAAGAAAAATAGCATGACCCATGGTAATAAAAGAAAGGCGAGTTAAAATTAGTTAGCATGACATTTAACCTGGCAAAGATTTTTAAAAATCATAATTCTCAGAGTTAGTAAGAGATTAATGAAATAGAAATTCCTCAACAAGTAACAAAAAGTCTCATAATAATCATCTCTATTGACCTGGAAAATCTGCTTTTGGATTTTCACATTGGAGAAACAATCAGAAATGTGCATAAATGTGTCTGTACCAGGAAAAGCACTACAGGTACTTATAATAGTGAGATATTGAAAACAGTCAGTATACCTAAAATTAGGGGAATAGCTAACAAATGGTGCCATTGTCATAAAATCCTATACCATTTAGCCACTAAAAACTATATTTAAAAAATTTTTCACAATATAAAAATATGCTCACATTATAATGTTAAATTTAAAAGGCAAGACTAAAGAACAATAACTACAGTGTAAGTCCTGATATGCCCAGAAACAAGACTGGGTGGAAGTAGAATGCCACAATGGACCAACTCAAGGACAGTGCACAGGCCTATTTATGAGTGAATTTTCTTATAAAAAGAAGATGGCAAAGGGACACAACAAAGAAAATCCAAGGGGATCTCGCCATTGTATAGTAGAGTGCAATCTAGCCATCTAGCTGCTTGTTAACTGTGTTCCCTGGGTAAGTTGTTAACCCTCCTGGACCTCAATTTCCTCAATTGTAAGAAGGGAATAACCTTTTTGTTGTAAGGATTAAATGAGAGAATGTATGTAAAGCAATTTATAATGCCTTACATAACAGTATCTCTATATGACCCATTTAAAATAATAATAATGATACTAGTAATTGACATTTATTAAGTACTTATTCAGGTTCAAACACTGTGTTTTGAGTATTATTTCATTTAATCTTCAAAACCTCCCTATGAAGTCAGGAACTACTATCTCCATTTTACAGAAACTGCAGAACAGAGAGTTCAAGTAACTAAGGCAAGACCAACAGAATACTAACAAAAACTACAGAGACGTAGGATTATGCAGAGGTAAAACTAATTGCAGACTGCACCATTATATCATCAGATCTCCATGGCTCTTGAGGATCCACTGAGCAAGGACAGACCACTGGGTTGGAGTCTCAAATCTGCCACAATTTCGTGCCACAGGGTTGGCAGAACTTTGCCCATCACTTGGCTTTCTTTTCTAAAATGAAGGGGTTCAAGTGCCAAAGGCTGCAAGCTGCTTCCTCCCTCCTCCCCGTCCTCCTTCCCCCATTAGGCACACGAGCCTGTGCCTGTGTGTCTCTGTGTGTTATGTGTTACCCGTCTAGCCCTGACATTCTTGTCTCTGAGGTTAAATTAACATATGAAGGACACATACAAGAAAGGTAAGTTAATAATAGATGTGATCCCCAAGAACCTATTGTTAGAACCAAAGGGTAGGGGCACCTGGGTGGCTCAGTTGGTTAAGCATCTGCTTTGGCTCAGGTCATGATCTCAGGGTCCTGGGATAGAGTCCTGCATTGTGCTCTCTGCTCAAAGGGGAGCCTGTTTCTCCTTCTCCCTCGGCCCCCCAACCCTTGCTGGTGTTCTCTTTCTCTCTTACTCACCCTCTCAAATAAATAAATAAAATCTTAAAAAATAAAACCAAAGAGTACTTAATCCCTGTGGTCTCACGGAAGAATTTCTTGGTTTCGTTTTGTAAAATGTGGTTAAAAAAAACCCATATAATTTGTCATTTTAACCATTTAAAAGAATATAGTTTAGTAGCGTTAAATACATTCATATTGGGTGCAACCAATTTTTGGAACTTCTTAATCTTGCAAAACTGAAATTCTATATCCATTAAACAATAGCTCACTCCACACACTCCTCCTCAGGCCCTTGTAACCACCACTCTACTCTCTGTTACTATGAATTTTGCTACTTTAGATGCCTCACATAGGTAGCATCAAAAAGACAATATTTGCTAGCCCTCCTCCCTTTCAAGAGTTAGAGGCTACTTGTTGTCCACCAAAAAGATGAACAAGTTCTCCAAAACCGTGAATTAACCCAATTTTCAACTGGAAGAAGCAGAAAACTAGTCATTAAAAAAGGAAAAGTCTAAGACTTCAATTTACCTATTTGAGGAAAAAAATATCTTAAATAAGAATTAATTGGGTGAATGAAGGGTCCTGTCAATCAACAATTCTTGACAATCCGGCACCTTACATTTAAAAAAACATTAAAATTTTATTTGGGCTGTCTATTTCCATTCCTTTCTATTACCCTATAGGGTACCATTAAGAGCTTCACTATGGATACTTTCTGGGAAAATGACAGTTGTGCACATGACCTGCAGAATTTGAAGATATATCCAAACTTCACCCTTGTCCCCTTGTCTTCTTCTATCCCTCCTTATTTCTGTTTTCTAAAGTGTACCCATTTCCATTGGTCTTGCAAGACCAATCTTCTCACAACTTCAGGGAAAACTCCTGTTATCTGCTCCTGAGTGTCACCTTAATCTGAACTGTTCTATATGCCACTTTTGGATGCCCACTCTGTGCCAGGCTTTGAACTTGAGGGTTATGGGTGGGAATGTAAGCAAGACACCACCATGAGTTTCGAGGGGCTCACCACCCAGTGAAGAATACGCATGTTAAGTAAATAGTGTGCATAAAAGCCATTAGCAAGCACCCACAAACAAAATGTGACTATTGAGAGGTTGGTTTCACAGAGAGGATCATATTCAGGCCAGATCTTAGAGGATGAATATAATTTTCCAGGTAGAGAGGGAAAGAGTATTCAAGACAAAAATAAAAGCATATCCAAGGACAGATCATCAAGACAGAATATGTCAGAATGATAGCAAAATGGTGGATAGGCACTTCCAAGCTCTTGTCCTTCCTTGTACAGAAACATGAACAAGCAAGCAGAAATTGTTAAAACCAACTTTGTCAGAACTCTAGAAAACAGTCAAAGGCTTATAGCAACCAGGCAAATGCTGAAATAAAGAAACAGCAATTTCAAAATGATAGGAAATTTTTGTTTTCTTGCTTACCCTATCCCCAGCACTTTAGTGGTCTTAAAAAAGAAAAAGGCAATATTTGCTTTTGGGTTTTTTGTTTGTTTGCTTGTTTGTTTTTGTGACCGGCTTATTTCATTTAGTGTAATGTCTTCCTGGTTCATCCATGTTGTATCATGGATCAGAATTTCCTTCCTTTTTAAAACCAAATAGTTGGATTTACTAGAAGATGGCGGAGGAATAGGGGACCCCTTTTTCAGCCGGTCCCCTGAGTTGAGCTGGATAGGTACCAGACCAGCAGGAACATCCACGGAATCAGCCTGAGACGCAGGAAGATACATCTGGATCTCTACAAATGAACATCTCCAGCGCTGAGTATCGAGGTACGAAGCAGGGAGCTGTGAAACCGCGCACAGATATCGGAAGATAAACAGAATGGGGAGGGAGCCGCAGTGTCAGGGCACCGGGAAGCAGTAGCCACCTGCACGGGGGAGCGGACGGACAGCGGACCCACACGCTTGAGACAGCAGACAGAGAACGGGAGCTCCGGGAGTGCGCGCGGGGCGGCTGGCGGGCCACCTGCACAGGGGAGCTGGCGGACTCGAGGACGCCACCCGCGAGACAGCGACTGAGAACGGGAGCTCCAGGAGCGTGCGCAGGGTGGCTGGCGGCTGGCGGGCCACCTGCACCGGGGAGCGGGCGGACCGCGGACCCACACCCTGGAAACAGCAGACTGAGTCCATGAGCCAGGAGCGTGCGCCACCAAGCATCTCACAGAGCTCCAGAGCTCCGGTGTGCTCACTGGATCCAGGCTGAGACCGGGAACTCCGGGAGTATGTGTGGGGCGGCTGGCGGCTGGCAGCTGGAGGGCCACCCGCACGGGGGAGCAGGCGGACTCGCGGTCAGCACCTGCGAGACACCAGACTGAGATGGGGAGCTCCAGGAGCCCGCACGGGGCGGCTGGCGGGGTTGGAAACACAAAGGACAGAGACGCACCAGCCCTGGAAGTGAGGGCTGGGATGCCGGGTATGGGGCGCACAGCCTGGGATGCTACAGGGTTGAGCAGCACCAACAGAAACAGAGTTAAAGTGGCCAGAACATCAGTGGAACGATCCGCGATCCCTCTGTTCTGAGACAGAGGCTGAATTTCAGCCGCTGCTGCTCTCTCAGAAGAGGCATAGCAAACCGCCAGGGAAAGCCGCCAGAGANCGCCAGGGAATGCCGCCAGAGGACAAAAGCCCAGAAATACCGACTCACAGGGTGCCCATCCCATCCCCCCTCGCAGGGGACATGGAGACTCTACCCAAACAGGGTTTTCTGAGTACCGGCAGGCAGGCCCCTCCCCCAGAAGGCAGGCTGAAAAATCAAGAAGCCCACAACCCGGAGCGCCTGAGTGGCGCAGTCACCAAGCACCTGTCTTCGGATTAGGGTGTGATCACAACGCTCCGTAAGGAGTCCTTCATCGGGCTTCTCCACCGGGAACCTGCTTCTTCCTCTCCCACTCCTCTGCTTGGGTTCCCTTTCTTGCTGACTGTCTCTCTCTCTCTCAAATAAATAAATAAACTCTTTAAGGAAGAAGCCCACATCCCTAAGATCTCTATAAAACAAGGGCGCACGGCCTGGGTCCCAGTCAACACTTGGGCTCTGGACAACCCTGCAATCTCTCTTCATCAGAATGACGAGAAGGAGAAGTCCCCCCCAGCAAAGAAAAGATAATGAGTCTGTGGCCTCTGCCACAGAATTGGCCTCGGCCACAGAATTAATACATATGGATGTATCCCAATTATCAGAAATGGAATTCAGAGCAACAATGGTCAAGATGATGAGTAAACTTGAAAAAAGCATCAGAGAAAGCGTTGCTGAGAATATAGAATCCCTAAGGGCAGAAATGAGAGCGAATCTGACAGAAATTAAAAATTCTATGGGCCAAATACAGTCAAAACTAGAGGCTCTGACGGCCAGGGTCACCGAGGCAGAGGAACGCGTTAGCGAATTGGAGGATGGGTTAGTAGAAGAAAAAACGAAAATAGAAGCTGGTCTTAAAAAAATCCACGCCCACGAATGTAGATTACGGGAGATTACTGACTCTATGAAACGATCCAATGTCAGAATCATCGGCATCCCTGAAGGGGTGGAGAAAAACAGAGGTCTAGAAGAGATATTTGAACAAATTGTAGCTGAAAACTTCCCTAATCTAGCAAGGGAAACAAGCATTCGTGTCCAAGAGGCAGAGAGGACCCCATCCAAGCTCAACCAGGACAAACCTACGCCACGGCATGTCATAGTGCAATTCGCAAATATTAGATCCAAGGATACAGTATTGAAAGCGGCCAGGGCAAAGAAATTTCTCACGTACCAAGGCAAAGGTATCAGGATTACGTCAGACCTGTCTACAGAGACCTGGAATGAGAGAAAGGCTTGGGGGGGCATTTTTAAAGCTCTTTCAGAGAAAAACATGCAGCCAAGGATCCTTTATCCAGCAAAGCTGTCATTCAGAATTGATGGAGAAATAAAGACGTTCCAAAATCGCCAATCATTAACCAATTTCGTAACCACGAAACCAGCCCTACAGGAGATATTAAGGGGGGCTCTATAAAGGTAAAAAGGCCCCAAGAGTGATACAGAGCAGCAAGTCACAACCGATACAAAGACTTTAAAGAGAAATGGCATCATTAAAATCATATCTGTCAATAATCTCTATCAATCTAAATGGCTTAAACTCTCCCATAAAACGCCACAGGGTTGCAGATTGGATAAAAAGACATGACCCATCCATTTGCTGTCTACAAGAGACTCATTTTGAACCCAAAGATGCATTCAGACTTAGAGTAAGGGGATGGAGTACCATCTTCCACGCAAATGGACCTCAAAAGAAAGCTGGAGTAGCAATTCTCATATCAGATAGACTGGATTTTAAACTAGAGGCCATAGAGAGAGATACAGAAGGGCACTATATTATTCTTAAAGGAAGTATTCAACAAGTGGATATGACAATTATTAATATATATGCCCCCAACAGGGGAGCAGCAAGATACACAAGCCAACTCTTAACCAAAATAAAGAGACATATAGATAAGAACACAGTAATAGTAGGGGACCTCAACACCCCACTATCAGAAATAGACAGAACACCCTGGCAAAAACTAAGCAAAGAATCAAAGGCTTTGAATGCCATACTCGACGAGTTGGACCTCATAGATATATATAGAACACTACACCCCAGAACCAAAGAATACTCATTCTATTCAAATGCCCATGGAACATTCTCAAGAATAGATCATGCTCTGGGACACAAAACAGGTCTCAGCCAATACCAAAAGATTGAAATTATCCCCTGCATATTCTCAGACCACAACGCTCTGAAATTGGAACTCAACCACAAGGAAAAACCTGGAAGAAACTCAAACACTTGGAGGCTAAGAACCATCCTGCTCAAGAATGACTCGATAAACCAGGAAATCAAAAAACAAATTAAACAATTTATGGAGACCAACGAGAATGAATACACAACGGTCCAAAACCTATGGGATACTGCAAAGGCAGTCCTAAGGGGGAAATACATAGCCATCCAAGCCTCACTCAAAAGAATAGAAAAATCTAAAATGCAGTTTCTATATTCTCACCTCAAGAAACTGGAACAGCAACAGAGGGACAGGCCTAACCCACTGACAAGGAAGGAGTTGACCAAGATTAGAGCAGAAATCAATGAATTAGAGACCAGAACCACAGTAGAGCAGATCAACAGGACTAGAAGCTGGTTCTTTGAGAGAATCCATAAAATTGATAGACCACTGGCAAAACTTGTCCAAAAACAAAGAGAAAGGACTGAGATTATTAAAATTATGACTGAAAAGGGAGAGGTCACGACCAGCACCATTGAAATTGCAAGGATTATTAGAAACTTTTATCAACAGCTATATGCCAAAAAACTAAACAATCTGGAAGAGATGGAGGCCTTCCTGGAAACCTATAAACTACCAAGACTGAAACAGGAAGAAATAGATTTCTTAAATAGGCCAATTAACTATGAAGAAATTGAGTCAGTGATAAACAACCTTCCAAATAATAAAACTCCAGGCCCAGACGGTTTTCCTGGGGAATTCTACCAAACATTCAAAGAAGAAATAATACCTATTCTCCTAAAGCTATTTCAAAAAATAGAAACAGAAGGAAAGCTACCAAACTCATTCTATGAGGCTAATATTACCTTGATCCCCAAACCAGGCAAAGACCCCCTCAAAAAGGAGAATTACAGACCGATTTCTCTAATGAATATGGATGCCAAAATCCTCAACAAGATCCTTGCTAATAGAATCCAACAGTACATTAAAAGGATTATCCATCATGACCAAGTGGGATTCATACCTGGGATGCAAGCATGGTTCAACACTCGCAAATCAATCAATGTGATACATCATATCAACAAGAAAAGACTCAAGAACCATATGATCCTCTCAATTGATGCAGAAAAAGCATTTGACAAAATACAGCATCCTTTCCTGATTAAAACCCTTCAGAGTGTAGGAATAGAGGGTACATTTCTCAATCTCATAAAAGCCATCTATGAAAAGCCTACTGCAAGCATTATTCTCAATGGGGAAAAGCTGGAAGCCTTTCCCTTAAGATCAGGAACACGACAAGGATGCCCACTCTCGCCACTATTATTCAACATAGTACTAGAAGTCCTTGCAACAGCAATCAGAAGACAAAAAGGGATCAAAGGTATCCAAATCGGCAAAGAAGAAGTCAAACTGTCTCTCTTTGCAGATGACATGATACTCTATATGGAAAACCCAAAGGAATCCACTCCCAAACTATTAGAAGTTATAGAACAATTCAGTAAGGTGGCAGGATACAAAATCAATGCCCAGAAATCAGTTGCATTTCTATACACGAATAACGAGACTGAAGAAAGAGAAATTAGGGAATCCATCCCATTTACAATAACACCAAAAACCATGCGTTACCTTGGAATTAACTTAACCAGAGACGTAAAGGACCTATATGCTAGAAACTATAGATCACTTTTGAAAGATATTGAGGAAGACATAAAAAGATGGAAAAATATTCCATGCTCATGGATTGGAAGAATTAACATAGTTAAAATGTCCATACTACCCAGAGCAATCTACACTTTCAATGCTATCCCGATCAAAATACCGAGGACATTTTTCAAAGAACTGGAACAAATAGTCCTTAAATTTGTATGGAACCAGAAAAGGCCCCGAATCTCCAAGGAACTGTTGAAAAGGAAAAACAAAGCTGGGGGCATCACAATGCCGGATTTCGAGCTGTACTACAAAGCTGTGATCACAAAGACAGCATGGTACTGGCACAAAAACAGACACATCGACCAATGGAACAGAATAGAGAACCCAGAAATGGACCCTCGGCTCTTTGGGCAACTAATCTTTGATAAAGCAGGAAAAAACATCCGGTGGAAAAAAGACAGTCTCTTCAATAAATGGTGCTGGGAAAATTGGACAGCTACATGCAAAAGAATGAAACTTGACCACTCTCTCACACCATACACAAAAATAAACTCCAAATGGATGAAAGACCTCAATGTGAGACAGGAATCCATCAAAATTCTAGAGGAGAACATAGGCAACAACTTCTATGACATCGGCCAGAGCAACCTTTTTCACGACACATCTCCAAAGGCAAGAGAAATAAAAGATAAAATGAACTTATGGGACTTTATCAGGATAAAGAGCTTCTGCACAGCCAAGGAAACAGTCAAAAAAACTAAGAGACAGCCCACGGAATGGGAGAATATATTTGCAAAGGACACCACAGATAAAGGACTGGTATCCAAGATCTACAAAGAACTTCTCAAACTCAATACACGAGAAACAAATAAACAAATCATAAAATGGGCAGAAGATATGAACAGACACTTTTCCAATGAAGACATACAAATGGCTAACAGACACATGAAAAAATGTTCAAAATCATTAGCCATCAGGGAAATTCAAATCAAAACCACACTGAGATACCACCTTACGCCAGTTAGAATGGCAAAGATAGACAAGGCAAGAAACAACAATTGTTGGAGAGGATGTGGAGAAAGGGGATCCCTCCTACATTGTTGGTGGGAATGCAAGTTGGTACAGCCACTCTGGAAAACAGTGTGGAGGTCCCTTAAAAAGTTAAAAATTGAACTACCCTATGACCCAGCCATTGCACTACTGGGTGTTTACCCCAAAGATACAGACGTAGTGAAGAGAAGGGTCATATGAACCCCCCAATGTTCATAGCATTGTCCACAATAGCTAAATTGTGGAAGGAGCCGAGATGCCCTTCAACAGATGACTGGATTAAGAAGATGTGGTCCATATATANCAATGGAATATTACTCAGCTATCAGAAAGAACGAATTCTCAACATTTGCTGCAACATGGACGGCACTGGAGGAGATAATGCTAAGTGAAATAAGTCAAGCAGAGAAAGTCAATTATCATATGGTTTCTCTCATCTATGGAACATAAGAACTAGGATGATTGGTAGGGGAAGAAAGGGATAAAGAAAAGGGGGGTAATCAGAAGGGGGAATGAAGCATGAGAGACTATGGACTATGAGAAACAAACTGAAGACTTCAGAGGGGAGGGCATGGGGGAATGGGATAGACTGGTGATGGGTAATAAGGAGGGCACGTATTGCATGGTGCACTGGGTGTTATACGCACATAATGAAGCATTGACCTTTACATCGGAAACCGGGGATGTACTGTATGGTGACTAACATAATATAATAATAAAATAAAATAAAAAAATAAAACCAAATAATATTCCATTATATGCACACACCTCATTTTGTGTTTCTCTTTATCCAACAATGGACATTTTGCTTGCCTCCACCTCTTGACTATTATGAATAATGATTCTATGTACATTAGTGGGCAAATAGCTCTTAGAAATCCTGCGTTCACTTTTTTGGGTATATATACCCAGAAGTAGGATTGCTGGATCGTATGATAATCCTATTTTTAATTTTTTCAGGAACCTCCGTACTGTTCCCCATAGGGGTTGTAGCATTTTCCAATCCTAACCAACAGTGCACAAGGGTTTTATAAGCTTTTAAAAGAAAAGAAATGTACTCTGCTATATTAACTATTTCAAAGTATACAAAAAGAAGTGTTAAATTTCTTTCACAAGGCAAGTATAATTTGATCTTCAGATTTGTTAAGTACTCCAAACAGGCTAACTTCCTTAAATTTAAAATGAAATATCAATACATAGAACATAAAGACATGTTAAAAGATTGGTTTGTTCTAGAAAAGTTAATATAACACTGGGAAAATAAAACACTACTTATCTTACTAATAAAAAAATCATTAATATATCAAATAACTATTATTATTACTTCAAAATCTATTCTTGATTGGCGTATTTTAAAATGATGGTATAATATTATTGTAATGGTAGTTCATTTTTCTTAAAAATAGAAAGATAACACATATAATCTATAATCTTCCCTTTTCTATTTTTTTAGATTTCTAGAAATGCTGTGAGTTTTTTTATAATTTAAAAATATGTAGACCTATTTGTTTTCTTATTAGTTGTGCATTAAATGACTGTATGGAAAGAGAATCCAGAGGCATTGATCAAAAACATTCTAGAAGTAATAAATGTGTTTGATAAAATGGCAGCATAAGGTAAAACTATGAATGCTGCTTTCCTAGAGACTCTTAACTAGAAAATAGAGTAAAATTCTGTTTGTGGGATGATTGAAAACAACAATAAATAACCCGTCAAATATCTGGGTATTCATTTACCTGGGCAGACAAGAAATTCATGCATTAGGGCTCAGTTGATTCAGTCTTTTAATAAGAAAACCATGGCCCATTGCATAATGGCACACAGGTTGTGATCTTATGTTTAAAAAAAAAAGATTAGATACATCCACGTATGACATAGATGTAAGTTGCAGAAAGGGCTGGGGGAAGGCACCAGAAGTGGGGTTGGAGGTGGTGTCACCAGAGAACTGTCACTTATAACTTATATACTTTCCTATTACTTGAAATTTCACTAACATATATTCATGTGTTGTCTATGTGACTTCTTTAAGCAATAAAGGGAAGAAAAGTGTGGCTGAGGCCAGGAGCTCACTTGCTGGAAGTCAGTGGTAGGACGGGACCTAGACCTAACACCTGATAGCCAGATAGGGTTGTGGTAGATTCGGGAGAACAGAAAGAGCTGGAGTGAGAAGACACCACGTTGCTCTGTTCTGTGCTAGGTGCTGTGCAGTCTCAAACCCAGCAGACTCACTCCCCAGCTCAGCCGGGCAGTCAAGGCAGCCCCCCCGCCAGATGAGGTAGCATTTCAGCTAGGTCTTGCACAGTAGGAGTGTGCCGCATGGAGGAAAGGGCAGAAAGTGCTCTATGAAGAAGGACTGGTACGAAGAGATTGCTACCATAAAAACTACGAGAGGAATGCCTTGGAAAGCAGATAATCAATCTATGTCAAATGCCAGAGGAAGGTAAAAAAAATTAAGGGCTGCAAAAATTCCAGTGGATTTGGGTGGAAGATGGGTTACAAATTTCAAGAGCAGTTTCCATAGAGTTATGGGGTGGAGGTTAGATTGTAACAGGTCAAAAAGCAAGTGAGAAGCAAGAAGAAAATAAATGCAAACTACTCTTTCAAGAGAAAGAGGACTAGGAGAAAAGAGGGTGTGTGACCACTCTCAGGCTGCCAGGTGAGGGTTACAGGTGGTCACTGGCCTGAGGAAGGCTGTAAAAGTTTAAGGAGAAGGATGGAGAGGGAGCTGACAAGGCACATAAGGAAGGGCTGTGGGGGAGCATTAATTTGATTGCATTAAACTTCAGGACTGCGTGAAGTTTTTCTCCTATAACCTTCAGTAACCTGTGTGTAGGGTGAAATGGGATTTGGCTAAACCTGTCCAAGGCTAGCTGAAGTTTGGCAGAGGAGGTTCAGCAAAAAGAACAGTGGGATAGAGGCCATGGCTGGTGCTGGTTCTGGTCAGAGAGAGCTGCTAAAATGGAGACTCACAGGACCTGGAATGTAGGAAGAAAAGGGAGGGCAGTGAGGCCACTGAAATAGAGAAAATGGAGGGGTGGAAGAACAAGTGTGGTGGAATTTAGGAGGGGAGGAGGGCAAAGAGATACGGTCAGAAAATGGAAAATTAAAATTTAATAGCATCCTGATGGGGGGGAAGAAGGCTGAGGAGTAGGGGACCCTTTTTTCAACTGCTCCCCTGAATCGAGCTGGATATCTACCAGATCATTCCGAACACCGACGGTATCAGCCCGAGACGTAGGAAGATACATCTGGATCTCTACAAATGAACATCTCCAGTGCTGAATATTGAGGCATGAAGTGGGGGGCCTTGAATCTGCACACAGATATTGGAAGATAAACAGAAAGGGGAGGGAGCTGACGCGCTCAGGCACTGGGAAGCAGTAGCCACCTGCACTGGGAAGCAGGCCCAACTGGTGGACCAGCACCCATGGAAAGTGGACTGAGACCATGAGCCCGGGCACGTGCACAATCCGACTGAAAACTGGAGCTCCAGAGTGCACACTTGAACTACACTGAAAGGGGGGGCTCGGTAGCACATGCAGGAACCAGGGGAAGCAGGCGGTGTTAGAAGCACAAAGGACAGAGACAAGGCGGCTCTGGAAGCGAGGGCTGGGAGAGGGGCTGTGGGGTGCGCAATATGGGATGCTGCAGGGCTCTTAGCAGCACAGACAGAAACAGAGTTAAAGTCACCAGGAGAGCTCAGTGGAGAGCAGACTGCGATCTCTCTGCTCTGAGACAGAGCCTAAGATATGGCCACTGCTGCTCTGACTCTCAGAAGAGTCATAGAAAACCACCAGGGAAAGCCACCAGAGAACAAAAGCCTGGAAATACCAGTTCACATTGTGCCCATCCTCATCCCCCCTTGCAGGGGACAGGGCAACTCTACCCAAACAGGGTTGCCTGAGTATCAGCATGGCAGGCCCCTCCCCCAGAAGACAGGCTGAAAAATCAAGAAGCTCACATCTCTAAGGTTGTGAGTGCACACTGCCTGGGTCCTGGTCAATAATTTGGACTCTATGCATCCCCACAACCTCTCCTCATCAGAAAGACGAGGAGGAGAAACCCTCAGCAAAGAAAAGACACAGAGACTGTGGCCTCTGCCACAGAAATGATGGATATGGATAAAACCAAATTGTCAGAAATGCAGTTCAGAGTTAAAATGGTCAAGATGATGTGTAGGCTTGAAAGAAATATTAACGAAAATATTAAGGAGAATATAGAATCTCTAACGGTGGAAATGAGAGCGATTCTGGCAGAAATTAAAAATGCTATGAATCAAATGGAGTCTAAACTAGACGCTCTGATGGCCAGGGTAAATGAGGCAGAAGAATGAATTAGTGAATTGGAATATGGGACAGTAGAAGAGAAAGTAAAAAAAGAAACTTGGTTCAAAAAAATCCAATCTCAAGAATGTAGATTACAGGAGATTACTGACTCAATGAAATGTTCCAATGTCAGAATCATCAGCATCCCCGAGGAGGTAGAGAAAGAGAGAAGTCTGGAAGATATATTTGAACAAATTCTAGCTGAGAACTTCCCTAATCAGGCAAAGAAAACAAGCATTCATGTCCAAGAGGCAGAGAGGACCCTGCCCAAGATCAATGAGAACAGACCTACACCACATCACATCATAGTGCAATTCGCAAATATTAGATCCAATGATACAGTCTTGAAAGTGGGCAGGGGGAAGAAAATCGTTACGTACAGAGAGAAGAATAACAGAATAATGTCAGACCTATCTACAGAAATCTGGCAGGCCAGGAAGGGTTGGCAAAGTATTTTCAAAGCTCTGACTGAGAATAACAGGCAGCCAAGTATCCTTTATCCAGCAAGGCTCTCATTCAGAATTGATGGAGAGATAAGGACCTTCCAAGACCGGTAGAAACTGAAAGAATATGTGACCACCAACCCAGCCCTACAAGAAATATTACGGGGGGTTATATAAAGTAAAAAGACCCCAAGAGTTATACAGAACAGAAATTTACAATCTATGGAAACAAAGACTTCACAGGCAACATGACATCATTAAAATCATATCTCTCAATAATCACTCTCAATGTGAATGGCCTAAATGCTCCATAAAACGACACAGGGTTACAGATTGGATAAAAAGAAATGACCCATCCATTTGCTGTCTACAAGAGACTCATGTTGAACCTAAACATACATCCAGACTGAAAGTGAAGGGATGGAAAACCATTTTTCACGCCAACGGACCTCAAAAGAAAGCTGGGGTAGCAATTCTCATATCAGACAGATTAGACTTTAAACTAAAGACTGTACTTAGAAATACAGAAACACACTATATTATTCTTAAAGAATGTATCCAATAAGTGGATATGACGATTATAAATATTTATGCCCCAACAGGGGAGCAGCAAGATACACAAGCCAACTCTTAACCAGAATAAAGAGACATATAGATAATAATACCTTAATAGTAGGGGACCTCAACACTCCGCTCTCAGCAATAGACAGATCACCTAAGGAGAAAATCAACAAAGCAACAAGTGCTTTGAATGACATGCTGGACCAGATGGACCTCATAGATATATACAGAACACTACACGCCAGAACAACAGAATACTCATTCTTTTTGAATGCACATGGAACTTTCTCCAGAATAGACCATATACTGGGTCACAAAACAGGTTTCATCTGATACCAAAAGACTGAGATTATTCCCTGCATATTCTCAGAACACAAGGCTTTGAAATTGGAACTCAATCACAAGGAAAAATTTGGAAGAAACTCAAACACATGGAAACTAAGAACCATCCTGCTCAAGAATGACTGGGTAAACCAGGGAATTAAGAAGCAGATTAAACAATTTTTGGAGACCAATGAAAATGAAAACACATCGGTCCAAAACATATGGGACACTGCAAAGGCAGTCCTAAGGGGAAAATTCATAGCCATCCAAAACTCACTCAAAAGAATAAAAATATCTAAAATGCAGATTTTATATTCTCAACTCAGGAAGCTGCACCTGGAACAGAAGAACAGGTCTAACCCATGCACGAGAAGGCAAGTGATCAAGATTAGAGAAGAGATCAATGAATTAGAAACCAGGAGCACAGTAGAGCAGATCAACAAAACTAGAAGCTGGTTCTTTGAAAGAATAAATAAGATCAATAAGCCACTGGCCAGTTTTATTCAAAAGAAGAGAAAAAGGACCCAAACTAATAAAATTATGAATGAAAGGGGAGAGATCACGACCAACACCAATGAAATAGGAAGGATCATTAGAAACTTTATCAACAGTTTTANAATTAGAAATTTTTATCAACAACTTTATGCCAATAAATTAAACAACCTGGAGGAAATGGATGCCTTCCTGGAAACCTATAAACTACTGACTGAAACAGGAAGAAATTGATTATTTAAACAGACCAATCAATTATGAAGAGATTGAAGCAGTGATCAAAAACCTCCCCAAAAACAAGAGTCCAGGGCTTGATGGATTGATTCCCTGGGGAATTCTACCAAACATTCAATATGAAATAATACTTACTCTCCTGAAGCTGTTTCCAAAAATGGAAACAGAAGGAAAACTACCAAACTCATTCTATGAGGCCAGTATTACCTTGATCCCCAAACCAGGCAAAGACCCCCTCAAAAAGGAGAATTACAGACCGATTTCTCTAATGAATATGGATGCCAAAATCCTCAACAAGATCCTTGCTAATAGAATCCAACAGTACATTAAAAGGATTATCCATCATGACCAAGTGGGATTCATACCTGGGATGCAAGCATGGTTCAACACTCGCAAATCAATCAATGTGATACATCATATCAACAAGAAAAGACTCAAGAACCATATGATCCTCTCAATTGATGCAGAAAAAGCATTTGACAAAATACAGCATCCTTTCCTGATTAAAACCCTTCAGAGTGTAGGAATANTTGATGGATTGATTCCCTGGGGAATTCTACCAAACATTCAATATGAAATAATACTTACTCTCCTGAAGCTGTTTCCAAAAATGGAAACAGAAGGAAAACTACCAAACTCATTCTATGAGGCCAGTATTA
>NC_048224.1:62056867-62079447 GCF_002007445.2 Ailuropoda melanoleuca | reverse complement strand
ACTTTACATCAGAATCAGGGGATGTACTGTATGGTGATTAAACATAATATAATAAAATAAAATTTAAAAAAAGAAATCAGTTGCATTTCTATACACGAACAATGAGACTGAAAAAAGAGAAATTACGAAATCCATTCCATTTACAATAGCACCAAAAATCATACGTTATCTCAGAAATAACTTAACCAGAGAGGTAAAGGATCTATATTCTAGAAACTACAGATCAGTCTTGAAAGACACTGAAGAAGATAGAAAAAGATGGACAAATATTCCATGCTTATGGATTAGAAGAATAAACATAGTTAAAATGTCTATGCTACCCAGGGCAATCTACACTTTCAATGCTATCCCAATCAAAATACCAATGCCAGTTTTCAAAAAGCTGGAACAAGCAGCCCTTAAATTTGTGTGAAACCAGAAAAGGCCTCAAATCGCCAAAAAAAAATTGTTGAAAAGGAAAAACAAAGCTGGGGGCATCAGATTGCTGGATTTCAAACTGTACTACAAAGCTGTGATCACAAAGACAGCATGGTACAGGCACAAAAACAGACACATAGACCAATGGAACAGAATAGAGAGCCCAGAAAGGGACCCTCGGCTGTTTGGGCAACTAATCTTTGACAAAGCAGGAAAAACATCCAGTAGATAAAAGACAGTCTCTTCAATAAATGGTGCTGGGAACATTGGACAGCTACATGCAAAAGAATGAAACTTGAGGAAAACACTATAAAATCTACATTATTTTCATCCAACAATTTCAGTTCAAGAATTTATCCACAAAAAGCGTGAGGCAGATCTGCGTCATTTGAACAATGAATTGGAAAAACAGGATGCTGCATGGGGGGTGCAGGTGCCTGTGCAAAACAGAAAAAAGGCATCCCAAACTTCCAAATATATATATTTATATATGAGTGTAAAAGATTACATACCAAAAAGATTACCTGGGAAGAAGTCATTGTAAGGCTACCTTTCTTTGTTAGGTATGGCTTTAGCTAGATGGTGACTGAGCCAACCACTCCCCAAAATTGAATGAATAAAACATACCCACGTCAAAAAAAAAAAAAAAAGAATGAAACTTGACCACTCTCTGACACCATATGCAAAGATAAACTCCAAATGGATGAAAGACCTCGATATGAGACAGGAATCCATCAAAATCCTAGAGGAGAACATAGGCAGCAACTTTTGACATGGCCACAACAACTTTTTTCATGACACATCTCCAAAGGCAAGAGAAACAAAAGAAAAAATGAACTTGTGGGTCTTCATCAAGATAAAAAGCTTCTGCAGAGACAGGAAACAGTCAAAAAAACTAAGAGGCAGCCCACGGAATGAAAGAAAATATTTGCAAATGACACTACAGATAAAAGACTGGTATCCAAGATCTACAAAGAACTTCTCAAACTCAACACACGAGAAACAAATAAGCAAATCAAAAAATCAGCAGAAGATATGAACAGACACTTTTCCAATGAAGACATACAAATGGCTCACAGACACATGAAAAAATGTTCAAATATTTAGCCATCAGGGAAATTCAAATCAAAACCACACTGAGATACCACCTTACGCCTGTTAGAATGGCAAAAATTGACAAGGCAAGAAACAATAAATGTTGGAGAGGATGTGGAGAAAGGGGATTCCTCTTACACTGTTGATGAGAATGCAAGTTGGTACAGCCACTTTGGCAAACAGTGTGGAGGTCCCTTAAAAAGTTAAAAATAGAGCTACCCTATGATCCAGTAATTGCACTACTGGGTGTTTACCCCAAAGATACAGATGTAGTGAAGAGAAGGGCCATATGCTCCTCAATGTTCATAGCAGCGTTTTCCACAATAGCTCAATTGTGGAACGAGCCAAGATGCCCTTCAACAGATGACTGGATTAAGAAGATGTGGTCCATTTATACAATGGAATATTCCTCAGCCATCAGAAAGAACGATACCCAACATTTGCAACAACATGAATGGGACTGGAGGAGATTATGCTAAGTGAAATAAGTCAAGCAGAGAAAGACAATTATATGGTTTCACTAATTTATGGAACATAAGAAATAGCAGGAAGATCGGTAGGAGAAGGAAGGGAAGAATGAAGGGGAGGTAAACAGAAGGGGGAATGAACCATGCAAGACTATGTACTCTGGAAAACAAATTGAGGCCTTCAGAGGGAAGGGGGTGGGAGATTGGGATAGGCTGGTGATGGGTGGTGGGGAGAGCACATATTGCATGGAGCACTGGGTGTTATACGCAAATAATGAATCATGGAACATTACATCAAAAACTAATGATGTACTGTATTGTGACTAACATAACACAATAAAAATTATTATTAAAAAAAAGAAAACTAAAAAAAGTAGCATCCTGATAACATTAATTGGTCTTAGAGCCTAAATTAATTAAAATTTGTTTCAGCTTGCATATAACAGAAAACTCACCCCAAATAAGTTTATCTGTTCTCACTTAAATGAAGTCCAGAGGAAGGTAATACACAATTGTCTTGTGGCTCTGCAGTTATCAGTGGCCCAAGCTCATCTATTTTCCTGCCCTGCCATCCTAGTACATGGCTTCTATCCTCAAGGTTACTTCATGATGTAAAATGGCTGCTGTGCACCAGCCATCACAACCATTACAAGAAGCAGCACAAAGGAAGAAGGAAAAAAACAAGAGGTATACCTGCCAGCCCTCATTAAAGAACCTTTCAAGAAGTCCACCCAACACAACACTTTCATTTTTTTTTTGGCTGGAACATAGCCACATCCAGCAACAAGAAAGGCTGGGAAAAGGCATTTTTAATTCAAGGTTAGATCAGAGTTCTGTCACTGAAGAAGAAGGGAATGCTGGATAGTAGGTAGGTAGCTGCAATGCTGGATGTAGTAGGTAGGTAGCTTCAGTCTGGCCCAGAGTCCCAAGCCAATTCTGATATAAAGGCAGGACATTATTTCCCAAGGGTTACAGGAAAATAGGATCCTCTGTCTCTGGCTATCTTGTGGAAGCTGCTATCCCAGGTCCAAAGAGAATTTGCCAAGCCCAGAGAGTTCCACTAGTGAGTTAGGGGAGGAAGCCCTCACTGTGATTTTCAGTGTAGTCAGCCAGAATAGTCTGTATCTTTAGCTGCCTAAAAAAAGGCACCACCCCATCATTTTTTTCAGTCTGGTTTTAGGCTGGAGTGAATATTGAATGAATAGTCTTTGAAAATTCTGAGTCAGGGCGAAGGGGTCACAATGAAAACTCAGTGTCTTCCTCATGAATGCTCCACTGTTGGCGGCTTCCGCCCACCATTCATATCACCCAGGTTAGACAATGGGGTAGATTCTTCCACTGTGTCTCTGTCCCTCTGCCCACACGGCTCCCTCTGAAGTTTCATCTGTCACTAAAACAATGAGGAGAAATGCTTTGGAAGAGTCGATCCCAAAAAATCCAAAGAGCGTAAAATGCTGTCAGTCCCTTCCTTCCCTGTTAACATATCTTTGCGCAGTCTGTTCACGTAATGCTTTCAGGGATTTGAGTAAGGGCCTCCCCAGCCCTCTTCTCCGGTTTCCACTTCATACCCTGAGCCCTTCAGAGGAGACCAGGTGCTTGGACATAGACTTCATGGAAGTGGGGAGACTAGCCTGTTCTAGATCCCTCTCGTGCTAAGAGCTAAATATTTTTCGGTGTCCAGACTTGACCATTTTTCTGTTTTCCAATGGAAGGATATTTTTTCTTTAGCCGAAGCACCAGACTCAGAAGAGCAATAACCTGCCCTTGAACCTTAAAGTGTAATCAGTGATTTATATAGTCACAGAATGAAGCAATTAAAAACTGATCCTCTTTAATAACTTTATAACATTTATTAAATAAAATTTAAAAATAAAATTTATTAAATAAAAACTGTAGAAAATGGATAAATTGAAAACTGGACTCTCATCCTCCAGTTATGGCAACTAATAAAAATCACTGTGCACTACAGTTATTTTATACCTCACCTTTCTTTTTTTTTTTTTTTAAAGATTTTATTTATTTATTTGACAGAGATAGAGACAGCCAGCGAGAGAGGGAACAAGCAGGGGGAGTGGGAGAGGAAGAAGCAGGCTCATAGCAGAGGAGCCCGATGGTGGGGCTCGAACCCACAACGCCGGGATCACGCCCTGAGCTGAAGGCAGACGCTTAACCGCTGTGCCACCCAGGCGCCCCTATACCTCACCTTTCTACCCGATTTTCTACTCTGAAAAAATAAAAAAAGACCATGTCTCTCCCTCACTCTCTATAAAACTTAATTTATATAACTTTATGTAAATTAAGTAATCTATACGAATAGGAATTATAGGAATTCGTAGCTGTGCCACTGGCATCTGTTTAATGAATTAGTGACAGGGGCGCCTAGGTGGCTCAGTCAGTTAAGCTTCCGCTCAGGTCGTGATCCCAGGGTCCTGGGATGGAGCCCCCCATGGGGCTCCCTCCTCACCTGGGAACCTGCTTCTCCCTCTCCCTCTCCCTCTGCTCCTCCCCCTCCACTCATGCTCTCACTTTCTCTCTCTCTCAAATAAATAAAATCTTCAAAAAAAATGACAAAACTCCCATAGGGCGGTTTATCCGTCAGTGTCCCGACTCCTCAAAGGCATGCCCACACCCTGGAAAGATTTGCAATTAAGTTTAAAGATTCGAAGTAAATTCATGTTTCTCAAACTTACATAAAAGAGTGTATGTTAGTTGGTGTGTTGGAGCTTCTGAAGCACAGCTCAAACCTCCCCGAGCAATTTGCAGTGTGGCTCGCACACGCTGCTTGTCCTCGGGGCTGATGTGCTGCTGCTGCGTGTGTGGTTCTGCGGGACTTGGGTCCCACGCAGTTTACAGTCCTTCCCAATCAGGGACTCCTACTTGTATTACCGTATGGGAACAAGTTGAGATTCGGCCAACTAGAGTGTGATCATGAAGAAATCTAGGGAAAATATCCCTTAGGTTTAGTCAACAATTAATGAGGGTTTTCACTTCAAAGAGGGAGAGGAAGTCCACATGCCCTACCGTCTTGGCATTGGCGGTGTGGCACGCAGAGCGATGGAGATGTGGGGCAGCGGGCCACCCAGGCCGTCGCAAGTGTTGCAATCCCCCACCCAAGCAGAACACCTGAGAGGAGCTGGCAGAGACAGCCTGTGAGCTGCTGTTTACTGTCTGCTCTGCGTCAGTAGGTAACAAGTTGAACACTGTTTACTTTCTGTAATGAAAAGAAACTGAACTGGGGTGGAAAGGAGCAATAGCCCAAATTAATATAAATTCACTGATGGGCAATACTACTTTGGTGTCTACCTTCCTAAGGCACCTTTACTTTTTAAAATACTTGTCTTTTCCAGAAACAGCTCCATAAATACAGAGAACAGACTGATGGTTGCGGGGGAGGGGGGCGGGGGGCAAGGGCGAAATGGGTGAAGGGGAACAGGAGAAAGAGGCTTCCAGTTTGGGAGTAAATAAGTCACCGGGATGAAAGGTGCAGCATAGAGAATACATTAGCCATCAGGGAAATTCAAATCAAAACCACACTGAGATACCACCTTATGCCAGTTAGAATGGCAAAAAATTGACAAGGCAAGAAGCAACAAATGTTGGAGAGGATGTTGGGAAAGGGGATCCCTCTTACACTGTTGGTGGGAATGCAAGTTGGTACAGCCACTCTAGAAAACAGTGTGGAGGTCCCTTAAAAAATTAAAAATTGAGCTACCCTATGACCCAGCCATTGCACTACTGGGTATTCACCCCAAAGATACAGATGTAGTGAAGAGAAGGGCCTTATGCACCCCAATGTTCATAGCAGCATTGTCCACAATAGCTAAATCATGCAAGGAGCCGAGATGCCCTACAACAGATGACTGGATTAAGAAGCTGCGGTCCATATATACAATGGGATATTACTCAGCTATCAGAAAGAACGAGTTCTCAACATTTGCTGCAACATGGACAGGACTGGAGGAGATAATGCTAAGTGAAATAAGTCAAGCAGAGAAGGACAATTATCATATGGTTTCACTCATTTATGGAACATAAGAAGTAGGAAGATCGGTACGAGATGAAAGGGAAGAAGAAAGGGGGGGGTAAAGAGAAGGGGGAATGAACCATGAGGGACTATGAACTCTGGGAAACAAACTGAGGGCTTCAGAGGGGAGGAGGGTGGGGGAATGGGATAGGCTGGTGATGGGTATTAAGGAAGGCACGTATTACATGGTGCTCTGGGTGTTATATGCAACTAATGAATCATCGAACTTTACATCAAAAACTGAGGATGTACTGTATGGTGACTAACATAATATAATAAAAATATTATTACAAAAAAAAAGGATATTGTACTAGCCGCCTATGGTGATAGATGGAAGCTACAGCATAACGTAAAGTCATGTCTAACCACTGTGTTGTACACCTGAAACTAATGTAACCTTGTGTGTAATTATAGTTCAATTTTTTTAATGATGAAAAAATAGTTGTCTTTTCTAACTGTGGAATTTGGTGCTTGATAGTCTAAATAATCTAGACATCTATGCCCAGTACAATTTTCTGCATAGGTGGAAATGTTCCATATCTGTCCTACCCAATATGGTAGCCACTAGCCACTCACAGGAATTGGGCACTTGCAATGTGGCGAGGGTGACTAAGGGTTAGATTTTTAATTTTATTTAACTTTAATTAATGAAAAGTTAAATTTGAGTAGTCACATGTGCAAGAGGCTACCAAATTAGAGCAGATCTAGAAAATCAAAAGAATTTTTTGTTCAGCTAGGAAATATGACTATTTCCCACAGGAGCTCATGAAACTTGGTTTTCTCATTGGTACTGATGCAGACCCATGACCTCAGATGTGCAACAGAAGCCTGTGACCTCCTGATCTCCACCTGAACAAGAGGTTTGTTTTGCAGTTCATTAGAAATGTTGCTGATTCAAAGCTCCTCCAAGTGAAACAGTCTCTCAAAAAGTTCAGAAAAGGGTAGAAGAGAAAAAAGATCCATTTTAAATATTAAGACAAGACTATATTTATCAACAACTAAATGAAATCACACACCCTCCTAAAGAATCATTTTGGAGATGCCTGGTGGCTCAGTGGGTTAAGTGTCTGCCTTCAACTCAGGTCATGACCTCAGGGTCCTGGGATCTAGTCCCACATTGGGCTCCTTGCTCAGCAGGGAGCCTACTTCTACCTCTGCCTGCCATTCCCCCTGCTTCTGCTATCTCTCTCTCTTTGACAAATAAATAAAATCTTAAGAAAAAAAAGAATCATTTGGAAGTTTTTATATGTAAGCAATGAGAATGATACCTTTCTTCATCAAGTTATACATGACATGAGCACTGCAAATAACAGGAACCCACAGATGTGTGTCTTACCAGAAAGACTATATGATAGTTTCAAATGTAGACTTTGTTAGAAGTTTACTTAAATAATGGCTCCCAAACTTATTTAGTCATCTGACCTTGGGCGAGTTAATTAACCTCTCTAATCCTCGGTTTGTTTATTGTAAAATGGATAATGATAGTACCTACTTCACAGGACTGTTGTGAGGATTAGATAAGATAATGATTAACAAGGCTTTAGCCCTCACGTGGTAAGCATTCATGAGTAAATAAATAAATGGTAACTATTATTATTTTGTTTTATTCCTCCATAAAGTGAAGACTAGTAATCATGTAGAGAGATCCAGAGATTTTTTCCATGTATTAATCACACACTGATATTCTTCATTTAGATACCCAGAGATAGCTAAGCCAGCCTTGTTAATTCTTCCAATTGTTCATTCATGATGTTTTATCCACACTCTGTGTGCTCTGGAAGAATCTCTGCATATTTAAGACAGGCCATTGTTCAGTAGACAGGATATCTTACTTGGAGGCAAAAAATCACAGAGTTGAAGGAGTAAATTTATGGCTGAAGCATTAACATTGTCCTAAACGCCAAGGCTTTTGAGGATTTGTCAGTCTGTACCTTATAGAAATAGAGTAAATACTATGTATGTACTCTCTTTTAAGGCTAATACCAAAACCTGAACTTCTACCTACTAAAATACTAAACCCAAAACTTGTTTTTTAAAGACTAAGCCAGCGTTTACGCTTAGGTTTCCCTGCTGGAATACTGTGTTATTATTATGGTGGGAAGAGAGAGATTGGTCGTCAAAGTGAATTAAACATATCTTAAGATACATTGTTGTACATTTGTACTTCATAAGAAAAACTCTCATCTGGACTTGGCAATTTAAAAATATATATGCATATATAGATACACACAGACACACACACACGTTCACATGGCCTTACCTGTTTTGAATGTTGTAGGCAGGGAATATAGGGGAGATCATAAGTAAAATTACATCCAACTATGCAACTTTAATGAAAATTTTAAATCCAATTTTTTTTAGAGGCATCTGGTTTTAGCAGTTTCTTCCTTCCTAAATAAAACGTTCTGAAAGGGCTCTCTCAATGCACTCCATGAGCGAATCACATGAGCAATGGTGTCTTCTGTTATCTTGCACCCTTTATGACCCTCCTTTTGTGAACAATGGAAAACATTGAAATCGATTTTTAAAAGTTGTTTCATACCATCTCTTAGCCTTGGGGTGTAAAAGTCAAAAAAAGGAACAACTTGCTTTTCAACAAAGTGAAATGAAACCTTTTACCATCTTCCACTGAAACAGCCACTGTGATGAGTTGGGTTTTCAGTGCACCAGGGTGATCTTAGTGTGGTTTCCCTCTGTGAACCGTTCACTATGACCCTGCACTGCTGACTCTTGGTGGGAACCTGGAAAGAACCACTGAGGGCCAGTGAGAGCTTGAATCATACCCCTGGGGGCTGAAAATCCAGAAACCCCCAGACAAACCCCTAAAGCAAAGCAGAGACTTTCTCAAGCACTCTGACTCTTCTCCTGTCCCTGCCTTTTCCTTCCCTCCCCTCTTCATGTCAGGCACCTCTGAGTGATCACAGAGCTCTGGATGCTATATGTAGAGATAAAAAATTGAATAAGACATAGACCTTCCCCTCTGGAAAATCACAATCTGATTAGGCAAAGAGATAAGTAAAATTCATACACACATAACCAGAATAAAAATCAGCTTATGATCACAGTGTTGTGCAACAAATGAGCTCCTGGTGTTGGAGTGGGACCCAAAGCTCCCTGGGGCTCCCAGTGTGAGTAATTTCTCCATTCTTATCTTTTCTTCCCAGAATGTCGATTGCAGCACATTCTTCCTGGTCTACCAGAGGATGGCATTTTACCACTGATGCTGGCCTCGTTTTATTTATTTATTTATTTATTTATTTATTTATTTATTTATTTATTTATTATATTATGTTAGTCACCATACAGTACATCCCTGGTTTCTGATGTGAAGTTCCATGATTCATTAGTTGCGTATAACACCCAGTGCACCATGCAATACGTGCCCTTCTTACTACCCATCACCAGCCTATCCCAATCCCCCACCCCTCTCCCCTCTGAAGCCCTCAGTTTGTTTCTCAGAGTCCATAGTCTCTCATGCTTCATTCCCCCTTCTGGCCTCATTTTAAATAGACTCCAGCCTCCCACAGGGCATCAATCCTTGCTTGGCACTTGGCTAGCAAGCTGAAGAACATGACGCTGCCCCCAAGCAGCTCAGGGTTAGTGGAAAACAGATGATCTAAATCACCAATAAGCACAATAATATGTCAAGAGCAAGATATTCTGAAAGCAAAGAGAAGGTGAGTGGATGAATCACATACAGTGAGCACAGGGAAACAGCACATCTGATATACCCCATCAGACCCCTGAAAAGTAGACTAGATAAGGGGACCCCAAAAATGTTTATTTTAATTTGAATCCCACTTTCAGAAAGAAAAAATATCAATAGTAGAAATAATCAGATACATGCTATATTTATTATACTGTTGAAACTTGAAATTTTAGATAGAATTTAGTACTACCAAAAGCATCTTGCTTCTCAGAAGCAACCATAAGAAAATTGTGAGTTTGTTTGTGTGTTTTGTTTTGGCTTTGGAGTTTGTTTTGGAGGGGTAGTTTTTTGCTTGTTTGATTTTCTTAGAATAGTAAATAACAGTTGGCAACAAAAAATATCAGGGCTAGTCTGTCACAGCAGTCAAGTTCTCAAACAATCTTCAGGAGCCCTCAAAAAAAGAGCACAAAAAGTACCTTCACTGGGGAAAAGAAGAGAGGGAAAGAAAGAACAACAACCACCACTGCGCCTCTACATTTTTGCAAAAGTCCAGCATTCAGAAGAAGCTTCTTTGCTTGGCCTGCGTCTGCCAATTGGTAATTTGTAATTCAGGTTAAAAACAAAACAGAAGTGGGCATTGTTCTGATACTTGCCCTGATAACATCCCAAGAAAACTCAAGAGCTGGCAAGAGAGAAAAGTAGATAATGGTCAAGGCTGTCATTTGAGTTTAAAAGGCACTGTGATTTTTCTTTTGAAGGAACATCTTCAGTTTCCAAGACCATACACACGGTTTCTAACTGCAGCTCAAAATTTTCCACTGGGCTCCCTCCTGAGAACAAACACTGTTCAATGGAGAGTGTGTGGTACCGGTGCATTTCCCAGCTTTTCCACAGGACACTCTGCAGAGCCAAATGCCAGCTACACCCCCACACTGGAAACTTAGACCTTAGCTAGCAGAGGTTTGCTTTACCCATCAGTGTGCCACTCCCCCATAAGAATTATTTTCTGCTTCTCTTTTGCCTTGCAAATGAGAGGAATTCCTCAGACTGGCATTTCAGATCTTTTATCATCATAATTGACCCTTCTTGGTTGATTAGAATAATTTTTAATATTTATTAAGTGCTTTAAAATTAACAAACTGAACATTTGCATATATTGTTGAATCCTCCAAGTAGCATTTCGAAGAAACTATTATCATCCCCACTTCCAAATGAAGTATATTCTTAGAGAAGTAACTTGCCTAAGGTCAGTTAGGGGAACAAGGGAGGAACTTGCCCACACCCAGGCCTCAGACTCTCACCCTGTCTCCCTTCTTCCTGTAGTTGGATCTGCCATAGAAGTGCTACCTGCTCTTCCCCAGTGCTGCTGGCACCATCCATCTGCTTCCATGACTCTGCCTGGAATTACACTTCCCACTTCTCTTTGCCATCCCACCCATTCTTCCCCTCTTCTTCAGTGCCCATCCCAGTCACCCATGGCACCTTCCAGTGCTAATCCATATGGGGCGATATGTCGTCCTTGTCTCTTGGGCTTTGGTTATCAGTGCAGATGGGCTCAAAGGGAAAAGGCTTTGATTCAGATTTGGTTTCAAATCTCAGTTCTTGCTTTAATCATTCTAGGCTGATCAGAATAATATTTTATACTTATTAAGTGCTTTAAAGTTAACAAAATGGACATTTGCACATAATATATTATTTAATCCTCCAAATAGCACCTTGTGGCCTTGGGAAAGTTTCTTAACTTACATGAAACTCCATTTCATTGGCTCTCAGAGGTCCACTGTAGTGCCAATCTAACAGGGCCAACCTAGCACAGAGATGGGAATCACTCGGCAGACTCAGCAGGACCCTGCACGAATACTCAGTAAGAACCAATAAGAACTGGCATTAAAATAATGAGTTGCTTAAATACACACATACACATTAGAGGACTTCTGCTTAATATGAGTCTAAACATGCATTTGCATCTCTACTCCCATCTTAAATGCCAATTAAATGACAGGGAAGGAAAAAAGGTATAAACTCATAAGGACAAAGCAATGGGAAAGGAAAGGAGAGGATGGGGAGGATGGCAGATCAAATTTATGAAGACATCATTACCAGACAAATATGAAGACATTTTTTTATACAGAAGGACACAAAATTTTATTCTCCACGTTCCCTTTCTTAGGAACCTACTAGAAGATGCACTTCAGCAAAATGAGAGCATAAACCAGGAAAAAAGATATGGCATGCAGAGAGCAGAAGCTCTGGCCCAGGGGAGAGCTAAAGGGCTCAGGCTAGCCACTGAGCAGTCGCCTGCAGGACCCAATCCAGACAGGAACAGGGCAAGGAGGAAGAGGCCAAGAAACAAACGGAGCAGGTCGAGTGTTCAAAGCTAGGTCTGGGAGTTTGAAAACATTATTTCTGGCATGTCACAGATCATTTGGAAGAGTATGGGGAAAATAGAACCATAGACACAGAAAACTAAGCAAAGGGAAAACACAGTTATTATTTACTCCATGGCCAGGGGGAAAGTTGTAAGAGAAAGAAAATGTAAACACAGAACACAGCTTAGTCCAGAAGGGATGATGTACATAGTTAAAATTATGTAATTGACCAATATTGATTTCACCAAAACATAAGCTATGACTCTGTTATGAAGTTGTATGTTTGGCAGGAATGGTGGAAATTATGTAAGAGCTAAACCATCAAATGTCATAATAAAAAGTCAACAGGTCTAATATCCATTAATCAGTAAATGGCATAATAAGCATACCATTTAGAATTTTAGAGGTAAATATCAAAAGAGCATACAAGAAATAAAGGCACTGGTTGCCCTGTGGCAAAGTACTGGCCTAAGTACAGAGGCTGTGCAATGTATTGAAATATTTCTTTGAAAGCTTTTTGGTTCTATTTGAATTTTGAAACTGTGTGCACTTATTATTTTGAATAAAAATTTTAAATAGTACTGACTTAAATAGTGTAGGATACAATTAAAACCAACTATTCTTCTGAAGCTGTTTCAAAAAGTAGAAATGGAAAGAAAACTTCCAAACTCGTTCTATGAGGCCAGCCTTAACTTGATCCCAAAACCAGACACAGACCCCACCAAAAAGGAGAATTACAGACCAATATCCCTGATGAACATGGATCCCAAAATTCTCACCAAGATCCTAGCCAATAGGATCCAACAGTTCATTAAAAGAATTATTCACCATGACTAAGTGGGATTTATTCCTGGAATGCAAGGGTGGTTCACCATTTGCAAATCAATCAAATGTGATCCATCACATCAGTAAAAGAAAGGGGAAACAGAAGGGGGAATAAACCATGAAAGACTATGGACTCTGGGAAACAAATTGAGGGCTTCAGAGGGGAGGGGGTTGGGAGATTGGGATAGGCTGGTGATGGGTATTAAGGAGGGCACATATTGCATGGTGCACTGGGTGTTATACGTAAATAATGAATCATGGAACACTACCTCAAAACCTAAGGATATACTGTATGGCGACTAACATAACATAATAAAAAATTATTTTAAAAAGATAAAATAAAATAAATAAATAAATGACAAACTGAAAAAAAAAAAAGAAAGGACAAGAAACACAAAATCCTCTCAATGCAGAAAAAGCATTTGACAAAAATACAGTATCCTTTCCTGATTAAAACTCTTCAAAACATAGAGACAGAAGGAACGTTCCTCAATAACATAAAAGTCATCTATGAAAAGCCCACAGCGAATATCATTCTCTATGGAAAAAAAAACTGAAAGCTTTTTCCCTAAGGTCAGGAACACAACAGGGATGTTCACTCTCACCACTGTTGTTCAACCTAGTACTACAAGTCCTAACCTCAGCAGACAAGAAAAAGAAATAAAAGGCATTCAAAGTGGCAAAGAAGAAGTCGAACTCTCACTCTTTCCAGATGACATGATACTTTATGTGGAAAACCCAAAAGACTCTCATACATGAATTCAGCAACGTGACAGGATATAAAATTAATGCACAAACATTTCTATACACTAGCAATGAGACTGAAGAAAGAGAAATTAAGGAGTCAATCCCAGTCACAACTGCACCCAAAACCATAAGATACCAAGGAATAAACTTAACCAAAGAGGTAAAGGATCTGCACTCTAAAAACTACAGAACACGTAAAAAAGAAATTGAGGAAGACACAAAGAAATGGAAAAACCTTCTATGCTCATGGATGAGAAGAAAAAATATTATTAAAATGCCTATGCTACCCAGACCAATCTACACATTCAGTGCAATCCCTATCAAAAAACCATCAACAGTTTTCACAAAGCTGGAACAAATAATCCTAAAATCTGTATGGAACCAGAAAAGACCCCAAATAGCCAGATGAATGCTGAAAAAGAAAACCAAAGCTGGTGGCATTACAATGCTGGACTTCAAACTCTATTACAAAGGTGCAGTCATCAAGACAGTGTGGTACTGGCACAAAAACAGACACATAGACCAATAGGAACAGAATAGAGAACCCAGAAATGGACCCTCCACTCTATGGTCAACTAATCTTTGACAAAGCAGGAAAGAATATCCAATGGCAAAAAGATCATCTCTTCAAAAAATGATGTTGGGAAAATTGGACAGCCACATGGAGAAGAATGAAACTGGATCATTTTCTTATACCATACACAAAGATAAACTCAAAATGGATGAAAGACTTCACTGTGAGACAGAAATCCATCAAAATCCTAGAGGAGAACACAGGCAGCAACCTCTTCAACATTGGCCGCAGCAACTTCCTGCTAGACACGTCCCCAAAGGCAAAGGAAACAAAAGCAAAAATGAACCACTGGGACTTCATCAAGATAAAAACTTTTGCAAAGGAAACAGTTGACAAAACCAAAAGACAGCCTACAGAATGGGAGAAGATATTTGCAAATGTCTTATCGGAAAGAGGGCCAGTATCCAAGAACTATAAGGAACTTATCAAATTAAAAAAAAACACACACAAACAAACAAACAAAAAAAGAACTTATTAAACTCAACACCCAAAAAACAAAAACTCCAGCCAAGAAATGGCAGAAGACATGAACAGACATTTCTCCAAAGAAGACATTCAAATGGCCAACAGACACATGAAAAAATGCTCCACATCACTTGGCGTCAGGGAAATACAAATCCAAACCACAAGGAGATACCACCTCACACCAGTCAGATGCCTAAAAATTAACAAGTCAGGACACAACAAATATCAGTGAGGGTATAAAGAAAGGCGAATCCTCTTACACTGTTGGTGGGAATCCAAGCTGGTGCAAACACTCTGGAAAACAGTATGGAGGTTCCTCAAGAAGTTCAAAATGGAGCTACCCTATGACCCAGCAATTGCACTACTAGGTATTTATCCAAACAATGCAAACTTGTGATCCAAAGGAGCAACTGCACCCCAGTGTTTATAGCAGCAATGTCCACAATAGCCAAACTATGGAAAGAGCCCAGATGTCCATCAACGGATGGGTAAAGATGATGTGATATATATATAATATATATATACACCATATATATTACTCAGCCATCGAAGAGGATGAAATCTAACCATTTACATTGACTTGGATGGAACTGGAGGGTGTTATGCTGGGGAATATAAGTCAATCAGAGAAAAATTATCATATGATTTCACTCATATGATGAATTTAAGAAACAAAACAGAGGATCATAGGGGAAGGGAGGGAAAAATAAAATAAGATGAAACCTGAGAGGGAGACAAACCATAAGAAACTCTTAACTATAGGAAACAAATTGAGGGTTGCTGGAGGAGAGGTGGGGGGGAATGGGGTAACTGGGTGATCGGCATCAAGGAGAGCATGCGATGTGATGAGCACTGGGTGTTACACACAACTGATGAATTATTGAACTCTACATCTAAAACTAATGATGCATTGCTATATGTTGGCTAATTTAATTTAAATTCTAAAAAAATCAATTAACAATAAGATATATAGAAAAATTCCATGTACGTATAAATTAAACAATAAATACAACTAATTAACTCATGGATCAAAGAAGACATTACCAGATAAATTAGAAAAAGAATTTTTAACCTAAGATCAAAATTTGTAGAATGCAAATAAGACAGTGCTCAGAGGGGAATTTATGGTTTTAAATACATATATAAGAAGGGAAGATTGCTTACAAATCCAGAACATGGCACCCTCTACCACCACCTGGACCAGCCTTTGGAATAGGAAACAATCAGTAGAGTTATATCCTTAAAAATAGCTCCTTCAACATTTTTCAGAATACCTGGAAATGTTACCAGATTTAAATAATTAGAAAAAAAACAACATCTTGAGCTTTTATGTCCTCACTTCTTAAAAGGAATGTGTCACAAGGACAAGATCTAGTGCAATGGAACACAGGTTATATGTCCCTGGAAAAAGCAAAGAAGCAAAGCTGAAGAAATGAATATCAAAATGGAGATAGTGGAAGAATAGGGAAGATAAGTGATAAACTTCACATGCTTCATGGTTTTGCCTACATGAAAATGTAAAAATAGTCACATTCCAGATAAGGATGATAAGCTCAAAACTCAAACAGAAGGTCCAAGTAGAAGGCAAATTGATAGTCAATAGATAGTAAAACCTACAATAGTAGTAAACAAAAAGATAACGTATAACTTGATTCCAATACTACTCTCTAATCCTAAATAATGAATCTGATAAACTGTATGTGTAAGCTGGAAAGACCTACAGACTAAAATATAATCTGGATAAACAGGAAAGGACCTCAGACCGCTGCCAAAGAAGACCACACAGTGCTGTGATGGGTAAATGGGGTAACAGAACAGAGCCATGGGAGGTCATTGAATTTGAGGGAACATATACAACAATTTGTAAACCACAGTTTGTATAAAAAGCTAGGGGTCATTTCCCCCTCTTCTGTTATCCTACCCTCTGCTGAGACACCTTCTAGGAGATGGTACAACAGCTTCTGCTTTAGAGGGATGTGAGTAACAGGAACCAAGCATCTACACAGCCCTGCTACAGCCATCTGGCAACTTCTAGAAGTCCCCTCAAAGGCCTGGAGCATAGAACTAAAGCCATTGTTGACACCTGCCCCAGTCTCTGGGACTACAGTCAAGGCCTCCGCTAGTGTTGTTTCTATCACTTACTGAAATGAAGGTCACTGGTTGGCCAAGAGCCACAGTCAGGGAGATGAGCAGCTCACACTACTCAGAAGCAAATAGGTGAACACAGACGAGAAGGGATGTAGACATGGATAAGGGAGATGAGGGGTCCCAAACAGGACATTAGATGAAATAGATTGTAACCAAATGCACTGATCCACTCTCCCAACCACTCCTAATGAAGAACCCCACCACTACTGAGAAGAAGGAGCAATGCCAGAATCACAATTGTGCCTGTACATTAGTTATAAATTACAGTATTTGTTTATGCTGCAGGTAGCTCTCTGATAACTACACAGTACCATTCTTCTCATTGATCCTTATACAGACTTGAGTTATAATCAGGCAGTGCTGAAGAGTAAAGACTAGGGTAAACCCAACCAGAGCTTGCAATTTGTGCCTGAGTGCAAAACTCGAGTAAAGTCAGGCAAGCAGCATCTTTTACAGGACGGGTCAGAGCCAGGGGCTGTGTTACTGGGTGTGCCCCTCTGACACAAGCATGCCATCATCAAACTGATCAGCAATGCACTCTCTGTCAACTCTGCAGAACTCCCTGTGTGCTCTTGCAAGATAGGTGTGCAGGCCTATAGCAGCAGCTGTAGCTCAGGAATGATGGACAACTCTGTCCATAAAAACACAGCAGAGAGTCCTGTCATTACATGGCACCCCTCTGTCATCAAGCACTGTTGTTTACATCAGTCTGAAGAAAACAGGTTTTACCTTGGGGATATGGGCAATACACTCTACCTCTAACTTAAACAATAACTGGATGGCAAAAATCAAAGCAATGTCCTGAACTTTCCTTTGAAATGTTTCAAGTGGTTTTATATGTCCTTGTGATATTGCTGACATATGAAGAAAAAGTAAATGATAATATCCAGGTCTGGATGGGGATGTGGGCAAAGGATTAACAAAATCTTTCCCTTCTGTATAAGAATTTGACTTGTGGTTAACTTCTGGGCTCTGTTGTCTTGGAAACAGATAAAGACAAAATACATGGGATGCCTGGGTGGCTCAGTCAGTTAAGAGTCTGACTCTTGATCTCGGCCCCGGTCTTGATCTCAGGGTCATGAGTTCAAGCCTTACATTGGGCTCCATGCTGGGTGTAGAACCTACTTAAAAAAAAAAAGGATGGAATATGTAGCTATCACTAAGCAGCGTTACTGATGGTAGAAACAACCTGATTGATAACTGCATCAGGACCAGGAACATGTGAACACCTGACAGGAACCACATACTTAGCCTTCCCTCAGTGCAATGATCTTGCTGGTGCATGCCTTTGTGGAACCCTGAAAGCTACATGAATGGTTCCTGTGAGGAATGAGGCTCTAGAGTCAGGGCACCCCCACACCTGCAAATGAGGTTCCATCTCTTTGCACCTGGGCCATTACCTGGGGCAGAGAGACTAGCTCCACTTGGCAGACCACCAAGAGGGGGATGTCTGACACTGCCCAGACAGCAACCTATGTCTCCTGCACTAGGCATTTCTGAGCAGGCTAATGCTTTGCAAGTCTGAGTGTTTATTTGGCTCCATGAAGACACCCTGATGTTGTTGTATCAAGGCATTAAACTATCCAGTTTATACCAAACAGGAATTCACATAGACACCAGTGGTGATTTCCAAGTTGTCTACCCATTTTAAAAGCAACTGTCCAGTAAACACAGAACAAAAACATTTAAGCAACTAAGCTCTCAAGTAGCTCAAATAGGTGTCTAGGCGTGAATGTACACACACACACACACACACACACACACACACACAAATTCAACTCAAATATTCCATGGGATCATGCTGAAGATTCAATGTGTTCCAGGAGCTTCAAAGGGTACTCCAAGGCAGAAGAGTCAGCCTCTTTATTTGAGGCTCAACATTCAATCCAAGTGGAGAAGGCAAGTGTGAAACATATCCCAGATATGTCATATCCAACACCTAAAAATTGCAGAATTGAGTTATTCTGGTCCACTCCCTACATTTCATTTCTGCTGATGTTTCATTTTAGTCACATGAGGTGGTGGAAAGAGGCTGGGTGAGAAATCAGAAGACCTGCCTGGGCAAGTGCCTTACGTTATGTGTCTGGCAGAACCACATCCAATGAACACTTGTTAAATGAAGAAATGAACGAGCCTTTCTGAACTCTCAGCTCCTTCCTCCGTAAAATGAAAATATCTACCTCATCTACTTGGAAAATTGTTTTCAAGTGAGATAATGTATGTGAAAGCTCTTCATAAACTGTAGAGCACTGAGCAATTAATAATATAAAGACATTCTGAACTGCCTCCTTTCATTACTGAGTAATATGAGAAAGTTGCATCTTGAGACAGGTCCTGAGACTAACAACCCACATAGTTCTCTGGTGGGAAGGAGCTAATGCTACTGTCAATCACAAGCACAGTGGAGATCTGGTCTTAATAGAAATGGATTCTTTGCCTTATTGCCATTTTTGCCTACTGAATACATGCAACTTGAGTAGGTTTATGTTTCAAGTCCTCTTTCAAATTACATCTTTGATACCTCTGCAAGGCTTAACGTTGTTCACTCAGCGCAAGTTTAGAAAAGATTTCAGTGTCACTCCTTACACCACACTAAATTACATGGATTTAGGTATTATCTATTATAGGATATTAATTTTTAATCACATGCAAAAAAATTTTACAGCATCACACTGTTAAAGTTGTAATTTTGCAGAGATGATTTCTTAATAAAGAAAAGTATCCTTTCAACCCATTAATTGGGTTCAGGAAATGAATGCCCATCAATTTAACAAAAATTCACTGAAAACTGGCTGTGTATATGGCACTTTCCTGTCCTGGGTGCTGGTTCTGGGTGCTGCTGCTAGGTAGTGGGTGCTGGTACTGGTGCTGTAATAAGTGGCAGGTTCTGGTGCTGGGTGCTAGGTACTGGTACTGGGTACTGGAAAAGGCAGTAATGATGTTTCTTTTTTTTTTAATAATACCTTTTTATTATATTATGGTAGTCTTTCTATCCTCAAGAATCTTTTACACTAGGGGGTCAAAAAAGATGGTGGAGGAATAGGGGAACTTTTTTCACCAGTCCCCTGATTGGAGCTGGATATCTACCAGATCATCCTGAACACCCACGAAATCAGCCTGAGACGTAGGAAGATACCTCTGGTTCTCTACAAACAACCATCTCCAGGGCTGAGTATTGAGATACAAAGCAAGGGACCATGAATCCATGCACAAATATCAGAAGATAAACAGAAGGGGGAGGGAGCTGCCAAGCTCAGGGACTGGGAAGGAGCAGCCACCTGCACTGGGGCACGGCACCCACAGGAAAGCAGACTGAGACCAAGCTGGGGAATGCGCGCGCATGAACACATTGAAAACTGGAGCTCTGGAGCGCTCACTGGAACAGGACTGATACCGGGAGCTCGGAGGTGCGTGCAGGAGCTGGGGTGGCAGGCAGTGTTAGAAGCACAAAGGACAGAGATATACTGGCCCTGGAAGAGAGGGCTGGGAGAGTGGCTGTGGGACACACAACCCCAGACTCTGTTGGGCGGGGGGGTTAGCAGCACCAACAGAAACAGAGTTAAAGTCGCCAGGGGAGCTCAGTGGAGAGCAGACTGCGATCTCTCTGTTCTGAGACAGAGACTAGGATATGGCCACTGCTGCTCTGACTCTCAGAAGAGTCACAGAAAACTGCCAGGGAAAGCTGCCAGAAAACAGAAGCCCAGAAATACCAATTCGCACTGTGCCCAGCCCCACCCCCCTCACAGGGGACAGGGCAACTCTACCCAAACAACTGAGTATCAGTGTGGCAGGCCCCTCCCCCAGAAGGCAGGCTGAAAAATCAATAAGCCCACATCCCTAAGGTCCCTATAAAACAAGTGCACATTGCTTGGGTCCTCGTCAATAATTTGGGCTCTGTACATCCCCACAACCTCTCCTCAACAGAATGACGAGGAGGACAAATCCCTCCCCCCAAAAAAGAAAAGATACAGAGACTGTGGCCTCTGCCACAGAGCTAATGGATATGGATAGAACCAAATTGTCAAAAATGGAGTTCAGAGTAACAAAGGTCAAGATGATGTGTAGGCTTGAAAAAAATATGAACGAAAATATTAAGGAGAATATAGAATCTCTAAGGGGGGAAATGAGAGCCAATCTGGAAGAAATTAAAAATGCTATGAATTAAATGGAGCCTAAACTAGATGCTTTGATGGCCAGAGTAAATGAGGCAGAAGAGCGAATTAGTGAATTAGAAGATGGGATGGTAGAAGAGAAAGTAAAAAAGGAAACTTGGCTTAAAATAATCCAATCTCAAGAATGTAGATTACAGGAGATTACTGACTCAATGAAATGTTCCAATGTCAGAATCATCGCCACCCCTGAGGGGGTGGAGAAAGAGAGAGGTCTAGAAGAGATATCTGAGTAAATTGTAGCTGAGAACTTCCCTAATCTGGCAAAGGAAACAAGCATTCGTGTCCAAGAGGCAGAGAGGACCCCGCCCAAGATCAATGAGAACAGACCTACACCACGTCACATCATAGTGCAATTCCCAAATATTAGCTCCAAGGATACAGACTTGAAAGTGGTCAGGGGGAAGAGAATCCTCACATACAGAGGGAGGAACATCAGAATAATGTCAAACCGGTCTACGGAAACCTACCAAGCCAGGAAAGGTTGGCAAGGTATTTTCAGAGATCTAACTAAGAACATGCCCCCAAGGATCCTTTATCCAACAAGTCTGTCATTCAGAATTGACGGAGAGACAAGGACCTTCCAAGACTGGTAGAAAATGAAAGAATATGTGACCACCAACCCAGCCCTACAGGAAATATTAAGAAGGGTTCTATAAAAGTAAAAAGACCCCAAGAGTTATACAGAAGAGAAATTTACAATCTATAGAAAGAAAGACTTCACAGGCAACATGACATCATTAAAATCATATCTCTAAATAAGCACTCTCAATGTGAATGGCCTAAATGCTCCCATAAAATGCCACAGGGTGGCAGATTGGATAAAAAGACGTGACACATCCATTTGCTGTCTACAAGAGATTCATGTTGAACCTAAAGATACATCCAGACTGAAAGTGAATGGATGGAAAACCATTTTTCATGCCAACGGACCTCAAAAGAAAGCTGGGGTAGCAATTCTCATATCAGACAGATTAGACTTTAAACTAAAGACTGTACTTAGAGATACAGAAACACAATATTATTCTTAAAGAATGTATCCAATAAGTGGATATGACAATTATAAATATTTATGCCCCCAACAGGGGAGCAGCAAGATACACAAGCCAACTCTTAACCAGAATAAAGACACATATAGATAATAATACGTTAATAGTAGGGGACCTCAAAACCCTGCTCTCACCAATAGACAGATCACCTAAGCAGAAAATCAGCAAAGAACCAAGAGCTTTGAATGTCATGCTGGACCAGATGGACCTCATAGATATTCAGAATACTACACCCCAGAACAACAGAATACTCACTCTTTTTGAATGCACATGGAACTTTCTCCAGAATAGAATATATGCTGGGACACAAAACAAGTCTCAACCTTACCAAAAGACAGAGATTATTCCCTGCATATTCTCAGACCACGATGCTTTGAAACTGGAACTCAATCACAAGGAAAAATTTGGAAGAAACTCAAACACGTGGAAACTAAGAAGCATCCTGCTCAAGAATGATTGGGTAAACCAGGGAATTAAGAAGGAGATTAACCAATTTTTGGAGAACAATGAAAATGAAAACACATCGGTCCAAAACCTATGGGACACTGCAAAGGCAGTCCTAGGGGAAAATACATAGCCATC
>NC_048224.1:62055496-62056767 GCF_002007445.2 Ailuropoda melanoleuca | reverse complement strand
TGATCCCCAAACAAGGCAAAGACCCCATCAAAAAGGAGATTTACAGACAGATTTCCCTGATGAATATGGACGCCAAATTTCTTAACAAGATCCTAGCTAATAGGATCCAACAGTACATTAAAAGGATTATCCATCATGACCAAGTGGGATTCATCCCTGCGTTGCAAGGGTGGTTCAACATTCGAAATTGATCAGCGTGATAGATCATATCAACCAGAAAAGAGTCAAGAACCATATGATCCTCTCAATAGATGCAGAAAAAGCATTTGACAAAATACAGCATACTTTCCTGATTAAAACCCTTCAGAGGGTAGGGATAGAGGGTACATTCGTCAATTTCATTAAAACCATCTATGAAAAGCCTACATTGAATATCATTATCAAAGGGGAAATGCTGGAAGCCTTTCCCTTAAAATCACCAACACAACAACGATGCCCACTCTCACCCATNAGGATGCCCACTCTCGCCACTATTATTCAACATAGTACTAGAAGTCCTTGCAACAGCAATCAGAAGACAAAAAGGGATCAAAGGTATCCAAATCGGCAAAGAAGAAGTCAAACTGTCTCTCTTTGCAGATGACATGATACTCTATATGGAAAACCCAAAACACTCCACCCTGAAGTAACTAGAACTTATAGAGCAATTCAGTAATGTGGCGGGATACAAAATCAACGCTCAGAAATCGGTTACGTTTCTATACACGAACAATGAGACTGAAGAAAGAGAAATTAGGGAATCCATTCCACTTACAAGAACACCAAAAACCATGCGTTACCTTGGAATTAACTTAACCAGAGACGTAAAGGACCTATATCCTAGAAACTATAGATCACTTTTGAAAGATATTGAGGAAGACATAAAAAGATGGAAAAATATTCCATGCTCATGGATTGGAAGAATTAACATAGTTAAAATGTCCATACTACCCAGAGCAATCTACANGAGACTGAAGAAAGAGAAATTAGGGAATCCATTCCATTTACAATAGCACCAAAAATCATACGTTATCTCGGAATTAACTTAACCAGAGACTTAAAGGATCTATATTCTAGAAACTACAAATCACTCTTGAAAGATATTGAAGAAGACATAAAAAGATGGAAAAATATTCCATGCACATAGATCGGAAGAATAAACATGGTTAAAATGTCTATGATACCCAGAGCCATCTACACTTTCAATGCCATCTCGATCAAAATACCAATGACATTTTTCAAAGAGCTAGAACAAACAGCCCTTAAATTTGTGTGGAACCAGAAAAGGCCCC
>NC_048224.1:62043362-62055351 GCF_002007445.2 Ailuropoda melanoleuca | reverse complement strand
CTAGAAACTACAAATCACTCTTGAAAGATATTGAAGAAGACATAAAAAGATGGAAAAATATTCCATGCACATAGATCGGAAGAATAAACATGGTTAAAATGTCTATGATACCCAGAGCCATCTACACTTTCAATGCCATCTCGATCAAAATACCAATGACATTTTTCAAAGAGCTAGAACAAACAGCCCTTAAATTTGTGTGAAACCAGAAAAGGCCCCAAATCGCCAAGGAATTGTTGAAAAGGAAAAACAAACCTGGTGGTATCATGTTGCCAGAGTTCAAACTGTACTACAAAGCTGTGATCACAAAGACAGCATGGCACAAAAACAGACACATAGACCAATGGAACAGAATAGAGAACCCAGAAATGGACCCTTGGCTTTATGGACAACTAATCTTTGACAAAGCAGGAAAAACATTAAGTGGATAAAAAACAGTCTCTTCAATAAATGGTGCTGGGAACATTGGACAGCTACATGCAAAAGAATGAAACATGACCACTCTCTCACATCATACACAAAGATAAACTCCAAATGGATCAAAGACCTCAATGTGGGACAGGAATCCATCAAAATCCTAGAGGAGAACATAGGCAGCAAACTCTTTGGCATGGCCACAGCAAATTTTTCATGACACATCTCCAAAGGCAAGAGAAACAAAAGAAAAAATGAACTTGTGGGACATCATCAAGATAAGAATCTTCTGCACACCCAAGGAAACAGTCCAAAAAACTAAGAGGCAGCCCACGAAATGGAAGAAGATATTTGCAAATGACACTACAGATAAAGACTGGTATCCAAGATCTACAAAGAACTTCTCAAACTCAATATACGAGAAACAAATGAATAAATAAAAAAAAATGGGCAGAAGATATGAACAGACACTTTTCCAAAGAAAACCTAAAATGGCTAACAGACACATGAAAAAATGTTCAAAATCATTAGCCATCAGGGAAATTCAAATCAAAACCACACTGAGATACCACCTTACACCAGTTAGAATGGCAAAAATTGACAAGGCAAGAAACAACAAATGTTGGAGAGAATGTGGAGAAAGGGGATCCCTCTTACACTGCTGGTGGGAATGCAACTTGGTACAGCCACTTTGGAAAACAGTGTGGAGGTCCCTTAAAATGTTTAAAAATTGAGCTACCCTATGATCCAGCAATTGCACTACTGGGTATTTACCCCAAAGATAGAGATGTAGTGAAGAGAAGGGCCACATGCACCCCAATGTTCATAGCAGCATTGTCCACAATAGCTAAATTGTGGAAGGAGCCGAGATGCCCTTCAAGAGGTGACTGGATTAAGAAGATGTGGCCCATATATACAATGGAATATTATTCAGCCATCAGAAAGAAAGATACCCAACATTTGGAACAACATGGACGGGACTAGAGGAGATAATGCTAAGTGAAATAAGTGAAGCAGAGAAAGACAATTATCATATGGTTTCTCTCATCTATGGAACATAAGAACTAGGAAGATTGGTAGGAGAAGAAAGGGATAAAGAATGGGGGGTAATCAGAAGGGGGAAGGAAGCATGAGAGACTATGGGCTCTGAGAAACAAACTGAGGGCTTCAGCGGGGAGGGGGGTGGGGCAATGGGATAGGCGGGTGATGGGTAGTAAGGAGGGCACATATTGCATGGTACACTGGGTTATATGCAACTAATGAATCATGGAACTTTACATCAAAAACCAAGGATGTACTGTAAGGTGACTAACATAATATAATAAAAAAATTTAAAAAAATAAAAAAGAAGATGTGGTCCATATATACAATGGAATATTCCTCAGCCATCAGAAAGAATGATTACCTAACATTTGCAGCAACATGGATGGGACTAGAGGAGATTATGCTAAGTGAAATAAGTCAAGCAGAGAAAGACAATTATCATATGGTTTCACTCATTTATGGAACATAAGAAATAGCAGGAAGATCGATAGGAGAAGGAAGGAAAAGTGAAGGGTGTAAACAGAAGGGGGAATGATCCATGGAGACTGTGGACTTTTGGAAACAAACTGAGGGGGTGGGAGATTGGGATAGGCCGGTGACGGGTATTAAGGAAGGCACATATTGCATGGAGCACTGGATGTTAACACAGATTATGAATCATGGAACACTACATCAAAACTGAGGATGTACTGTATGGTGACTAACATAACATAATAAAAAGTTATTATTGAGAAAAAAGGACATTTTATCCTAAAAACATGCAAATTATCTAACAATGTGACATATGGCAGAATGATCTTGATAAAAATAATTGTATGAATAACACAGAACAGTGAGGGAAAATCAGTATTATTATTGAGAATCAAGAAAAGCTGCAAAACAATGCTGGGGGCATCACAATGCTGGATTTAGAGCTGTACTACAAAGCTGTGATCACAAAGATAGCATGGTACTGGCACAAAAACAGACACATAGACCAATGGAACAGAATAGAGAACCCAGAAATGGACCCTCGGCTCTTTGGGCAACTAATCTTTGATAAAGCAGGAAAAAACTTCCGGTGGAAAAAAGACAGTCTCTTCAATAAATGGTGCTGGGAAAATTGGACAGCTACATGCAAAAGAATGAAACTTGACCACTCTCTCACACCATACACAAAGATAAACTCCGAATGGATCAAAGACCTCAATATGAGACAGGAATCCATCAAAATCCTAGAGGAGAACATAGGCAGCAACCTCTATGACATCAGCCAAAGCAACCTTTTTCATGACACATCTCCAAAGGCAAGAGAAACAAAAGATAAAATGAACTTATGGGACTTTATCAGGATAAAAAGCTTCTGCACAGCCAAGGAAACTGTCAAAAAAACTAAGAGGCAGCCCACAGAATAGGAGAAGATATTTGCAAATGACACTACAGATAAAGACTGGTATCCAAGATGTACAAAGAACTTCTCAAACTCAATACGCAAGAAACAAATAAACAAATCATAAAATGGGCAGAAGATATGAACAGACACTTTTCCAATGAAGACATACAAATGGCTAACAGACACATGAAAAAATGTTCAAAATCATTAGCCATCAGGGAAATTCAAATCAAAACCACACTGAGATACCACCTTACGCCAGTTAGAATGGCAAAGATAGACAAGGCAAGAAACAACAATTGTTGGAGAGGATGTGGAGAAAGGGGATCCCTCCTACATTGTTGGTGGGAATGCAAGTTGGTACAGCCACTCTGGAAAACAGTGTGGAGGTCCCTTAAAAAGTTAAAAATTGAACTACCCTATGACCCAGCCATTGCACTACTGGGTGTTTACCCCAAAGATACAGACGTAGTAAAGAGAAGGGCCATATGCACCCCAATGTTCATAGCTGCATTGTCCACAATAGCCAAATCATGGAAGGAGCCGAGATGCCCTTCAACAGATGACTGGATTAAGAAGCTGCGGTCCATATATACAATGGGATATTACTCAGCTATCAGAAAGAACGAGTTCTCAACATTTGCTGCAACATGGATGGCACTGGAGGAGATAATGCGAAGTGAAATAAGTCAAGCAGAGAAAGGCAATTATCATATATCTCTCATCTATGGAACATTAAGAACTAGGAAGATGGGTAGGGGAAGAAAGGGATAAAGAAAGGGGGGTAATCAGAAGGGGGAATGAAGCATGAGAGACTATGGGCTCTGAGAAACAAACTGAGGGCTTCAGAGGGGAGGGAGGTGGGGGAATGGGATGGACTGGTGATGGGTAGTGAGGAGGGCATGTGTTGCACGGTGCAGTGGGTGTTATACACAACTAAATGAATCATCGAACTTTACATCAAAAACCAAGGATGTACTGTATGGTGACTAACATAATATAATAAAAAAACATTTAAAAAAAAGAAAAGAAAGCCAAGTTTCTCACTGTCAGAGAAAGAAGTTTCAAATAAAAGAACACTAGAATGACAAAAAAAAAAAAGGAAAGCTACCTCTTAGCTGAGCGCTAAAGAAGAAGAATCAATTTTTTAGATGAAAAAACAAAACCCAAATCAAAGGTACAGCACCCACAAAGACTTGGGGACATAAAGGTCACCTCGTGCTAATGGAGCAGTGTGTGATAATAACATAAACCCTGTATCAGAATGTGTAGGAAGTAAAGTTAGAAAGTGAGTTTACAGTTTGAGTAACATGCTAAGAGGTGTGGAGTATTCTATTGACAGCAGAAGCACTGTGGAATGTCAAGAGTGGAGGAACATGGCAGAGCTAAGTTGGAACTCCAGTCTGCTCATCAAATTCTTCCTCTCTTCACCATTCAAAGGCCTCCCTTTCAGGTTTCACTTAAATATCACAGCTTCAATGCAGTCCTTGAACCCTGCTGTCTGGTTTACTTGCTGTTTGTTTGTTTCAGAGCTCTGGGACTTCCCTTGTGATTGTGTGTTCAATGTCTCTCTTCTCTGCCAGAGTCTCATGCAGGTCCAATGGCAGCATGTCTGGCATGTCTCCAGTGCCTCTCACACCTATGGATACTCAACAAATGTTTGTTGAATGAATGCAATGAATGAGTCATCCAATGAAAAGGTAACAATGGCCTGAATAAAGGCATTGAAAAGACAGAGAACAGAGATACAAGAGAAATCAAAAGAATCAAGGTAGTGGCTGATGGGGGTTGGGAGGTCTGCCTAAAGATAATGAGGTTTCAAGCCAGTGACTGGAAGATTGTCTGGGCCATTACCTGAGAGAGAGAATTCACAAGGACCGGTGGGATGGGGGGAGTTTTCAAACAACATTTCTTACAGTATTTACTCATCACCATGCTTTTCCCTTTCTCCTTTCATCCTTTCCTTGCTATGTAATGAAATTTGCATTGTAAATAATACTTCCTTATTCCCTACTTTACTGGAAAACTAGCACATCAGAAACAGACTGAGTCAAACCCTTTGTTATCCATTTGTCACAGGATACTATTTCCCCTGTTGAAATAGGCAAATGATGGCTTCCAAGTTTGTAATGACCTGTTAGAAAGGATATTACAGTTTATGCCAGCCAAATACAAGGGTGTTAGTTATGGGTGATTGATGCTAAGCTGCTTTTCTGACACCAGCTGGGACAGAAACGGATTAAAGACATAATCCATATCACCTCCCTTAAGACTAAGATGGATGTTGATCCTTCCAGTTGTGTAAGATTATGTGGTTGATTCTGGTGACTGTGCAAAGTTTCTTGTTAAATATTAAAAAGAGAAATAATGGGATACTATCTTGTTTCATCAATTAAGATAGGGGATTCCATCTGCCTGGATAATCAGCTATGGAGCTTTGACACAGGTGTCTAGGAAGATAAAATAGCTTAGACTTTGGGTCAAAGTTTGACCACTGGACATAGATAGGGCCAGTCTATTGAACCAAAGGCTGAAGGTAGGCAGGATTCTATAAATAACACAGCTTGGTTCTCAGCTCTTTTCTTGAATAAGGGGTAACTGTTTAGTAGATGAATAACTGTGTTCAAATCCTCTTTGGGCCTCATAAAAATGATGCTTTGAGAAATCTAGACATGCAGATGTGGAGAATGAGAGCTGAGAGAGAAGTTCTAAAATGAACTCTCAGGGTCCACTTGCTTCCCATTCTTTGTTGATTTGCCATAAAAATATGAAACCCTAGGGCACCTGAGTGGCTCAGTCAGTTAAGCATCTGCCTTCAGCTGAGGTCAAGATCCCAGGGTCCTGAGATTAAGCCCCGCATCAGTCTCCCTGCTCAATGGGGAGCCTGCTTCTCCCTCTGCCTGCAGCTTCCCCTGCTTGTGCTCTCTTTCCCTCTCTTTCTGTGAAATAAATAAATAAATAAAATCTTTAAAAAAATGAGACCTCTAAACCTTCTACCTGACCACAACATAGAAATTGTAAGTGAGTAACCCTGTTTGTGGAAGCCAGAACAGCTTTTGACATAAAGATAGGGTGAGGAGAGGTAGATCAAAGAAAGATGAGGGAGGCTGAAAGTCAAAGAGCTATAGTTTAATGTGTTCCAGCAGGGCTGGTCCCATCCACTCTCACTCACTCACTCACTTATTCATGCACTATGGCCCAGGTACCATGCCAGGTCTGGAACACAGTGAGTGTTCATCTATTTGTTGAATGAATGAAAAAGAAAATTACTACAGGAAGCAATGTAATAAAGAACACATTTATGAAGATAATCAAGTATTTACAAATTTTAATGTTTTGTTTGTAAGTAAATGCTATTAATTACAGGATATGAGTCTGAATTAATGTAAGATCTTAAGCTAAGAACCAAAGGGCTTTTTAAAAAAAATTAATAGACCATTTTTTAGGGCAGTTTTAGGTTTGCAGAAAAGTGGAGCAGAAAGTAAAATTCCCATATGCCCCCCATCCCCCTATATATAGTTTCTCCTATTATTAACATCTTGCTTTAGTCGGGTATGTTAATTAAAGTCAGAGAACCTAAACTGACATAACATTATCACCCAAAGTCCATAGTTTACATTAGGGTTCACTCTTGGTATTGTACATTGGATGGGTTTTGACAAATGTATAATGACATGTATCCACCATTATAGCATCATATAGAATTGTTTCACTGCCCTAAAAATCCCCTATGCTTTACATATTTGCCCTTTCCTCTCCCCAAACTCCTGGCAACCACTGAACTTTTAACTGTCTCCATCGTTTTGCCTTTTCCAAAATGTCATATAGTTTAGAATCATACAGTACATAGCCTTTTCAAATTGGCTTCTTTCACTTTGTAATATGCACTTGTTTCCTCCATGTCTTTTCATGACTTTTCATCTATTTTAGCACTAAATAATATTCCCTTGTCTGGAGACACAATGTTTATTTATTTATTCACCTACTGAAGGACATCTTGGTTGCTTCCAGGCTTTGATAGTTATGAATAAAAATGCTATAAACATCTGTGCATAGATTTTTGTGTGGGCATAAGTCTTTAGCTCTTTTGGGTAAATACCAAGGAGTGCAATTGCTAGATTGTATGGTAAGACAATGTTTAGTTCTGTAAGAACCTGCCAAATTGTCTTCCAAAGTGGCTGCACCATTTTGCATTCCCATCAGCATGTAGTGAGTGTTCCTATTGCCCCATATCCTTGCCAGTGTTTGGTCCTTTCATTATTGCAGATTTTAGCTATTCTAATAAGTATGTAGTGGTATCTCACTGTTGTTTTAATTTGCATTTCCTGATGACATGTGATGTGGTGCATTATTTTGTATGCTTATTTGCCATGTATATATCTTCTTTGGTGAGGTGTCTTATTCAGATCTTTTGCCTATTTTTAAAATTGAGTTGTTTGTTTTCTTATTGTTGACTTTTAAGAGTCTGTACATATTTTGTGTACAGTCTTTTATCAGTTATGTGCTTGCAAATATTTTCTCCCAATCTGTGGCTTGTCTTTTCACTCAGTTTTTTTATTTTAATGAAGTCCGACTTAACAATTTTTTCTTTCTTGGATTGTGCTTTTGTGTTGTATCTAAAAAGTCATCATCAAACTTAAGATTTCCTCTAGATAATCTTCTACACTATCTTCTAAATTTTAAAGTTTGGGTTTTATATTTATATTTTACATGATCCATTTGGAGTTAATTTTTGTGAAATGTGGAAGGTTTATGTCTTTCTTTGTATATTTTGCTGGTGGATGCCCAGGTGTTCCAGCCCCATTTATTAAAGAGAATATCCCTTTTCCATTGTATTGCCTTTGCTCCTTCATCAAAGACCAGTTCACTCTGTGGGGGGGGGGTTGTTTCTAGGCTCTCTATTCTATTCCGTTGATCTGTATTTCTCTTGTTGTCAATACCACACTGTCCTCATTACTGTAGCTTTATAGTAAGTCTTAAAGTTGGACAGTGTCAATATCCCAGCTTTGTTCCTCTTCAGTGTTGTGTTATCTACTCTGGGTCTTTGCCTTTCAGCTCTTCTACTTGATATAAATGTTAGAATCATCTTGATGATAGATCCACAGATTGCTGAGATTTTGATTGAGATAGCTTTAAATCTCAAGACCAAGTTGGGAAAACTCACATCTTAACAGTGTTCCTATCCAAGAATGTTGTTGTGGGTTGAATTGGGTCCACAAAAAATATATGTTGAACCCCCAGTACTTATGAAAGGGATCTTATTTGGAAATAGGGTTTTCCAGATTGAGTTAGCTAAGTTAAGATGAGTACATACTGAATTAAGATAGACTTCAAATCCAATATGACTGGTGTCCTTTTAAAAAGATGAAAGAAACAATAGTCACAGAGGAGACAGAGACACATAAGAAAGAAGGCCATGTGATGACAGAAGTAGAGATTGGAGTGATACAGCTGTAAGCCAAGGAACATCAAGGATTGCTAGCAACACCAGAAGCTAGAAAGAGGCAAGGAAGGATTCTTCCCTAGAGCTTTCAGAGGAAGCATAGCCTTACCAAAAACTTAAGTTTGAATTTTTATACTTCAGAATTGTGAGAGAAAAAAATTTCTGTTGTTTTACCCACTCAGTTTGTGGTAGTTTGTTTCAATAGCCATAAAAAATTAATACAAACAAGAAATATCTACTTATTTAGATCTTCTGTGATCTCTTTCATTTCAGCAGTTTGTAGTCTTTCCAATGTAGACCTTATATAAATTTTGTTAGATTCATACCTAAGTATTTAACTTTTGGTGCTAATATAAATAGCATGTTTTTAATTTCAAATTACAATTGCTCATTACTGGTATATGGGAAATCAATTGACTTTTGCATATTAACCTTGTATCCTGCAACCTTGCTATTATGCCTTATTAGTTCCAGGAGAATTTTTGTTGTGTCCTTCAGAATTTCTACATAAAAAATCATGTCATATGCAAACTAAGATTCCTTCCTTCCCAATCTGTATAGCTTTTATTTCCTTTTCTTATTACATTAGCTAGGCCTTTCAATACAATGTTGATAGTACTGATAAGAGGGGACAACCTTGCCTTGTTCCTTGTCTTAGGAGGAAAGCACTTAGTTTCTCACCAGCATGATGTTACCTGTAGGGTCTTTGTAGATGTTCTTTATCAAGTTGAAGATGTTCCTTTCTCTGTTTAGTTCATTGAGAGTTTTTATCATTAACGGGCCTTAGATTTTGAAAAATGCTTTTTCTACATCTATTGATATGATCATATGCTTTTTCTTCTTTAGCCTATTGATGTGATGGGTTACATTAATTGATTTTTGAATGCTGTACTAGTATTTCTTACTTGGCATAAATTTCACTTTGTTGTGGTATATAACACTTTTTATACTTTGTTGGATTTGATTTGCTAACATTTGTTGAAGATTTTTATATCTATATTCATAAGAAATATTGGTCTGTGGTTTTCCTTTCTTATTGTCTTTGTGAGGATTTGGAATTAAGTTAATGCCAGCCTCATAGAATGAGTTAGGACACATTCTCTCAGTTTCTGGAAGATATCATAGAGAATTGGTATCATTTTTCCCTTAAATATTTAGTAGAATTCACCAGTGAAACCATCTGAGTCTGGTGCTTTTAATTTGGAAGCTTCTTAATAATATTCCTTCGATTTATTTAATAGATATAGGCTTATTCAGATTAACTATTTCTCTTTATGTCAGTTTTAGTAGACTGTGTGGCTTTCAAAGAATTGTTCCACTTTATCTAAATTATCAAATTTGTGGGCATAGAGTTTTTCATAATACATTTTTATTATCTTTTTAATGTCTGCAGAATCAGTAGTGACAGCCCCGCTTTACAGGTCTAAATTAACAATTTGTGCCTTCTCTCTTTTTTTCTTGGTTATTTATTTTCTTCTGTTTCTTTTAGGTTTATGTGTTCTTCTTTTTCTAGTTTCCTAAGGTAGAAACAAGGATTATTGATTTTAGATCTTTCTTTTTTCCTAACGTATGCATTCAATTCATTTTGAACAGTGCTTTCGTTGCATCCCACAAATTTTGATAATTTGTGTTTTCATTTTCATTTATTTCAAAATATTTTTAAATTTCCCTTGAGATTTTTTTGACCCATGTGTTATTTAGATGTGTTGTTTAATCTACAAATATTTTGGCATTTTCCAGCTATTATTCTGTTATTGATTTCTTACTCAATTCCATTGTACTGTGAGCACACACTTTGTATGATTTTTTACCTTTTTAAATTTGTTACGGTATGTTTTATGACCCAGAATGTGATTTTTGTGAATGTCCCACGTGAGCTTGAGAACAATGTGTATTTTGCTATTGTTGAATGTTCTGTAGATGTCATTTAGATCCAGGTGATGGATGACGTTGTTGAATTCAGTTGTGTCCTTATTGATTTTGTGCCTGTTGAATCCATCCATTCCTGATAGGAAGTGTTAAGTCGCCAAGTATGATAGTGGATTCATCTATTTCTCCTTACAGTTTCATTAGTTTTTGTCTCACATAATTTGATGCTCTGTTGTTAGGTGCATACATGTTAAAAATCATTACATCTTCTTAGCTTATTGACCCTTTTATCATTATGTAATGCTTCTCTTTATCCCTGATTATTTTTCCTTTCTCTGAAGTGTGCTTTATCTGAAATTAATACAGCTATTTCAACTTTCTTTTCATTTGTGTTAACATGGTATATCTTTCTCCATCCCTCTACTTTTTTTTAGTGGGAGAGCTGCAAAGGGAGACTGAGAGAGAGAGAATCCCAAGCAAACTCCATGGCCAGCACAGAGCCTGACATGGAGCTTAACCTCACAACCCTGAGATCATGACCTGAGCCAAAATCAAGAGTTGGACACTTAAGCAACTGAGCTACCCAAGCGCCTTCATCCTTTTACTTATAAATCAAAAGTAAGTATCTGTGTCTTTATATTTTAAAAGACTTCTTTTTTTCTTAAAAGATCTTATTGTTTTGATTAATCTCTACAACCAATGTGGGACTCAAACACACAATCCCAAGATCAAGAGTCACATGCTCCAACAACTGAGTCAGCCAGGCACCCCCAAAAGTAGGTTTTGTATTTTTTTATCCACTCTGATAGTCTTTGTCTTTTAATTGGTCTTTTTAGACCATTCATTCACATTTAAGTTGATACTGGTAGAGTGGATTTAATATCTAATATTTGTACCAAATTTTTCCTTGTGATCGAGTTCCAATTTCAAAGCCTTGTGGTCTGAGAATATGCAGGGAATAATTTCAGTCTTTCGGTATCGGGTGAGACCTGTTTTGTGACCCAGTGTATGGTCTATTCTGGAGAAAGTTCCATGTGCATTCAAAAAGAATGAGAATTCTGTTGTTCTGGGGTGTAGTATTCTGTATATATCTATGAGGTCCATCTGGTCCAGCATGACATTCAAAGCACTTGTTGCTTTGTTGATTTTCTGCTTAGGTGATCTGTCTATTGGTGAGAGCAGAGTGTTGAGGTCCCCTACTATTAAAGTACTTTTATCTACATGTCTCTTGATTCTGGTTAAGAGTTGGCTTGTGTATCTTCCTGCTCCCCTGTTGGGGGCATAGATATTTATAATTGTCATATCTGCTTGTTGGATACATCCTTTAAGAAATAAGTGTCCTTCTGTATCTCTAACTACAGTCTTTAGTTTAAAATCTAATCTGTCTGATATGAGAATTGCTACCCCAGCTTTCTTTTGAGGTCCATTGGCATGAAAAATGGTTTTCCATCCATTCACTTTCAGTCTGGATGTAACTTTAGGTTCAACATGAATCTCTTGTAGACAGCAAATGGATGGGTCATGTCTTTTTATCCAATCTGCAACCCTGTGATATTTTATGGGAGCATTTAGACCATCCACATTGAGAGTGGTTATTAGGAGATATGATTTTAATGATGTCATGGTGCTTGTGAAGTCTTCTTTCTATAGATTATAAATTTCTGTTCTGTATCACTCTTGGGGGCTTTTTACTTTTATAAAACCCCCCTTAATATCTCCTGTAGGGCTGGTTTCGTGGTTATGAATTTGTTGAGTTTCTCCCAATCCTGGAAGGTCCTTATCTCTCCATCAATTCTGAATGACAGCCTTGCTGGATAAAGGATCCTTGGCTGCATGTTTTTCTCTGA
>NC_048224.1:62030934-62043082 GCF_002007445.2 Ailuropoda melanoleuca | reverse complement strand
AGTACATTAAAAGGATTATCCATCATGACCAAGTGGGATTCATCCCTGCGTTGCAAGGGTGGTTCAACATTCGCAAATTGATTANTCAACACTCGCAAATCAATCAATGTGATACATCATATCAACAAGAAAAGACTCAAGAACCATATGATCCTCTCAATTGATGCAGAAAAAGCATTTGACAAAATACAGCATCCTTTCCTGATTAAAACCCTTCAGAGTGTAGGAATAGAGGGTACATTTCTCAATCTCATAAAAGCCATCTATGAAAAGCCTACTGCAAGCATTATTCTCAATGGGGAAAAGCTGGAAGCCTTTCCCTTAAAATCACAAACACAACAACGATGCCCACTCTCACCATTATTATTCAACATAGTACTAGAAGTCCTTACCACAGCAATCAGACAACAAAAAAAGATCAAAGGTATCCAAATCGGCAAAGAAGAAGTCAAACTGTCTCTCTTCACAGATGACATGATACTCTATATGGAAAACCCAAAAGAATCCACCCCGAAAAAACTAGAACTTATAGAGCAATTCAGTAATTAGGCAGGATACAAAATCAATGCCCAGAAATCAGTTGCATTTCTATACACGAATAACGAGACTGAAGAAAGAGAAATTAGGGAATCCATCCCATTTACAATNACAAAAAAGAATAAAAGGTATCCAAATTGGCAAAGAAGAAGTCAAACTGTCTCTCTTCACAGATGACATGATACTCTATATGGAAAACCCAAAAGAATCCACCCCGAAAAAACTAGAACTTATAGAGCAATTCAGTAATTAGGCAGGATACAAAATCAATGCTCAGAAATCAGTTGCATTTCTATACACGAACAATGAGACTGAAGAAAGAGAAATTAGGGAATCCATTCCATTTACAAGAGCACCAAAAATCACACGTTAACTTAGAATTAACTTCACCAGAGATGTAAAGGATCTATATTCTAGAAACTACAAATCACTCTTGAAATACATTGAAGAAGAAACAAAAAGATGGAAAAACATTCCATGCTCATGGATCGGAAGAATAAACATACTTAAAATGTCTACGCTACCCAGAGCAATCTACACTTTCAATGCCATCCCGATCAAAATACCAATGAAATTTTTCAAAGAACTGGAACAAACAGCCCTTAAAATTGTGTGGAACCAGAAAAGGCCCAGAATCACAAAGGAATTGTTGAAAAGGAAAAACAAAGCTGGGGGCATCACATTGCCAGATTTCAAACTATACTACAAAGCTGTGATCACAAAGACAGCATGGTACGGGCACAAAAAAAGACACATAGACTAATGGAACAGAATAGAGAACCCAGAAATGGATCCTTGGCTCTATGGACAACTAATCTTTGACAAAGCAGGAAAAACATCCAGTAGATAAAAAACAGTCTCTTCAATAAATGGTGCTGGGAAAATTGGACAGCTACATGCAAAAGAATGAAACTTGACCACTCTCTCACACCACACACAAAGATAAACTCCAAATGGATCAAAGACCTCAATGTGAGACAGGAACCCATCAAAATCCTAGAGGACAACATAGGCAGCAACCTCTACGACATCGGCCAAAGCAACTTTTTTCATGAAACATCTTCAAAGGCAAGAGAAACAAAAGAAAAAATGAACTTGTGGGTCTTCATCAAGATAAAAAGCTTCTGCAGAGCCAGGAAACAGTCAAAAAAACTAAGAGGCAGCCCACGGAATGAAAGAAGATATTTGCAAATGACACTACAGATAAAAGACTTGTATCCAAGATCTACAAAGAACTTCTCAAACTCAATACATAAGAAACAAATAAACAAATCAAAAATGGGCAGAAGATATGAATAGACACTTTTCCAAAGAATACCTTCAAATGGCTAACAGACACATGAAAAAATGTTCAAAATCATTAGTCATCAGGGAAATTCAAATCACAACCACATTGAGATACTACCTTATGCCAGTTAGAATGGCAAAAATTGACAAGGCAAGAAACAACAATTGCTGGAGAGGATGTGGAGAAAGGGGATCCCTCCTACATTGTTGGTGGGAATGCAAGTTGGTACAGCCACTCTGGAAAACAGTGTGGAGGTCCCTTAAAAAGTTAAAAATTGAGCTACCCTGTGACCCAGCCATTGCATTACTGGGTATTTACCCCAAAGATACAGACGTAGTGAAGAGAAGGGCCATATGAACCCCCCAATGTTCATAGCAGTATTGTCCACAATAGCTAAATCGTGGAAGGAGCCGAGATGCCCTTCAACAGATGACTGGATCAAGAAGCTGTGGTCCATATACACAATGGAATATTACTCAGCCATCAGAAAGAATGATTACCCAACATTTGCTGCAACATGGATGGGACTGGATGAGATTATCCTCAGTGAAATTAGTCAAGCAGAGAAAGACAATTATCATATGATTTCACTCATTTATGGAACATAAGTAAGAAGATCAGTAGGAGAAGAAAGGGAAGAAGAAAGGGGAGTAAACAGAAGGGGGAATGAACCATGAGAGACTATGGACTCTGGGAAACAAACTGAGGGCTTTAGAGGGGAGGGGGTGGGGTAATGGGACAGGCGGGTGATGGGTATTAAGGCGGGCACGTATTGCATGGTGCACTAGTTATTATACACGAGTAATGAATCATGGAACCTTACATCAAAAACTAGGGAGGTACTGTATGGTGACTAACATAACATAATAAAAAATTATTATAAAAAATAATATCTAATATTTGTAACTATTTTCTTTTTTTTGCTTTTTTGGGTTTTTGGGGGGTTTTATTTTAATTTTTTTAATTATATTATGTTAGTCACCATATAGTAGTTGCCTTGTTTCTGATGTAAAGTTCGATGATTCATTAGTTGTATATAACATCCAGTGCACCATGCAATATGTGCCCTCCTTACTGCCTATCACCAGTCTACCCCATTCCCCCATCCCCTCCCCCTCTGAAGCCCTCAGTTTGTTTCTCAGAGTCCATAGTCTCTCATGCTTCATTCCCCCTTCTGATTACCCCCCTTTTCTTTATCCCTTTCTTCCCCTACCGATCCTCCTAGTTCTTATGTTCCATAGATGAGAGAAATCATATGATAATTGTCTTTCTCTGCTTGACTTATTTCACTTAGCATTATCTCCTCCAGTGCCGTCCATGTTGCAACAAATGTTGAGAACTCATTCTTTCTGATAGCTGAGTAATATTCCATTGTTTAATGGACCACAGCTTCTTAATCCAGTCATCTGTTGAAGGGCATCTCGTTTCCTTCCATGATTTGGCCATCGTGGACAATGCTGCTATGAACATTGGGGTGCATATGGACCTTCTCTTCATTACGTTTGTATCTTTGGGGTAAACACCCAGTAGTGCAATGGCTGGGTCATAGGGTAGTTCAATTTTTAACTTTTTAAGGGACCTCCACACTGTTTTCCAGAGTGGCTGTACCAACTTGCATTCCCACCAACAATGTAGGAGGGATCCCCTTTCTCCACATCCTCTCCAACAATTGTTGTTTCTTGCCTTGTCTATTTTTGCCATTCTAACTGGCGTAAGGTGGTATCTTAGTGTAGCTTTGATTTGAATTTCCCTGATGGCTAATGATTTTGAACATTTTTTCATGTGTCTGTTAGCCATTTGTATGTCTTCATTTGAAAAGTGTCTGTTCATATTTTCTGCCCCATTTTTTGATTTATTTGTTTCTTGTGTATTGAGTTTGAGAAGTTCTTTGTAGATCTTGGATACCAGTCTTTTATCTGTAGCACCATTTGCAAATATATTGTCCCATTCCATGGGCTGCCTCTTAGTTTTTTGGACTGTTTCCTTGGCTGTGCAGAAGATCCTTATCTTGATGAAGTCCCACAAGTTCATTTTATCTTTTGTTTCACTTGCCTTTGGAGATGTGTCATGAAAAAGGTTGCTTTGGCTGATGTCATAGAGGTTGCTGCCTATGTCCCCCTCTAGGGTTTTGATGGATTCCTGTCTCACATCAAGGTCTTTCATCCATTTGGAGTTTATCTTTGTGTATGGTGTGAGAGAGTGGTCGAGTTTCATTCTTTTGCATGTAGCTGTCCAATGTTCCCAGCACCATTTATTGAAGAGACTGTCTTTTTTCCACTGAATGTTTTTTCCTGCTTTATCAAAGATTAGTTGCCCAAAGAGCCAAGGGTCCATTTTTGGGTTCTCTATTGTGTTTCATTGGTCTATGTGTCTGTTTTTTGCCAGTACCATGCTGTCTTTGTGATCACAGCTTTTTAGTATAGTTTGAAATCTGGCAACATGATGCCCCCAGCTTTGTTTTTCCTTTTCAACAATTCCTTGGCGATTTGGGGACTTTTCTGGTTCCATACAAATTTAAGGACTATTTGTTCCAGTTCTTTGAAAAATGTCATCGGTATCTTGATTGGGATGGCATTGAAAGTGTAGATTGCTCTGGGTAGCATGGACATTTTACCTAAGTTAATTCTTCTGATCCAGAGCATGGAATATTTTTCCATCTTATTCTGTCTTCCTCAATATATTTCAAGAGTGATTTATAGTTTCTAGAATATAGATCCTTTTGTTTTTTATCTTCCACTCTTTTCCTGTCTTCTCTGGTTTTAACTGAGCATTTTTTATGATTCCACTTTTTCTCTTCAGCATCTCAATTATACTTCTTTTTTTTTTCTTTTTTAAGTGGTTGCTCTTAGATGTGGAAATACAGTTTCAACTAATATAAGTAAACTTTCAAGTAACCATTTCAAATATCCGCTTCATGGATAGTTCACATACCTCATATGAGAGTATTACACATTATCATCAGATCAGAATATTACACAGAGTTTTTACACATTTCACTTATACATACCTAAACAACTGTCGCAATTATTATTTTGAACAAAATCTTTTCTGTTTGATCAATTAAGAATAATAAAAATAAAAGATCATATTTTACCCTCATTTATGCCTTTTACGCTTATTTATGTCTTTTGTAATGCTCTTCCTTTCTTTATGTAGATCCAGGCTTCTGATCTATATCATTTTCCTTCTCTGTGAAGAATTTTTTTAACATTTCTTGCAGAGAAGATCCACTGTTGACAAATTCTTTCAATTTTTGTTTGTTTGAGGAAGTCTGTATCTATTTTACTTTGTTTTTGTTCTCTTTTCCTCCACTTTAAAATATTTTCATTTTTCATTGTGATAAAATATATATGATATAAAATTTATAATTTAAACACTTTTAAGTGTACATTTCAGTGTACATTCAGTACATTCATGTTGTAGTTCAGTAATTCTCTTCTCCCCCATCCATATCCATAAATTGCTTCATCTTCCCAAACTGAAACTCCATACCCATTAAACAATAACTCCCCAGTCTTCCTCCACCCACCTCCTGGCAACCACCATTCCACTTTCTATCTCTATTAATCTGACTACTCTAGGTGTCTCATAAAATGGAATCAGCAAGTATTTGTATTTTTCCTTTGCTTTTGAAGAATTTCTCTGATAGAGAATCCCAGGTTGGTAAGTTTTTTCTTTCAACACTTTATTTCCCTCCACCCTCTTCTTGCCTGCATAGTTTCACAAAAGATATATGATGTCATTCTTGTCTTCATTCCTCTATAAACGGGGTGGGTATATTTACTCTGGCTTCAATGAAGATTTTCTCTTTTCATTGATTTTCTGCAATTTGAATACAATATGCCTAGATGTAGATTTTTAAATACTTATCCTGCTTTGTATTCTCTAAGCTTCCTGGATCTGAGGTTTAGTCTCTATCATTAATTTTGAGAAATTCTCAGCCATTATTTTTTCAAATATTTTTTCTTTTCCTTTCTCTTTCTTCTCCTTCTAGTATTCCAATTACATATATGATACAATTTTTGTAATTGTTCTATAGTTCTTGGGTATTCTGTTCTTTCCTTTAATTTTCTTTTTTTTTTTCTCTCCTTGCTTTTTTAGTTTGGAAAGTTTCTACTGACATATCTTTAAACTTCCTGATTCCTTCCTGAATCATGACCAGTCTAATTATGTATCCATCAAAGGCATTCCCCATTTCTCTTGCAGTGCTTTTGATGTCTAGAATTGTATTTTATTTCTTTCTTAGAGTTCCCATTTCTCTGCTCACATTACCCATCTGTTCTTGTGTGTTGTCCACTTTCCAGCAGAAGCCTTAGCATATTAATCAGTTATTTTAAATTCTTAGTCTGATAATTCCAAATCTCTGCCACATCTGAGTCTGGTTCTGATAGTTGCTTTGAATCTCAGACTGCTTTTTGTGTCTTTTAGCATACTTTACAATTTTTTGTTGAAAACCAAGTATGATGTATTGGGTAAAAGAAACAGTATTGGCTCTAACAACAAACTTCTGCTCTTGGGAAGATATGATTCTCTGTGTCTGCTTCCCTCTCTAGTTTGGGAGCAGAGATTTCTCTGTGACCTCAACTCTCCGATGGATCTAAGAGGAGTTGTTGATTTTCAGTTTGCTTAACTTTTTCTTGTCAGAACAAGAGTGATGACTTCCAAGATTTCTACATGTTGGACCAGAAACCAGAAGTCTCCAAAGGACTTTTAGAATGCCATTGAAACCTTTATATATTTCATACATTCAATGAACATTTATGAAGCACTACTGGGTGAGATACTATACCCAACCTGCACCCCATACCTAAATGTCCAGCCTCTTCTGGACACCCGGGAGAGTTGCCAATGTGAGACCTCCAATTTCTAGAGACCATGTACATGGGAGTGGTAGGAAAGGAGAAAACAGAAGAAGGAAGAGCTTTTAGTAAGGAAAAGAATCAACCCTCCTTAGAGTTTGAGCCTAATCCTTTCATAAAATTATAACCAACCTCATGGATTATGGAAAACTGGCTATCCAACAATAAACTTTATCCAGTTCCCTTGTACCTTACTCCTCACAAAGTTTGTTCTTCCCAACTGTCCCACAGAGAAAAAGAGAGATGCAACATCATGTGAATCTGTACTTGTTTTAATATTATGGTATCAAGTCAATTAGAAGATTTTCTTTCCTGGTAGTTACATCTGAGAAGAAAGGGATGAGTTGCTGACCAGATCCAAGAAGAGGTGTAATCCCATGGTCTGGGTTGCAAAGGCAGTTCAATGCTGCCCAATATCAGGCACAAAAGTATTGTCACCTCTCAGTAATTAGCACGAATGGAAGAACATAAATATTATAACAGAATAGAATACAAAGCCATGGGTCATCCAGTAGAGAGATGGAACACAAGGCTGTGGAGTGAAACTTTGCACTAATTCAAAATAATATAACTCATAGAGATTCAAAATAGATTAAAATTTTACTTTTCCACTACTTTAGAGAAAAGATGGGATAACAAATTAACAGTGTAAACCTTCTCTTTGGAGAGGTACTAAGCTGGAAAACAAACCTAAAATCTTTTGAAAGCATCTATGTGCATAAAAACCATGGTGATAGAAATGTTTGCGTCAATTTCCTAAGAACTTTTATTAGGCAATACATTTTTGTTTAGTCCTATTTTTCAATATAATCGTAAAAGCATTGGCTGTATCTCTTTCAAAGTACTTTAGAAACTTTCAACTAATTCAGAATAGGAAGAAAGAGGAAGGATTAGGCTAAATTAATGAGGCTTTTCTGTATATGTACATTAGGAAATAAGGGTCATTTATAATAATTTACAATACTTCCAAATAAATAAAGTGTTACAACAAAGACCCAACCAAGTAAGAATGGGCCAACTTTCTACCTTACTTCCACACTGGAGCTTCCCCTTTATTCTTTATTTTCCCTAAAAGCTGCTTTATTCTTTTCACATTTCATTTCTCAAATTAAATTATTTCATCCTAAATAGTGGAAGTAATTAGGAACAAAACAGGATAAGGTAGACAAGATTAACTGTGACAGAAGAAGTTCTCCAGAATATTAAACCACCTAAATCTTTACAGTGGCAGATATACAGTTTTAAATCAGCCAAACCTAAGTGAAATAGAAGGAATAAAGAAATTCACTAGGTGTTATACACAAATAATGAATCATGTAACACAACATCAAAAACTAACGATATACTGTATGGTGACTAACAAAACATAATAAAAAAAAAAGAATTGTTTCAATAAATGAGGGCAAAATAAACACATGGGATAGCTTTGAACCACAAGTTTTTCCTCCAGCTTCCCCTCAAATGTTCCTCAGGACATTCTAAAGTCTCCCTGCAATGTCTTCAAGTTCAAACAGATAACCTGGGCACTTCTGAGATCAGGAGGCAGGAGCACTCCAGAAAGCCAGTTCCAAAGAGCCTGGGCATTGACTGACACAACAGGGAGCCCAGAAACAAATGGGACCTCCAAACGTCAAACAAGCACCATCCCAGCTGAGATTAGATGCTGTTTCCCCAAACTCACATTGCAAAAACACCATCAAATTACAACGTGGCAAGACAAGAGAGAACCAGGCAAGGGTGGGGGAATATGACAGGAAAGCAGACTGTCAACTGTTGACATTTTTTTGTTGAGTGAGAAATGTTGTATCAAAATGGTGTGGGGCAAAGATTGAGACGTTATCACATTCCAGGTACTGTGTTTGTCCTTTCATACACATGGTCTCATTTAAAATCCCAACAATTCTGAGATGCTAAAACATCCCCTTTGTAATGAGGAGGAAAGAGTAAGAGAATAAAAAGGAGAATGAGAAAGAGAGAGAAGGGGAGAAATCAACTTTCACTGAGCACCTGCCCAGGTGCCAGGTCTGTCAGGAACTTTCACCTATTACCACATTTCATCTTCACATTTTTAAGATGGCAAGTTCACTTGTCCAGGATTCATTAACAATTAAAAGATGGGGCAGGGGCTGTAGTTAGGTCTTCCAAAGCTAGGATAGCATAGCATAGGGTGCACTCAGAAGCCTGACTAGCCAGATGACACCTCACACCACAGCTATGCACTGAAAAGCAGAAGGGAAATGAAAATCACCACTGGAGACATGGTGAAATACAGCGTTGAGGGAGAGGCACAATTAGAGGCAAGACAGAGCAGATGAGTGGAAGCTAAGGGGAGCTTCCAGGAGGGTGCATTCAGAGGTAGCAGCCGGTAGGGAACAATTATGAAGTTGGAGACTGAATGATACTCAGTCTGAATCTTAGCTCTGGCACCTAGATACGAGGCCTTTTAAGTCACAAGTGCCTCCCCAGGGACAGTATTAGCTGCCTTGTGAGACTGTTGGAAGGTAGAGATAATGCCTGTTCCATGATATTTATTGACAAGTGATAAAAACATTATTATTATAATATCATCCTTGGAGTATGGCTGGATTTGGCTGGGAAGCAGAGAGAGGGATTGCATTGCTATTGCTGGAAATTTTAGGAAGTAGGAAAGCAGAGATCTGGAGGCTCCTCCTTTGCTCTTCAGGGGCACTTCTTTCCCATCCTCTTGCATTTCCTCTAATCCCACCCAGCACTCAGAGTGTCTTCTCGAAGCAATACCCAAGTTCAGCTGAAAATGTGTTCCAATTTGCTGCAAGTTGAGTTAGGAACCCCAGAGCCAGGTACTCCTGTCCCCAAGTGATGGAACCTGTGTGGACAAACAACATTACAAAAAGTTTGAGATCTCAAGTGCCTTTCTCAGGGAAGGTTCACCGACCTTGATCATCTACCAGAGAAGCCAGGAAGTCCGTTATTAGAAAAACCCACTTGGAAGCTACTAGGGAGAGTTGGGAGTAGGTTTAAAATAAATTGTCTGCTTTTATTTCACTGTCACAATCAATGTGAATTTACTCATGTTCCCTTCTAATATTCCATGGTAAATTCCTGAACTCCTATCTCCATGCCCTCAACTCAAAAAACTTGTGGTGTACTATGTTTACCTCAGGCCCTGGCCTAGTTACCTTCAGCTGGTAATACACCTGGACTGCAGTGATTATAGGTCATGTCAGGAGACTTACATTGTGCAGAATGGTCATGGAAAAAAAGTAAACAAGCAAAACTCCATATAAGAAGTTCAATGAAAGGGATAAAGAAAGGGGGGGTAATCAGAAGGGGGAATGAAGCATGAGAGACTATGGACTCTGAGAAACAAACTGAGGGGTTCAGAGGGGAGGGGATGGGGGATTGGGATAGACTGGTGATGGGTAGTAAGGAGGGCATGTATTGCATGGTGCACTGGGTGTTATACACAACTAATGAATCATCAAACTTTACATCAAAAACCAGGGATGTACTGTATGGTGACTAACATAATATAACAAAAAAATATTATTATAAAAAAAAGAAGTTCATTGCTCCAGAAGGATGCATTTGTAGTTAATTCAACACCTTATCAGCAAGCGATTTCTTCTTTCCCAAGGAGCATGCTCCTAGAAAAATGTCTCCAGTATAGTTTTCATTATTAGTTTCTCCAATTTCATTAGTTTCTCCAATATCCCTAGTCTCTTCTAGTTTATTTTTTAATCTTTATTTTTCTTACAATCAATATATCACATATTCATTGTAGGGGGATTAAGATTACTTGTAAAATCACCTCACACAGGATAACAAATAATTGTTAACTTTTTGTGCTCATTTCTCTTTTTTTAAATGATTTTTTATTATATTATGTTAGTCAACATACAGTACACCCCTGGATTCCGATGTAAAGTTCGATGCTTCATTAGTTGCGTATAACACCCAGTGCACCATGCAATATGTGCCCTCCTTACTACCCATCACCAGTCTATCTGTGGTCATTTCTTTTGACTTGTATAGCACACATTAAATTGGGGTTTTAACAAGTCCGCTCTGTATTCAGAAGCCCCTGCTTTGCTCCCATGTTCTTGGCCTGTTTATGGTGCTGGTTGCCTTTGACGACTCTTATCACAGCTCTCACTGCGGTAGTGCACTTGCTAGTCTACTGGCTGGCTCCTCAGTTCCACAGAGAAGGAGAAGTAAGCTTGCCTTGAAGGAGAAGTAAGCTTGTCTACTATGCTGGCCCTAAAGCTTTGCTCCCTTTGGTGGGATTCATCTGCTGGGAGGAAGACTGAACCACCTGTGATGGTTAATTTTATCAACTGGGCTAGACTATAGGGCCCAGGTGTTTGGGCAAACATGAATCTAAATGGTTTTTTTTGTTTTTTAAGATTTTTATTTATTTATTTGAGAAAGAGAGAGAGCACAAGTGGCGGGGGGTGGGAGGGCAGAGGGACAAGCAGATTCCAGAATGGGGAGCCTGACCCAGGGCTCAATCCAAGGACCCTGAGATCATGACCTGACCTGTAGTCAGATGCTTAACTGACTGAGCCACCCAGGTGTCCCAAACATTAATCTACATGTTTTGTTGACAAATTTTTTGATGTGATTAACAGTTTAACCATAGACTGAGTAAAGCATATTACCCTCCATAATGTGGGTGGGTCTCCTAATCCAATCAGTTGAAGATCTTCTCAAAAAGACCAGTGTCCCCCTCGATGTGAGACAGGAATCCATCAAAATACTAGAGGAGAGCATAGGCAGCAACCTCTACGACATCGGCCACAGCAGCCTTTTTCATGACACTTCTCCAAAGGCAAGAGAAACAAAAGATAAAATGAACTTGTGGGTCTTCATCAAGATAAAAAGCTTCTGCACAGCCAGAAACAGTCAAAAAAACTAAGAGGCAGCCCACGGAATGGGAGAATATATTTGCAAATGACACTACAGATAAAAGATTGGTATCCAAGATCTACAAAGAACTTCTCAAACTCAATACACGAGAAACAAATAAATCATAAAATGGGCAGAAGATATGAATAGACACTTTTCCAATGAAGACATACAAATGGCTAACAGACACATGAAAAAATGTTCAAAATCATTAGCCATCAGGGAAATTCAAATCAAAACCACACTGAGATACCACCTTACGCCAGTTAGAATGGCAAAAATTGACAAGGCAAGAAACAACAAATATTGGAGAGGATGTGGAGAAAGGGGATCCCTCCTANGTGGAGAAAGGGGATCCCTCCTACATTGTTGGTGGGAATGCAAGTTGGTACAGCCACTCTGGAAAGCAGTGTGGAGGTCCCCTAAAAATTTAAAAATAGAGCTACCCTATGATCCAGCCATTGCACTACTGGGTATTTACCCAAAAGATACAGGAGTAGTGAAGAGAAGGGCCATATGCACCCGAATGTTCATAGCAGCATTGTCCACAATAGCTAAATCATGGAAGGAGCCGAGA